>NC_133026.1:2500-357500 GCF_048771995.1 Taeniopygia guttata
CCTAACCCTAACCCTAACCCTAACCCTAACCCTAACCCTAACCCTAACCCTAACCCTAACCCTAACCCTAACCCTAACCCTAACCCTAACCCTAACCCTAACCCTAACCCTAACCCTAACCCTAACCCTAACCCTAACCCTAACCCTAACCCTAACCCTAACCCTAACCCTAACCCTAACCCTAACCCTAACCCTAACCCTAACCCTAACCCTAACCCTAACCCTAACCCTAACCCTAACCCTAACCCTAACCCTAACCCTAACCCTAACCCTAACCCTAACCCTAACCCTAACCCTAACCCTAACCCTAACCCTAACCCTAACCCTAACCCTAACCCTAACCCTAACCCTAACCCTAACCCTAACCCTAACCCTAACCCTAACCCTAACCCTAACCCTAACCCTAACCCTAACCCTAACCCTAACCCTAACCCTAACCCTAACCCTAACCCTAACCCTAACCCTAACCCTAACCCTAACCCTAACCCTAACCCTAACCCTAACCCTAACCCTAACCCTAACCCTAACCCTAACCCTAACCCTAACCCTAACCCTAACCCTAACCCTAACCCTAACCCTAACCCTAACCCTAACCCTAACCCTAACCCTAACCCTAACCCTAACCCTAACCCTAACCCTAACCCTAACCCTAACCCTAACCCTAACCCTAACCCTAACCCTAACCCTAACCCTAACCCTAACCCTAACCCTAACCCTAACCCTAACCCTAACCCTAACCCTAACCCTAACCCTAACCCTAACCCTAACCCTAACCCTAACCCTAACCCTAACCCTAACCCTAACCCTAACCCTAACCCTAACCCTAACCCTAACCCTAACCCTAACCCTAACCCTAACCCTAACCCTAACCCTAACCCTAACCCTAACCCTAACCCTAACCCTAACCCTAACCCTAACCCTAACCCTAACCCTAACCCTAACCCTAACCCTAACCCTAACCCTAACCCTAACCCTAACCCTAACCCTAACCCTAACCCTAACCCTAACCCTAACCCTAACCCTAACCCTAACCCTAACCCTAACCCTAACCCTAACCCTAACCCTAACCCTAACCCTAACCCTAACCCTAACCCTAACCCTAACCCTAACCCTAACCCTAACCCTAACCCTAACCCTAACCCTAACCCTAACCCTAACCCTAACCCTAACCCTAACCCTAACCCTAACCCTAACCCTAACCCTAACCCTAACCCTAACCCTAACCCTAACCCTAACCCTAACCCTAACCCTAACCCTAACCCTAACCCTAACCCTAACCCTAACCCTAACCCTAACCCTAACCCTAACCCTAACCCTAACCCTAACCCAAACCCTAACCCTAACCCTAACCCTAACCCTAACCCTAACCCTAACCCTAACCCTAACCCTAACCCTAACCCTAACCCTAACCCTAACCCTAACCCTAACCCTAACCCTAACCCTAACCCTAACCCTAACCCTAACCCTAACCCTAACCCTAACCCTAACCCTAACCCTAACCCTAACCCTAACCCTAACCCTAACCCTAACCCTAACCCTAACCCTAACCCTAACCCTAACCCTAACCCTAACCCTAACCCTAACCCTAACCCTAACCCTAACCCTAACCCTAACCCTAACCCTAACCCTAACCCTAACCCTAACCCTAACCCTAACCCTAACCCTAACCCTAACCCTAACCCTAACCCTAACCCTAACCCTAACCCTAACCCTAACCCTAACCCTAACCCTAACCCTAACCCTAACCCTAACCCTAACCCTAACCCTAACCCTAACCCTAACCCTAACCCTAACCCTAACCCTAACCCTAACCCTAACCCTAACCCTAACCCTAACCCTAACCCTAACCCTAACCCTAACCCTAACCCTAACCCTAACCCTAACCCTAACCCTAACCCTAACCCTAACCCTAACCCTAACCCTAACCCTAACCCTAACCCTAACCCTAACCCTAACCCTAACCCTAACCCTAACCCTAACCCTAACCCTAACCCTAACCCTAACCCTAACCCTAACCCTAACCCTAACCCTAACCCTAACCCTAACCCTAACCCTAACCCTAACCCTAACCCTAACCCTAACCCTAACCCTAACCCTAACCCTAACCCTAACCCTAACCCTAACCCTAACCCTAACCCTAACCCTAACCCTAACCCTAACCCTAACCCTAACCCTAACCCTAACCCTAACCCTAACCCTAACCCTAACCCTAACCCTAACCCTAACCCTAACCCTAACCCTAACCCTAACCCTAACCCTAACCCTAACCCTAACCCTAACCCTAACCCTAACCCTAACCCTAACCCTAACCCTAACCCTAACCCTAACCCTAACCCTAACCCTAACCCTAACCCTAACCCTAACCCTAACCCTAACCCTAACCCTAACCCTAACCCTAACCCTAACCCTAACCCTAACCCTAACCCTAACCCTAACCCTAACCCTAACCCTAACCCTAACCCTAACCCTAACCCTAACCCTAACCCTAACCCTAACCCTAACCCTAACCCTAACCCTAACCCTAACCCTAACCCTAACCCTAACCCTAACCCTAACCCTAACCCTAACCCTAACCCTAACCCTAACCCTAACCCTAACCCTAACCCTAACCCTAACCCTAACCCTAACCCTAACCCTAACCCTAACCCTAACCCTAACCCTAACCCTAACCCTAACCCTAACCCTAACCCTAACCCTAACCCTAACCCTAACCCTAACCCTAACCCTAACCCTAACCCTAACCCTAACCCTAACCCTAACCCTAACCCTAACCCTAACCCTAACCCTAACCCTAACCCTAACCCTAACCCTAACCCTAACCCTAACCCTAACCCTAACCCTAACCCTAACCCTAACCCTAACCCTAACCCTAACCCTAACCCTAACCCTAACCCTAACCCTAACCCTAACCCTAACCCTAACCCTAACCCTAACCCTAACCCTAACCCTAACCCTAACCCTAACCCTAACCCTAACCCTAACCCTAACCCTAACCCTAACCCTAACCCTAACCCTAACCCTAACCCTAACCCTAACCCTAACCCTAACCCTAACCCTAACCCTAACCCTAACCCTAACCCTAACCCTAACCCTAACCCTAACCCTAACCCTAACCCTAACCCTAACCCTAACCCTAACCCTAACCCTAACCCTAACCCTAACCCTAACCCTAACCCTAACCCTAACCCTAACCCTAACCCTAACCCTAACCCTAACCCTAACCCTAACCCTAACCCTAACCCTAACCCTAACCCTAACCCTAACCCTAACCCTAACCCTAACCCTAACCCTAACCCTAACCCTAACCCTAACCCTAACCCTAACCCTAACCCTAACCCTAACCCTAACCCTAACCCTAACCCTAACCCTAACCCTAACCCTAACCCTAACCCTAACCCTAACCCTAACCCTAACCCTAACCCTAACCCTAACCCTAACCCTAACCCTAACCCTAACCCTAACCCTAACCCTAACCCTAACCCTAACCCTAACCCTAACCCTAACCCTAACCCTAACCCTAACCCTAACCCTAACCCTAACCCTAACCCTAACCCTAACCCTAACCCTAACCCTAACCCTAACCCTAACCCTAACCCTAACCCTAACCCTAACCCTAACCCTAACCCTAACCCTAACCCTAACCCTAACCCTAACCCTAACCCTAACCCTAACCCTAACCCTAACCCTAACCCTAACCCTAACCCTAACCCTAACCCTAACCCTAACCCTAACCCTAACCCTAACCCTAACCCTAACCCTAACCCTAACCCTAACCCTAACCCTAACCCTAACCCTAACCCTAACCCTAACCCTAACCCTAACCCTAACCCTAACCCTAACCCTAACCCTAACCCTAACCCTAACCCTAACCCTAACCCTAACCCTAACCCTAACCCTAACCCTAACCCTAACCCTAACCCTAACCCTAACCCTAACCCTAACCCTAACCCTAACCCTAACCCTAACCCTAACCCTAACCCTAACCCTAACCCTAACCCTAACCCTAACCCTAACCCTAACCCTAACCCTAACCCTAACCCTAACCCTAACCCTAACCCTAACCCTAACCCTAACCCTAACCCTAACCCTAACCCTAACCCTAACCCTAACCCTAACCCTAACCCTAACCCTAACCCTAACCCTAACCCTAACCCTAACCCTAACCCTAACCCTAACCCTAACCCTAACCCTAACCCTAACCCTAACCCTAACCCTAACCCTAACCCTAACCCTAACCCTAACCCTAACCCTAACCCTAACCCTAACCCTAACCCTAACCCTAACCCTAACCCTAACCCTAACCCTAACCCTAACCCTAACCCTAACCCTAACCCTAACCCTAACCCTAACCCTAACCCTAACCCTAACCCTAACCCTAACCCTAACCCTAACCCTAACCCTAACCCTAACCCTAACCCTAACCCTAACCCTAACCCTAACCCTAACCCTAACCCTAACCCTAACCCTAACCCTAACCCTAACCCTAACCCTAACCCTAACCCTAACCCTAACCCTAACCCTAACCCTAACCCTAACCCTAACCCTAACCCTAACCCTAACCCTAACCCTAACCCTAACCCTAACCCTAACCCTAACCCTAACCCTAACCCTAACCCTAACCCTAACCCTAACCCTAACCCTAACCCTAACCCTAACCCTAACCCTAACCCTAACCCTAACCCTAACCCTAACCCTAACCCTAACCCTAACCCTAACCCTAACCCTAACCCTAACCCTAACCCTAACCCTAACCCTAACCCTAACCCTAACCCTAACCCTAACCCTAACCCTAACCCTAACCCTAACCCTAACCCTAACCCTAACCCTAACCCTAACCCTAACCCTAACCCTAACCCTAACCCTAACCCTAACCCTAACCCTAACCCTAACCCTAACCCTAACCCTAACCCTAACCCTAACCCTAACCCTAACCCTAACCCTAACCCTAACCCTAACCCTAACCCTAACCCTAACCCTAACCCTAACCCTAACCCTAACCCTAACCCTAACCCTAACCCTAACCCTAACCCTAACCCTAACCCTAACCCTAACCCTAACCCTAACCCTAACCCTAACCCTAACCCTAACCCTAACCCTAACCCTAACCCTAACCCTAACCCTAACCCTAACCCTAACCCTAACCCTAACCCTAACCCTAACCCTAACCCTAACCCTAACCCTAACCCTAACCCTAACCCTAACCCTAACCCTAACCCTAACCCTAACCCTAACCCTAACCCTAACCCTAACCCTAACCCTAACCCTAACCCTAACCCTAACCCTAACCCTAACCCTAACCCTAACCCTAACCCTAACCCTAACCCTAACCCTAACCCTAACCCTAACCCTAACCCTAACCCTAACCCTAACCCTAACCCTAACCCTAACCCTAACCCTAACCCTAACCCTAACCCTAACCCTAACCCTAACCCTAACCCTAACCCTAACCCTAACCCTAACCCTAACCCTAACCCTAACCCTAACCCTAACCCTAACCCTAACCCTAACCCTAACCCTAACCCTAACCCTAACCCTAACCCTAACCCTAACCCTAACCCTAACCCTAACCCTAACCCTAACCCTAACCCTAACCCTAACCCTAACCCTAACCCTAACCCTAACCCTAACCCTAACCCTAACCCTAACCCTAACCCTAACCCTAACCCTAACCCTAACCCTAACCCTAACCCTAACCCTAACCCTAACCCTAACCCTAACCCTAACCCTAACCCTAACCCTAACCCTAACCCTAACCCTAACCCTAACCCTAACCCTAACCCTAACCCTAACCCTAACCCTAACCCTAACCCTAACCCTAACCCTAACCCTAACCCTAACCCTAACCCTAACCCTAACCCTAACCCTAACCCTAACCCTAACCCTAACCCTAACCCTAACCCTAACCCTAACCCTAACCCTAACCCTAACCCTAACCCTAACCCTAACCCTAACCCTAACCCTAACCCTAACCCTAACCCTAACCCTAACCCTAACCCTAACCCTAACCCTAACCCTAACCCTAACCCTAACCCTAACCCTAACCCTAACCCTAACCCTAACCCTAACCCTAACCCTAACCCTAACCCTAACCCTAACCCTAACCCTAACCCTAACCCTAACCCTAACCCTAACCCTAACCCTAACCCTAACCCTAACCCTAACCCTAACCCTAACCCTAACCCTAACCCTAACCCTAACCCTAACCCTAACCCTAACCCTAACCCTAACCCTAACCCTAACCCTAACCCTAACCCTAACCCTAACCCTAACCCTAACCCTAACCCTAACCCTAACCCTAACCCTAACCCTAACCCTAACCCTAACCCTAACCCTAACCCTAACCCTAACCCTAACCCTAACCCTAACCCTAACCCTAACCCTAACCCTAACCCTAACCCTAACCCTAACCCTAACCCTAACCCTAACCCTAACCCTAACCCTAACCCTAACCCTAACCCTAACCCTAACCCTAACCCAGCTAACCAGCTAACCCTAACCAGCTAACCTGGTTACCCTAACCTGGTAACTAGGTAATCCTAACTAGGGGCGGGGTTAGGGGCGGGGTCAGGAGAGGGGGGAGGGGCCGGGGGCGGGGTCGGAGCCGGGGGGCGGGGCCTCGGGGAAGGGAGTGGCTGGGGGCGGGGCCCCGGGGAGGGGGAGTGGCCGTGGGGCGGGGTCTGGGGGGGAGTGGCCGGGGGGCGGGGCCTCGGGAGGCGGAGGAGCCGGGGGCGGGGCCTCGGGAGGGGGAGGAGCCGGGGGCGGGGCCTCGGGAGGGGGAGTGGCTGGGGGCAGGGTCTGGGGAGGGGCTAGGGGCGGGGTTAGGGTTAGGGGAGGGGCTAGGGGGCGGGGTTAGGGTTGGGGGAGGGGCTAGGGGGCGGGGTTAGAGTTGGGGGAGGGGCCAGGGGCGGGGTTAGGGTTGGGGGAGGGGCCAGGGGCGGGGTTAGGGTTAGGGGAGGGGCTAGGGGGCGGGGTTAGGGTTGGGGGAGGGGCTAGGGGCGGGGTTAGGGTTGGGGGAGGGGCTAGGGGCGGGGTTAGGGTTAGGGGAGGGGCTAGGGGGCGGGGTTAGGGTTGGGGAGGGGCTAGGGGGCGGGGTTAGGGTTGGGGGAGGGGCTAGGGGCGGGGTTAGGGTTAGGGGAGGGGCTAGGGGCGGGGTTAGGGTTGGGGGAGGGGCTAGGGGCGGGGTTAGGGTTGGGGGAGGGGCTAGGGGCGGGGTTAGGGTTGGGGGAGGGGCTAGGGGCGGGGTTAGGGTTGGGGGAGGGGCTAGGGGCGGGGTTAGGGTTAGGGGAGGGGCTAGGGGGCGGGGTTAGGGTTGGGGGAGGGGCTAGGGGGCGGGGGTGGGGTCGTGGGAGGGGCTAGGGTTGGGGGAGTGGCTAGGGGGTGGGGTCGTGGGAGGGGTTAGGGTTGGGGGAGTGGCTAGGGGGAGGGGTCGTGGGAGGGGTTAGGGGTGGGGGTGGGGTGTGGGGAGGTGTCAGGGTGATGTGAGGGGGTGGGAATACCTGCTAGACCCCTCCCCTAGACCCCCTATATATATAAAAAAGAAGAAAAAATATATGTCCGGTGCAGCAGTAGAAAATTTGATGCTCCCAGGGAGTAAATAGTTTTCTTTTTAAAGTTTTTTTTTTTTTTTTATTTACTCCCTGGGAGCATGGATTTTCTACTGCTGCTTTTAGAATAGAAAAGTAGAAAGGAAGAGAAAAAAAGAGAGGAAGAGAGAGGAGGAGAGAGTGAGAAGAAGAAGATGAGGAGAGAGGAAAAGAAGAAGAAGAGAAGACAAAGAAGAAGAGGAGAGAGGAAAAGAAGAAGAACAAGAGACAAAAAGAAGAGGAGAGAGGGAGAAGAGGAGACAAGAAGAAGAAGAGAGAGAGAGAGAGAGAAGAACAAGAAGAAGAGGAGACAGGGAGAAGAGGAGAGAAGAACAAGAGGAGAGAGGGAGAAGAACAAGAAGAAGAGGAGACAGGGAGAAGAGGAGAGAAGAACAAGAGGAGAGAGGGAGAAGAACAAGAGGAGACAGGGAGAAGAGGAGAGAGAGAGAGAAGAACAAGAAGAAGAGAAGACAGGGAGAAGAGGAGAGAAGAACAAGAGGAGAGAGGGAGAAGAACAAGAGGAGACAGGGAGAAGAGGAGAGAAGAACAAGAGGAGAGAGGGAGAAGAACAAGAACAAGAGGAGACAGGAGAAGAAGAAGCAAAAGAAGAGGAGAGAGTAAGTAGAAGAAAACAAAGTGAGAAGAAGAAAAAGAGGAGAGAGTGGGAAGAAAGAGAGAGACAAATAACAGAAGAGTAAAAAGAAGAAAACACAGTGAGAAAAAGAAGACTTAGAAAGAGAAACCAAAGAAGTTAGATTGGAAAGACAAAGGAGGACAAAGGGAGAAGGAAAGGGGAGTAAGGAGAAAAACAGAGTGAAAGACAAAGAGAAAAGGAAACACTTGAAGTGAAAGAGAAAAGGAAATGGAGAGACATGACAAAGAAGACATAGAGGTAAAAGCCTACAGGAAAAAAAGAAATAGAGAGACAGAATGAAAGATAGGGTTCAAGAGAGAAAAATAGAAAGAGACTTAAAAAGACAAAATAGTTAAAGTTGGACAAAACAGGAAGAAGGGTGAAAGTTAGAAACAAGGGAAATGATAGCAAGGGTTACAAAGACAAAGGCTGACAAACTTAAAGAAGAAAAAAAAGAAGAAAACACAGTGAAAGCTATATTGAAAGAGACAGATAAATGGACATAAGGAAATACACATAGAAGAATGGGAGAAAAAGACAAGGTTAGAGGGAAATAGGATTAGAGAAATGCAGAGATGGTGTTAGAAACAGGAACAAAGGAAAACAGAGACAGAGACAAAGAGAAACAGTTAGATGTGGAAGTAAAAAGTGAAGAATAGACTGAAGAGGAAAGTAAGAGGCAAAGGGAGAAATAGGGTGAAAATGATATGACACAACCACACCAAATAAAGACAGGAGACAAATGGAGGGCAGGGCAGAGGGGTAAGGGGTATCATTATTAGGGCTGATTCATCTTTATTAATTTAATTTTTAATTTCAATTACAGGGAAACAATGTATACAAATGTTAGTACAGACACAAATACAACTAACAATACATCATAACTAAGCACACAAGTACAAGTCTAATTTACATACAGCAGAATACATCAAAAGACATGAACAACTTCAAACACAGACCAATACAATGTACTACAAGCCAAATACATAATGACGCAATATAACCGTGTCTCTGCCGCGGAAAAGTCCGTTACGCTTTTACTGTTACACGCACCCGGAACGAAAACGGCTCGCAACGCTCATGCAACTTGCACGCCCCCTTCAGGTTACACACAAACTCACCTTCACACTCACAGGAACTGCTTTGTGATACGAGTCATCGTCCCTCCTCGGGAACGTGGTTCCCGGGAGACTCCCAAAAAAATCCTCCTGCCTGACGAAAACCCCGGTCCCGGGACGGTCCGCGCCCTAACTTTGGCGATGAACGTCGCCTCGCTGACCGGCCGGGACCGAGGAAAAAAAAAACCCAGCCGGGGGGAAAAAAAAAAACCCCCCGGCTGGGGATTTTTTATTCTAAGTTTAAAAATGAGTTGAAAAACCTGAAAGGCAAAGGCCATACACACAAGGTTAGAACCACTCAACACACACACACACACACACACACACAGCCCTCCTTCAGCTTACACACAAACCCACCCTCGCTCTCATCTCAACCGCTCAGCTAAGACCTGGCAGACAACACGCACTCGCGACGCTCCTGGGGAACGTGGTTCCCGGGAGACTCCCAAAAAATCCTCCTGCCTGACGAAAACCCCGGTCCCGGGACGGTCTGCGCCCTAACTTTGGCGATGAACGTCGCCTCGCTGACCAGCCGGGACCGAGGAAAAAAAAAACCCAGCCGGGGGGAAAAAAAAAAAAACCCCCGGCTGGGGATTTTTTATTCTAAGTTTAAAAATGAGTTCAAAAACCTGAAAGGCAAAGGCCATACACACAAGGTTAGAACCACTCAACACACAAACACACACACAGCCCTCCTTCAGCTTACACACAAACCCACCCCCGCTCTCATCTAAACCGCTCGGCTAAGACCTGGCCAACAACACGCACTCGCGACGCTCCTCGGGAACGTGGTTCCCGGGAGACTCCCAAAAAAATTCTCCTGCCTGACAAAAACCCCGGTCCCGGGACGGTCTGCACCCTAACTTTGGCGATGAACGTCGCCTCGCTAACCGGCCGGGACCGAGGAAAAAAAAAACCCAGCCGGGGGAAAAAAAAAAAAACCCCCCGGCTGGGGATTTTTTATTCTAAGTTTAAAAATGAGTTGAAAAACCTGAAAGGCAAAGGCCATACACACAAGGTTAGAACCACTCAACACACAAACACACACACAGCCCTCCTTCAGCTTACACACAAACCCACCCTCGCTCTCATCTCAACCGCTCGGCTAAGACCTGGCCAACAACACGCACTCGCGACGCTCCTCGGGAACGTGGTTCCCAGGAGACTACCAAAAAAATCATCCTGCCTGACAAAAACCCCGGTCCCGGGACGGTCCGCGCCCTAACTTTGGCGATAAACGTCGCTTCGCTGACCGGCCGGGACCGAGGAAAAAAAAAACCCAGCCGGGGGGAAAAAAAAAAAACCCCCCGGCTGGGGATTTTTTATTCTAAATTTAAAAATGAGTTGAAAAACCTGAAAGGCAAAGGCCATACACACAAGGTTAGAACCACTCAACACACACAGACACACAGACACGCCTGCAGATGCAAGCTCACGCAAACTCTCACAGACAGACACAGACAATCACACTCTCTTCTACTGACACTTACGTGAAACACTACGCCGAAAGATATGCTTCGACGCATCTTATGACCGCGGCTCCTCGATGTCAATTGGTAGATTCCAGGAAATTCTGTAGGGACCCAGGAACCTGCAAGACAATGGAGGCGGTCAATGACTGACTATCTGACAGCCAGGAGCTATACCCACTCTGGGCCCATCAGTGTTGTACCCGAAACCCCACAGAAGACAGATGAACTGCAAAGTTTTACAACTACTCTACCTAAGCCTGACTGTGTGCCCAAGCAGGGCAGCTCCGATCGTAATTGCACAACAGAGGCGCGCACAACATAAGCCAATGTAGGTACATACAATATGAGTACTCACAACATAAGCCAATAGAGGTACATACAACATAAGCACATACAATATAAGCCGACATAGGCAGGCGCAACATAAGCACATACAATATAAGCCGACATAGGCAGGCGCAACATAATCACATACAATATAAGCCGACATAGGCAGGCGCAACATAAGCACATACAATACAAGATGACATAGTCAGGCGCAACATAAGCACATACAATACAAGCCGACATAGGCAGGCGCAACATAAGCACATACAATATAAGCCAACATAGGCAGGCGCAACATAAGCACATACAATACAAGATGACATAGGCAGGCGCAACATAATCACATACAATATAAGATGACATAGGCAGGCGCAACATAAGCACATACAATATAAGCCGACATAGGCAGGCGCAACATAATCACATACAATATAAGCCGACATAGGCAGGTGCAACATAAGCACATACAATACAAGCCGACATAGGCAGGCGCAACATAAGCACATACAATATAAGCCGACAGAGGGAGGCGCAACATAATCACATACAATATAAGCCGACATAGGCAGGCGCAACATAAGCACATACAATATAAGCCGACAGAGATACGATATAACTGAGGACTTGACATAAATCTCCAGAAGATTAATTTTTGAGCCCTATATCCTTTGAAAAAGCAGAAGCTACAGAACTACTGTGGTCACATGATGAGGATCTAATACATTCCATATAGAAGTCCCAGAGAATGGCTACCAAATGTGACAAGGACGATGGATGAGAACATCTTGTGTATATCTTCTCGTCCCAGAAAGTAAATATGTAAAGATGCCGGAATAAGTGATATCCGGGAAGGTACGTGAGAAAACTATGGCCGATACGGCGCAGAATGAGGCCGCTAAAGCGCGGCAATGCGGCAAAGACCTATGACGCGGACAACGAGAAACAGACAGAAGTGCAAACTGCCTGGCAGTTTCACCTTATGGACCCGAGATTCCTAGCCCGAGATGAGCCATGGGCTGATGATGCCAAAGGAAAGAAAGCCCTACGGCACTAGCACATGATGATGAAATGTAACTCCTCTCAAGATGTTAGTGCCAAAGCACTTAAGAGGAAGCCTAAGAAGATCAGTAGGCCTAGAGAAGGAAGCGATGACTATGGGGTGACCGTGGCGCCAGTTCCAGACGTGAAGGCGGGCTCCGCGAGTGAAAAGATCCACGATGACGTCGAGAGTCGAAGAAGGCTGCCGACGCGAGCCTCGCGAGAACGCGGAGACCGATCGGAACTGCCCTGCCTGGCAAAGACCCTGGTGAGGCTGAGGAAAAACCCTCTCCCTTTGCTTCCGAGGGACCCGTCCCGCTATGGGCCTCTCCTCTAAGCTAACACCAAATTGTCTCCTGTGATAGTAAAAGTTTTGCCCCTTCTCCCACCTACTGGCCCCAGCACTTAGCTTTTGCGAGACGACCGGATGGAATCCAATGTCAGTCAGATGCGGGCGGCGACACGGTCTCTACGTCCGCTTTGGTGCTGCCGTTTCCAAACTTCAGCTACGTGCCTCTTCACAGTACCTAAGATAAAACAGAAAATTGAACTAGTGCCCACCAAAAGAGGAATCCCCGGAACTCTTACACACCGCTGCTCCGGCTCACCTGAAATCTTGACTCCGCAGGCTGCCTGGAGGATACCTGCAAAATGAAAAAGTACACGCTTAACATGCTGCTGCGTAATGGACACCTATGAGTCACCGTGCCTAAATGCCAACTCACCCGCTCGCCTCTGCTCCTTCACACACCTAGGGCAAGTGACAGCACCTGCAAAAAAACAAAGCAAAAAAACCCACACTGAGATACTGTGAAAACACCATCCCCCTGAACCAAAAAGTACACCCACGCGGACCTGACAATTGCACCCACCTGACCTCGGATATCTGGACCAGAGGCATCTTGCAAGATGAGTGCCTACAATAAAACAAAGTAACAAAGAGTGGATGCTTAGAACTGCAGCTGAAATTGAGACAAGAGCCAGAACAACAGCTTCTGTTCACTGCTCACCTGGCACACTGGGCCTTGACTGCTCCTAGCTGCCTGGAATTCCTAAAATTAAAGACAAAGACAAGCGCTGTAACACAGTCACCAGGTAGGCTTCCCCTACCAACACAAAAAATGACTGACCTTCTCAGGGAAACCCCCTGACCACAGCAGGGCACACTGCCACAGAGTTAATCCATCTGCATCTGAAAGAGAGTTGGGAGAATATTCAAACAGCTGTTTGTTAATAACCTGTTAATAACTTAACAAGTCAAAACATCTAGTGTAAATTAAGGAATACTATCTTGAATGCAACTACATGCCCCACGCAAAACTGCAAATCTCTAGGACTGGTGCAATTACAGCAGGCTGCGAAGCAGGGCAGAGCAGCTCTGGGAGAAATACGTGCAGGCACCCGTGATGCAGGACAGGACGTGACAAACGACAGGACAGGAGAGGGAGAGAGAGGTTTGCACAAGAAGAAGGTCTGCAAAGACCAAGAGACCCAAACAACCAAGAGTGCACCAGACACAAGTGACAGGACACACACCAGAACTGCTCTGCCCTGTGCACCTCAGCACTGAGATCAAAAGAAACACTTTCCCTTTAGGTGGACTATAGGAGACGCTTCTTGGACATCCCCATCTCTAAAACAGACACAAAAACCCCTTCTAGAAAGTCCCAACCCACCACCCCGCTTCAATCCCCTCTGTGGGTCGTAACCCTCGACTTATCTTGCATGCATTCTGGGGATGCAAATCCCTGTTGGCTGCAGAAGGATGCCGTCTGCCGGTCTGGTAAGTTCCAGCTGTCACCTCTTGGTCTGCCAACAGGAAGAAAACCAAACATAAGTGCACAGTCTTAACAGCACATCAGACAAAACATGATAGCTCTGCTACTCACCATTCTCCTCAGAATGCCCTGGTTCTTGACCTGCACGCTTCAGGTCTGCTTGGATTCTGATGCCATCATTGCAGGGTACACCTAGGTTAAATGGAGACAAGGCGACATGGCATTGCTGAAACTCAAGTGGACTCTCACTCCCCCTCCCTACCTCCCCGACTCACTGCAATTCCTCGGCCATTCCTCGGGACTACCCAGATGAGACCTTGAAATGCAAAATCGGAAGGCTCCGTCACAGGGTCCTGTAATACTTCCAGCGAGATCACAAGTGCATGAAACCTGGTCCATCAGCCAGTTGGTGACAGAGGTATGCGTACTCCGAGCCGATTCCCTAAAGCACAAAAATGAGGATGGATGCTTACAGGTGCACCAAAAACTGAAAGCTGAGTAAAACCAACTGCTTCTGTCCACTGCTCACCTTGGACACTTGGCCTTGACTGCTGCTATCTGCCTGGACCTCCTAAAATTAAAGGCAAAGAACACTGCTGTAACACAGTCACCATTTCAGCTCTGCCTGCAAATACAAACAATGACCTGCTCATGGCAACAACCGCCCCAGGATTGGGACTCCGCTGCCACAGATTTGAACTGTCTGCATCTGAAAGGAAGTTAGGACTAGTGTCAAAGGGCTGCAGGACAACTTAACAGCACCAAACATGTTATGTCAAGCTCCTAAAACAATCTAGAGCCCAACTACACCCTGCATTACCAATTTCAAGTCCCCGGGATTTGTGCTATTACAGGCTATGCAGCAGGGCAGAGCAGCTCTGGGAGAAATATGTGCAGACACCCGTGACACAGAATAGGACGTGACAGGACAGGGAGAGAGAGCTTTCAACAAGAAGAAAGGACCGAGAGACCCAAACACTAAAGAGTGCACCAGAGACAAGCGACAGGACACACACCAGAACTGCTCTTCCCTGCGCACCTCAGCACTGAGATCAAAACAGACACTTTCCCTTTAGGTGGCCTAAGGGGACGCTTTTTGGACATCCCCATCTCCAAACCTGATTCAAAATCCCCTCCGGGGGAGCCCCAACCTGGTACCGCTCTTCCTTCCCCTCTGTGGATTGTAGCCCTTGACTCATCTTGCACATATCTGGGGATGCAAATCCCCATTGGTGCAGAAGGAGGCCACTGCTCCCATCCTCAGGCCATGGCCCTGACTTATCTTTTGGATGACTGGAAATGCAAATCCCGGTTGGACCTGAAATGAGTCTGCCTCAGAGGGGATCACCTGTTAGCCTCTTAGTCAGCTAGAATAAAGTACAGGAAAATAAATGGTTGAGTTTAGTGTTATGTGGGCCAAATCCCAGCAAGTCAGATACTTATTGTCTCCTGAGTGTGCTTGGGTGCTCAAGTCTCCAGTTCCATCCCTAGTCTAAGGTTTGGCTGTTATTATGAGTAGCACCTGGTTTAGAGAGGCAAAGTTACATGGCATTTCTGTGAGTTCAGTGGATGAGCTTGTGTGCTGTATGACACATGAATGCCTCTGCTACGCTTGTGAAAAGCCTTGCAAATAGACACCATTTCTCACCCTACTGCCTGCAAAACCCCACCATGATAACTCTTAACTGGGTACCCTGCTCACTCTCCCACTCCTAGTCACAATCCTCAACTCACCTGAAACCTCAAGCTTAGACCGCATCTTTGACACAGGGCAGATCCCTTCTGTGACATGATGAATCTGCTGTAAAAATGTTGTACTTGACACAACCTGGAACTGCAGGAAGTTGCACTCCTCTTAAAAAAAAAAAAAAAAAAAAAAAAAAAAAAAAAAGCCAAATCAGAGATCACAAAAGCACTTCACCATCCCCAAAAACACAACCCCAAATAGTGAAATTAAATACTCCCTGTGTTCAGCGCAGTTTTCTTCACAGTATCTTCAAAGTCTCTGTTGCATTAGAAGCCCAAAAGCACCTGCAGAGAGCAATCTAAGCTAAAAGAGCCTCTTCACCAAAATGAGAGGAGAGCTCTTACCCCAGCTGATCCCAGGGAGGGAATGAAGCCCCTTGGCAAAGCCTGGGGTTAATATACCCCTGATTGGGCCCGCCTCTCATTCCCATGACACCCAGGAAAAGGGAGGGGGCAATCCCCACCGGCTATAAAAGCCTTCAGAGCAGGTCTGGCTGTTTGGCTCCTCTGATTTGAATTCAAGGGGAATAAAGTGCTGGATATAGAAGAAAACTCTTCCGGGAAATGACAGCGCTTTCTTTTTTGCTACATCTACTTGGAGCAAAAGGGCAAGAAAACTGGTAAGAAATAAAACTTTGTTTTTTGGCAGCATATCTAGATAAGTGGGGTAATTTGGTATTAACTTCTATAATTATTTCTCAGTGACTACTAAGTGGTAGTCAACATGAGACGAAAGGTAGAGTGTGGCTTTCGGGGGTCACTTACGGCCGTCCCCCGTCCCTCCCCCACCCCCCGGGACCCCTCGGGCTAGCTGTCCCCTTTGGGGAGCGGGGTTTGCCGCGGTCCCGCTCCGCTGGGCTTACTGGGCAGCGGCTGGGTTAGCACGGTCCGAGCTGCTGCGGCGCCTCAGTCGCCGCAAGGAGTCGAGATAAAGAGACGAAGAGAGGTCAATTGTTTGCGGTCGAGAGAGATTGTATTGCCTGAATGGTTGCAGGGACAAAAGACCCTGGGCTACTTCCCAGATACAGTTTTATACAGCAAAATTAAGAGATAAGGTCTAAACAATAGAGACAGTGTCCAGCATGGGCTCATCAGAACCACCCCGTGGGTCAGGTCCAATGGGAACTGCTCAGGGGTGGGGAGAAGGGGGTTTACAGAAAGGTGCTGAAGCTAAACTTTCCCGAAACATGGGGCATACATAAATGTATCTTTTCCTCATACCTAAATGTATCTTTTCCTCAGTTTCCAATTCCCAAGGCCTTTCTAAATCCCTTCCTCCACACTACCGTGGCAGCGCGATAACAACAGTAGAGAAGAGTACTAATTATATGAACGGTCTAAGCCTCCTTGGGGCTACTAATTAGGGCTAACTACATTATAAATAAAAATAAGAAAAAAAAATTGTAGGCTCCTGGGCAGTACAAAGGTTAAGTACATGCTAGGCTTGCCTTTCCCTGAGATATTTAGTCCTAGGGCACAGAAAGAAGTGCCCTGAAAGGTAGTTTTAAACCCTTAAAATGCTGAAAAAGCATTTTAGAAGAGGCTCCTTCAAGTGAATCCTTTAAAATGAGGAAATGGGGAAGTTACCTCCACTAAAATGGATACAATGGCAAATAAATGGCTTCTACCCTTTAATTTAATCCCCTAGAATATTGGGAAAACAGTTTTTCTCTCTTTAAATCTCTCCAATAATGAAGACAGAGGGATCTTCCCCTGAATCCAAACCTTTAAGAAAAAGGAATAGCTGGGCTTACCCCTCAATTTAAGCCTTAGGACAACAAAAAGGGTTACCCTTAATTCAAACCCATGAAAAACCTTGTCAAGGTTTTCCCCTTCTATTTAAACTGGAAAATAATGGAAAATGGGGATTCCCTGTCATTTAACACCCCTAACAGCATAGAAAAGGCAGGGATTCTTTCAACTGAGACCATTAAAATTGCAGGGGAAGTGCATTCCCTCACGATTTGAACACAAGAAATAATGGAAAAGGAAGCTTTTTCCCATAAGTTAAACCCCTTCTCTCTTCATAACCCCTGTCTTTTCTGGGAGGGCTGTGGAAGGTCTGGGAGTTCTAGGGAGGGACTGACCCAATAAAAGGGGAAAGTTGAAAGCTCTCCCGTGGAACCCCACGTGCTGCCCGGCCTGCTCAGGTGCTGCCCTTTGGCAAGAGGTCTCTTCCCTCGGCATTTTCTCAAAGGGATGCTCCGTGCTCAGGTGGGTCGGGCTGCTCCCCGGTCCCAGCTGGATGTTCCGACCGTAGTTCCTGGAGGGACACTTGGGATACCCCTGTTAGCCCCTCTGGATTAGCAGCTCCCTGCCCATGTAGCTGCACTTAAAGCAGCTGGTCACGTGGGGAGCTGCTACACCTAGGAGTGGGGGATGAGGTGAAGAAAGGTCCTGCGGGGTGTTCCCTCCCCTATGCGGCCCTTTGTCTAACCCTAAACGATGGGGTGCCAGACTTTCATTTCCAAGATAATTAACAGTCTTTCCTCTATGTGTGCCCCTGGCCAAACAGGAATTGTGCTTCCAAAATTGCAAACGGTGAACGATTTCTCAGAGACCGCATCTGCCGACACCAGGAACTCTCGCTGCCCTTGGGGAGCAGCAGGCCTCCAGTGAACAGACATCGGCACGCGGGGAGGGTGAAGTTGGTTTTACAGGGAAAAATGGCAGAGGTCGGGTCACGAGGCCTGTGGCCCCGAGTGATTTTCTATGTTTCGTTCCGAATGGCACGGGATTTATCCTGGAGCAAAACTGCTGCCGGCAAGAATTCTGCCTGCCCTGGAAGGAAGAAGCACCTCCTCCAAACTGACATCAGGAACCGGGGAGGGTGAGCTACGTTTCACAGAGAAAAGGGCCTGTGATAGAGTCCATGAGCCAGGGGCCATGAAAGAAGGGCCGCCCCATGAAAATCTGAATGGAGAAAGATTTGTCCTGGACCCAAGCTGCCCCCACATCTGATAGTAAAAGGGTTTTAAATAATGAGGATTTAGGGTTAAAAGGCGAATTAAGCTTAGTAGGCCCTGAAAAGAAAACAAATACCCTAAGTACAGGAAGATTTTCTACCTTACTAGAACTGCACCTGTGTAGCTAGTACATGATAAATTATATAATTGTTAGATGTGATGATTGTTTAGTAATTAAATATAATTACTATTTAGTCATAAGAATAATCATGAGAAACTGTGGTCAGGGACCTAAGAAAGATCACGAGAAACTCGTGTCAATGTATACAATTGAACAATATAAATTTAATAATTAATATGTAAGTTATATAATGATAGAATATAAAATATGTTCAGCTCAAAAGCCATGTTGGAGTCAGATTTGGATCTGTACCCCTTATTCCCAGAGCTCTCAATAAAAGCACCTGCATATAATCATATCCCCTGATTATGTGTGTTCCTGAATGCTAACACGTTGACCAGGGGTTGCCTTGAAATCCCAAGCACAGCTCGTAAAATGACATCAGGAACCTGGACTGGTGAGTTTTCTTTCCTAGGGAAAAGGGCCGGAGTTTGTGCTCAGGGCCCTGTGGCCCTCAGCGGGTGGCTGAATGCAAAAAATCCGAACATCAAAGGATGTGTCCCGGACCCGAGCTGCCACCGCCTCAAATATGTGCTGCCCT
This sequence comes from Taeniopygia guttata, assembly GCF_048771995.1. Lineage (NCBI taxonomy): Eukaryota > Metazoa > Chordata > Aves > Passeriformes > Estrildidae > Taeniopygia > Taeniopygia guttata. The sequence goes on from NC_133026.1 coordinate 21,825, forward strand.
GACAGTCCCAAGGGAGCCCTGTGAACTGACACCAGGAACCTGCGCTGCAGAATTTGCTTTCGCAATGTAGATATCCCTCATTCATTCCCAGGGCCCTGTGACCCCCCTGGGTTGTCAGGTCCTAAGTTTCCTTTTGCCTCCTCAATGTCAAAACGGTGCAGGAGTTCTCCCAGTCCGAATCTCCCACCCCCAAGTACTCAGGGATTTTTTTTCATGCCAAATACCTGTTGCAAACTGACAGTACAAAGCTTGGGGCATGATTTTTTCTGTCTGGATTTCTCCTTGAGAAATCTGCCATCATATAACCCTAACCACAACCACTTTGCTTTGCTCAGAATTCACAACCTTCAGACTGGCAGCATGACACCTGACCCGCTGGCCCTCCACTGGCACCTTCCCAAAGCATTCCACTGCATTCCAGTAGTAACTCCGCATTTTCAGCGGGCATCCTGTCTGACCCACATCCTGACCCTAAAAATGCACCAAGGAATTCTAAAATAGCATTAGGAAGGTGTAACAATACTCTAAAAGACACCAGAAAAGTCTTAAAAAGCCTTCAAAAATCCCCTAAATATTCCTAATAGTCCCGCAAAAAAAAAAAAAAAACCCAAGGAAGCCTGCTCAGGCTCCAAGCCCCTTCCTGTTGCTCTCTAGCCCACAGATGTCATCCCTACCTTTTTGCAGCAGGTCCTGTTGTCCTCTGAGGGTTCTGGAGTTGTCCTGGTGCAAGGGTTGCTGCCCTGTCCCAGAGGTAGGGTTCCGGTGTGGTCTTGCTGTTAGGCTTGCTGTGTTGCGCTGCTGTTGTTAGGGGTGAAAAGGGAAAAGGCTGCTTAGGGTGAGGTTAGGGCTGGGGTGAGGGGTGATGCACCTGTACCCTAACTTGCCTCCTAAGCTGTAGCCTGTAGCCCTGATCTCCACTAGTCTGTCTAGCCCTCAAACCCTCTCCCTTTACTCCTCAACCTTTCCCTCTGCCCCCTAGCCCTCAGCTCCTGTGTGCCACCCTTAATCCCTCTCCTTTGCCCCTCAGCCCCCAGCTTCTCTGTGTCACCCTCCAGCTGCCCCTGCCCCCCTCAGCATCTCTCTGTGTTACCCACTGTCCCCTCCCCCTGTTCTTCCTTCAGCTCCCAGCCTCTGTCACCCTCAAGCCCACACAGTGCCCCTCAAGCTGCCCTTCAGCCTCTATGCCATGAAAAGACCCTAAAAACCCATAAAAACACCCCAAAAAAACCTTATCTTCAAAATGTCTTAAAACCCCCACAAAAACATAAAAATAGCCTCAGAATACCCTTAAAATACAATAAAAATACCCTACTTAAAAAAACCCCTAAAACACCCCTAAAAATCCCCAAAGAACCTTTAAAAAAAGGCTAAATATTCTTAAAAGAGCTCTAAAAGCAGCCCCAAAATCCTTAAAACACACTGATAAGACCTTAAAATCCATTAAACTTCCCTCAAGAAACCTAAAAAGACCCGAGTCCTAGGAGCCCTCCACATACCCCCAATAGTCCTAAAAAAGCCCTAAACAATTTTAAATAGTCCTAAAAAAACCCCAAGAACAGCCCCCCCCAAAAAAACCCACTTAAAATTCTAATTAGTACTAAGAAAGCCCTTAAAATACCTTAAAAAAATCTTTTTAAAGCCCTGAAAAAGTCCTAAAGGTATCCTAAATGTTCCCAGAAAGTTCCTAAAAAGCTCCTGTGAGAAAACCCTCAAATATCCTTTAAAAACACTAAAAAAAACCAAACCAAACCAAACCAAACCAAACCAAAACAAACCACTAAAAAAAGTGCTCAGTCACCAGGCTCTACCAGTCGATCTCTAGCCAGCAAACATCATCCCTACCTTTTAATTAAAGTCACTGCCTGCAGCTGCTGGGGGGGTTCCGGGGCTGTCCCAGCATTAGGGTCACTGCCTGTAGCTGCTGTTGGGGAAAACTGGTGTTCTAGGGATGCTGATTGGGGTGAGCTTAGGGCTGGGGTGAGGGCTGCTTCTGTACCCTAAGCCTTCCTGGTACCCTATGTCCTGTCCTTTGTACCCTTAACCCTCAGTGTCAGCTCTCCACTTGTCAAGTCCTCCCTATTTGCCCCTCAGCCCGCAATGTCTGTGTGACACCCCAAGCCCCCGACACTGTCCCTTGGCCCCCTAACCTCCACTGTGCACTCCCCACCCAGGGAGGGGTGGTTTTTAGGGTGAGGTTAAGGGTGGTGTGAGGGCTGGTTCACCTGTCACCCTCAGGTACCCCCCACTTTGTCCTCAAGGCACCCCCTGCCTCTCAACCTCCTTGTGTCACCCTCCATTCCCCCACTGCAACCTCTCAGTGTCTCTGTGCCACCCTGGAGCCCCCCTTTTTACTCCTACAGACCCCTTCTGCCCCTCAGCCTCCTTGTGTCACCCTCCAGATCCCCACCGCAGTCTGTCAGCATCTCTGTGCCCCCCTGTGCCTCTCAGCTGCCCCCACCCTCTGTGCCACCCTCCAGCCCCCCACCGCAGCCTCTCAGCATCTCTGTGCCCCCCTTTTTACTCCTACAGACACCTTCTGCCTCTCAGCTGCCCCCACCCTCTGTGCCACCCTCCAGCCCCCTGCCCTCAGCCCCAGGTCCCTTTGTGACACCGTGCAGCCCACAGATGTCATCCCTGCCTGTTTTATTTTAGTGTTGTCCTGCTGTGAGGGCTGCGCTATCGCCACAAGTTTGGGCTCCCATGTGGTGCTGCTGGGAGTCACAGGTGGGCGGTGGGGGGAGTGCGGGATGGGGCAGGGGCAGGTGAAGAGAGAGTAGGATGGGGGGGCTGGAAGTACAGATAGGGGTGAGGGGGGGAGACAGGGACAGAGAAGAATAGGGGTGAGGGGAGAAGGTGAGGGTAGGAGGGGCACCACATATCTGACAGACAAAAGCTGCAGCAGAATAAAATTCTGCTTGCTGAGGGAATGCCAAATACCTGCTGCAAACAGACATAAGGAACCCAGGGAAAAGGGCCGCTGTTTGTGCTCAGGGGCCTGTGACCCTGAGGTGGCAGCTGCCTGCAAAAAATCCGAATGGCAAAGGATGTGTCCCAGACCCAAGCTGCCCCTGCCTCAAAGCCTTACCCTAAACTGAATCCTAAATCCTAACTGAAAAACAAACCCTAACCCTAATCCTAACCTAACCCTAACCTCAAATAAATCTAATATTAATAATACCTCTAAAATTAAACTTAAAAACAACAGTAACCCTAGAAAATGGCGGCGCCCACGGCATCACGTGACGGGACGATGATGGCGGCGCCCGCGGCATCACGTGATGAAGGAAAATATGGCGGCGCCGGTGTATCACGTGATGGAAGCAAATATGGCGGCGCGTACTACATCACGTGATGAGACAAAGATGGCGGCGCCCAGTTAGTCATGTAATGAGGAGTTAAATGGCGGCGCCCATTGAGTCACGTGACTGATTCGAAAATGGCCGCGCCGAGAAAATCACGTGATGGGGAAAATATGGCGGCTTTCGGGACGGGGTCGATTTTGGCGGTTTTTGGCGTTTTTTTGTGTGCCCTCCGCACGCCCTGCATGCCGTGGTGTTGTTCCGGTGCACCCGCACCGGAGGACGCCACGCGGGATTGTTTTTGGAGTGCGGGATTGGTGTCGGAATTTCGGACAGGCGGCTGTCGGGGCGACTAATGCTTGGGGTCTTTTCTGAGGCGCTGGAGGCGGTGCGAGGGGAGGGGTCGGGGTACCGACACAGTGACGTCACGCGGTGACGCGGCGCAGGGGCGGGCCAGAGGGAGGCGTGGGTGCAGTGCGCGAATTGCACCGGCAGGTGGCGCTGCGAGACCGAGGGGTGGGCACGCTGCCGGCTGGCGGCTGTGGGGGCAGAGCGCCTGTTTGTGTAATTCTATCCTTGTGTGTGGATTTATTAAAATAAAAATATGGATATTGATCTAGTACCGATATCCAACTGTGACAAAAAAAAACCCTCTCTAACAGTTTAAAGTTAGAAAGTGTATGTTTAGTCGACACCCAGCAGCGTGTGGGATAGTTCCCAAATACACACCGCACTTTCCAAGTGATTAAAGAGCCGTTTTGTCCATACAAGTACTGAATACTGAAAATACAAATACCTATTCATTTTGGTACATCCCATTCCTTGCTTCATATGCTAATCATTTCAAAAGCTATTAAGCATGAAGTTTGTTCCCTGAAATGGGTCAGTGGTCCCTTTCATGGGGATGAGTCCCAAAATGTGGAATTAAATGAAGTCTTCCCTGTTCTGGCCTTTCTACCGTTTCAATGCAAATATGACAAATGAACTCTTGGTAGAACTTCCATTCCTTGTCTTCATTTGATTTCAGAACAGAGGAGGCCCACAATTGTCTTATGCTCTTAAAAGCTATTTATCAGTTTCTATATTCTTCATTATTAACCCAGCTAACTAAACATTGTGCTGACAGACAATCAATTACTAGTTAACTACTCACTCTTAACTTTATCAAGGCCTACTCATTTATTTTAATTAACTCTAGTAAGGCTTGTCTTTAACTAAAATCTTGGCTGCTCTAAAATCTCTAAATCCCTTAAAATTTATGTTTCAACATGATGAACTCTTGGTCGTATCATTATTCATCTGGTGGGCTTGATGGGAATACTGGTTTCTGCATATTGCTACTGCTACCTGCCAGCTGGTTCGCTAATTAGGAGCCCTATATCTATTAGAAAAAAGAAGAAAAGCTGTATGTCTGGTGCAGCAGTAGAAAATTTCAGGCTCCCAGGGATTAAATAATTTTCTTTAAATAATTATTTAAAGGTTGGGTTGTTTTGGTTTTTTTTTTTGTTTGGTTGGTTTTTTTTGTTTTGTTTTTTTTTTTCTTACTCCCAGGGAGTCTGAAAGTTTTTACTGCTGTTCTTTTTTAAAGCTAGAAAGGAAAGCAGAGTTAGAAATAAAGGTAGAAATAGAGAGAAACAAAGGGTTAAAGAAAGTTGAAGTTGGAGAGAAAAAGAGACACAGAAAAAAAAGAACTATGAAAACAGTGGCAAACAGTGAAAACAAAAAGAGTGAAAAATGAGCAGGGTTAGAGTGAAAAAGAAAGAGTGAGAGTAAAAAAGAGGAAAAAAGAGTTAAAGCTAGAGAGAAAAAGAGTAAAGTATAGAGAGAAAAAGAAATAGTTGGAAACAGAGAAAGAAAGAAAAAAAAGAAATAGCAGGAAATAGAGAAGCAGAGAGACAGAGTTAGAAACAGTGAGAAATAGAATCACAGAGTTAGGGACAGACAGAAATGAAGTCAGAAATAGAAAAGTAAGATGAGAAGCAAAGGAAGAAATACAGTGAAAAAAAATTACTAAACCACCCCAAAGAAAGACAGGAGCCAAAGCTGGAAGGTGACGGAGCAGGGGCATCATTACTAGGGTTGATTCAACTTCACTGAATGAATTTTTTTATTTACACTTCAGCAAAACACATGGAAACAACAGATACAAATGCAAGTACAGATACAATCCATAGACATGCAGAGATACAAAGCAATACATGGAAATGCAGCAGCAAATGCAAATACAGAACAACACAGGGCAATAGAAACCAAACACATATCAACACAATATGATCCTTTTTTCTAGTTTAATTACATTTTGTTTTATTGTTAGAGGAAACACAAAAGAAAGATTACACACACAAAACAACACTCATCTAGCATGAGCACCTCCTTCATGTTACACACAAACTCACCATCGCTCTCATCTCAACTGCTCCGTTACACCCCAGAAATCATTGTTCCTCGGGAACGTGGCTCCCGGGAGCTTCCAAAAAATCCTCCTTGAAAAAAACCCTGGCCTGGGGATGGTCTGTGGCCAAACCTTAGTGACGAACGTCACCTTATGGACTGGCCAGGACAGAGGAAAAAAACCCAGCCAGGGGGTGGGGGGGAAAAAAACCCCAGCTGCGGATTTTTTATTCTAAATTCAAAAATGAGTTGAAAAACCTAAAAGGCAAAGGCCATACACACAGGGTTAACACCGGTCAGCATACGCTCAGACCTGCAGACAGGAGCACACACAAACTTCTCACAAACAGATACGGACAATCACACTCACACTCTCTTCAGCTGACACGCTGAATGCCACCCTTATGTGAAACACTACGCTGAAGAATATGCTTCGACACATCTTCTGACTGCTGCTCCTTGACGTCAAATGGTAGATTCCAGGAAATTCTGTAGGGACCCGGGGACCTACAAGACAATGGGAGGCAATCAATGACTGACTATCTGAGAGCTAGGAGCTATTCCCACTCTGGGCCCGTCAGTGTTGTACTCAAAACCCCATAGAAGACAGATGAACTGCAAAGTTTTACAACTGCTCTACCTAAGCGTCACTACGTGCCGGGGCAGGGCAGCTCCGATTGTAATTGGCACAACAGAGGCTCATACAACATAAGGCAAGGTAGGTACATACAATATGAGTGCACACAATATAAGCCAACATAGGTACATAAAGTATAGGCACATACAATATAAACCGACAGAGGTAAATACAACATAAGTACATACAATAAAGATATATTGGCTTATACACACATGATAAGCCAACATAGGTAGGCACAACATAAGCAACACACAAAAAAAACCCTTCTAGAAAGGCCCAAGCCAGCACCCCGCTTCCATCCCCTCTGTAGGTCGTAACACTCCACTTATCTTGCACATATCTGGGGATGTCAATCCCTGCTGGCTGCAGAAGAAGGCCGTCTTGCCCGCCTGCTAAGTTCCAGCTGTCACCTCTTGGTCTGCCCACAGAAAGAAAACCAAACATCAGTGCACAGTCTTAACAGCACATCGGCCAAAACCTGGTAAATCTGCTACTCACCATCCTCCTCAGAGTGCCCAGGCCACACACTTCAGGCGTGCTTGGAGGCCGACAGCATCACCTATGGGTACAGCACGGTTAAGTGGAGAGGGGCTGACGTGGCATTGCTGAAACTTGAGTGTACCCACGCTCCTCCTCCCTACATCCCAGACTCACCGCAATTCCTTGTCCACTCCTCTGGGCTACCAGGGTGGGACCCTGACATACAAAATTTTTAGGCTTCATCACAGGGTCCCGCTATACTTCCAGAGGTCTCATAAAGCACAGGAAACCCAGTCCATTGGCCAGCTGGTGACAGGTGCTATGCGTACTCCGAAGGGATTCCCTAAAGTACACAAACAAGAACGGATGCTTACAGTCGCACCAAAAACCGAAACCTGAGCAAAAACAACAGCTTCTCTCCACTGCTCACCTAGCACAATAGGCCTTGACTGCTGCTATCTGCCAGGATCTCCTAAAAATAAAGACAAAAACACCGCTGTAACATAGTCACCATTTAGAATTCCCCTGTAAATGCAAACAATGACTGACCTGCTCATGGGAAGATGCTCACCCAGGACTGGCGCTCTCCGCCACAGATTTGAACTGTCAGCATCTGAAAGGAAGTTAGAACTAGTATCAAACAGCTGCAGGACAACTTAACACCACTGAACATGTTATGGCCATCTCCTTACACAATCCAGATCCCAACTACACACTGCATTACCAATTTCAAGTCCCCAGGACTTGTGCTATTACAGGCTATGCAGCAGGGCAGAGCATGGCCGGGACAAATATGTGCAGACACCCGTGACACAGGACAGGACGTGACAAACGAGGGGACGTGACAGGGAGAGAGAGCTCTCGAGGAGAAGAAAGGACCGAGAGACCCAAACAACACAGAGTGCACCAGAGACAAGTGACAGGACACACACCGGAACTGCTCTGCCCTGTGAACCTCAGCACTGAGACCAAAACAGACACTTTCCCTTTAGGTGGCCTAAGGAAACGCTTCTTGGACATCCCCATCCCCAAAACAGACAAAAAAAACCCTCCTAGAAAGGCCCAAGCCAGCACCCCGCTTCCATCCCCTCTGTAGGTCGTAACACTCCACTTATCTTGCACATATCTGGGGATGTCAGTCCCTGCTGGCTGCAGAAGAAGGCCGTCTGCCCGCCTGCTAAGTTCCAGCTGTCACCTCTTGGTCTGCCCACAGAAAGAAAACCAAACATCAGTGCACAGTCTTAACAGCACATCGGCCAAAACCTGGTAAATCTGCTACTCACCATCCTCCTCAGAGTGCCCAGGCCACACACTTCAGGCGTGCTTGGAGGCCGACAGCATCACCTATGGGTACAGCACGGTTAAGTGGAGAGGGGGTGACGTGGCATTGCTGAAACTTGAGTGTACCCACGCTCCTCCTCCCTACATCCCAGACTCACCGCAATTCCTTGTCCACTCCTCTGGGCTACCAGGGTGGGACCCTGACAAACAAAATGTGAAGGCTTCATCACAGGGTCCCGCTATACTTCCAGAGGTCTCATAAAGCACAGGAAACCCAGTCCATTGGCCAGCTGGTGACAGGTGCTATGCGTACTCCGAAGGGATTCCCTAAAGTACACAAACAAGAACGGATGCTTACAGTCGCACCAAAAACCGAAACCTGAGCAAAAACAACAGCTTCTCTCCACTGCTCACCTAGCACAATGGGCCTTGACTGCTGCTATCTGCCAGGATCTCCTAAAAATAAAGACAAAAACACCGCTGTAACATAGTCACCATTTAGAATTCCCCTGTAAATGCAAACAATGACCGACCTGCTCATGGGAAGATGCTCACCCAGGACTGGCGCTCTCCGCCACAGATTTGAACTGTCAGCATCTGAAAGGAAGTTAGAACTAGTATCAAACAGCTGCAGGACAACTTAACACCACTGAACATGTTATGGCCATCTCCTTACACAATCCAGATCCCAACTACACACTGCATTACCAATTTCAAGTCCCCAGGACTTGTGCTATTACAGGCTATGCAGCAGGGCAGAGCATGGCCGGGACAAATATGTGCAGACACCCGTGACACAGGACAGGACGTGACAAACGAGGGGACGTGACAGGGAGAGAGAGCTCTCGAGGAGAAGAAAGGACCGAGAGACCCAAACAACACAGAGTGCACCAGAGACAAGTGACAGGACACACACCGGAACTGCTCTGCCCTGTGAACCTCAGCACTGAGACCAAAACAGACACTTTCCCTTTAGGTAGCCTAAGGAAACGCTTCTTGGACATCCCCATCCCCAAAACAGACAAAAAAAACCCTTCTAGAAAGGCCCAAGCCAGCACCCCGCTTCCATCCCCTCTGTAGGTCGTAACACTCCACTTATCTTGCACATATCTGGGGATGTCAGTCCCTGCTGGCTGCAGAAGAAGGCCGTCTGCCAAGTTCCAGCTGTCACCTCTTGGTCTGCCCACAGAAAGAAAACCAAACATCAGTGCACAGTCTTAACAGCACATCGGCCAAAACCTGGTAAATCTGCTACTCACCATCCTCCTCAGAGTGCCCAGGCCACACACTTCAGGCGTGCTTGGAGGCCGACAGCATCACCTATGGGTACAGCACGGTTAAGTGGAGAGGGGCTGACGTGGCATTGCTGAAACTTGAGTGTACCCACGCTCCTCCTCCCTACATCCCAGACTCACCGCAATTCCTTGTCCACTCCTCTGGGCTACCAGGGTGGGACCCTGACAAACAAAATGTGAAGGCTTCCTCACAGGGTCCCGCTATACTTCCAGAGGTCTCATAAAGCACAGGAAACCCAGTCCATTGGCCAGCTGGTGACAGGTGCTATGCGTACTCCGAAGGGATTCCCTAAAGTACACAAACAAGAACGGATGCTTACAGTCGCACCAAAAACCAAAACCTGAGCAAAAACAACAGCTTCTCTCCACTGCTCACCTAGCACAATGGGCCTTGACTGCTGCTATCTGCCAGGATCTCCTAAAAATAAAGACAAAAACACCGCTGTAACATAGTCACCATTTAGAATTCCCCTGTAAATGCAAACAATGACCGACCTGCTCATGGGAAGATCCTCACCCAGGACTGGCGCTCTCCGCCACAGATTTGAACTGTCAGCATCTGAAAGGAAGTTAGAACTAGTATCAAACAGCTGCAGGACAACTTAACACCACTGAACATGTTATGGCCATCTCCTTACACAATCCAGATCCCAACTACACACTGCATTACCAATTTCAAGTCCCCAGGACTTGTGCTATTACAGGCTATGCAGCAGGGCAGAGCATGGCCGGGACAAATATGTGCAGACACCCGTGACACAGGACAGGACGTGACAGGGAGAGAGAGCTCTCGAGGAGAAGAAAGGACCGAGAGACCCAAACAACACAGAGTGCACCAGAGACAAGTGACAGGACACACACCGGAACTGCTCTGCCCTGTGAACCTCAGCACTGAGACCAAAACAGACACTTTCCCTTTAGGTGGCCTAAGGAAACGCTTCTTGGACATCCCCATCCCCAAAACAGACAAAAAAAACCCTTCTAGAAAGGCCCAAGCCAGCACCCCGCTTCCATCCCCTCTGTAGGTCGTAACACTCCACTTATCTTGCACATATCTGGGGATGTCAGTCCCTGCTGGCTGCAGAAGAAGGCCGTCTGCCTGTCTGCTAAGTTCCAGCTGTCACCTCTTGGTCTGCCCACAGAAAGAAAACCAAACATCAGTGCACAGTCTTAACAGCACATCGGCCAAAACCTGGTAAATCTGCTACTCACCATCCTCCTCAGAGTGCCCAGGCCACACACTTCAGGCGTGCTTGGAGGCCGACAGCATCACCTATGGGTACAGCACGGTTAAGTGGAGAGGGGGTGACGTGGCATTGCTGAAACTTGAGTGTACCCACGCTCCTCCTCCCTACATCCCAGACTCACCGCAATTCCTTGTCCACTCCTCTGGGCTACCAGGGTGGGACCCTGACAAACAAAATGTGAAGGCTTCCTCACAGGGTCCCGCTATACTTCCAGAGGTCTCATAAAGCACAGGAAACCCAGTCCATTGGCCAGCTGGTGACAGGTGCTATGCGTACTCCGAAGGGATTCCCTAAAGTACACAAACAAGAACGGATGCTTACAGTCGCACCAAAAACCAAAACCTGAGCAAAAACAACAGCTTCTCTCCACTGCTCACCTAGCACAATGGGCCTTGACTGCTGCTATCTGCCAGGATCTCCTAAAAATAAAGACAAAAACACCGCTGTAACATAGTCACCATTTAGAATTCCCCTGTAAATGCAAACAATGACCGACCTGCTCATGGGAAGATCCTCACCCAGGACTGGCGCTCTCCGCCACAGATTTGAACTGTCAGCATCTGAAAGGAAGTTAGAACTAGTATCAAACAGCTGCAGGACAACTTAACACCACTGAACATGTTATGGCCATCTCCTTACACAATCCAGATCCCAACTACACACTGCATTACCAATTTCAAGTCCCCAGGACTTGTGCTATTACAGGCTATGCAGCAGGGCAGAGCATGGCCGGGACAAATATGTGCAGACACCCGTGACACAGGACAGGACGTGACAGGGAGAGAGAGCTCTCGAGGAGAAGAAAGGACCGAGAGACCCAAACAACACAGAGTGCACCAGAGACAAGTGACAGGACACACACCGGAACTGCTCTGCCCTGTGAACCTCAGCACTGAGACCAAAACAGACACTTTCCCTTTAGGTGGCCTAAGGAAACGCTTCTTGGACATCCCCATCCCCAAAACAGACAAAAAAAAGCCCTTCTAGAAAGGCCCAAGCCAGCACCCTGCTTCCATCCCCTCTGTAGGTCGTAACACTCCACTTATCTTGCACATATCTGGGGATGTCAATCCCTGCTGGCTGCAGAAGAAGGCCGTCTGCCCGCCTGCTAAGTTCCAGCTGTCACCTCTTGGTCTGCCCACAGAAAGAAAACCAAACATCAGTGCACAGTCTTAACAGCACATCGGCCAAAACCTGGTAAATCTGCTACTCACCATCCTCCTCAGAGTGCCCAGGCCACACACTTCAGGCGTGCTTGGAGGCCGACAGCATCACCTATGGGTACAGCACGGTTAAGTGGAGAGGGGCTGACGTGGCATTGCTGAAACTTGAGTGTACCCACGCTCCTCCTCCCTACATCCCAGACTCACCGCAATTCCTTGTCCACTCCTCTGGGCTACCAGGGTGGGACCCTGACAAACAAAATGTGAAGGCTTCCTCACAGGGTCCCGCTATACTTCCAGAGGTCTCATAAAGCACAGGAAACCCAGTCCATTGGCCAGCTGGTGACAGGTGCTATGCGTACTCCGAAGGGATTCCCTAAAGTACACAAACAAGAACGGATGCTTACAGTCGCACCAAAAACCGAAACCTGAGCAAAAACAACAGCTTCTCTCCACTGCTCACCTAGCACAATGGGCCTTGACTGCTGCTATCTGCCAGGATCTCCTAAAAATAAAGACAAAAACACCGCTGTAACATAGTCACCATTTAGAATTCCCCTGTAAATGCAAACAATGACCGACCTGCTCATGGGAAGATCCTCACCCAGGACTGGCGCTCTCCGCCACAGATTTGAACTGTCAGCATCTGAAAGGAAGTTAGAACTAGTATCAAACAGCTGCAGGACAACTTAACACCACTGAACATGTTATGGCCATCTCCTTACACAATCCAGATCCCAACTACACACTGCATTACCAATTTCAAGTCCCCAGGACTTGTGCTATTACAGGCTATGCAGCAGGGCAGAGCATGGCCGGGACAAATATGTGCAGACACCCGTGACACAGGACAGGACGTGACAGGGAGAGAGAGCTCTCGAGGAGAAGAAAGGACCGAGAGACCCAAACAACACAGAGTGCACCAGAGACAAGTGACAGGACACACACCGGAACTGCTCTGCCCTGTGAACCTCAGCACTGAGACCAAAACAGACACTTTCCCTTCAGGTGGCCTAAGGAAACGCTTCTTGGACATCCCCATCCCCAAAACAGACAAAAAAAAGCCCTTCTAGAAAGGCCCAAGCCAGCACCCTGCTTCCATCCCCTCTGTAGGTCGTAACACTCCACTTATCTTGCACATATCTGGGGATGTCAATCCCTGCTGGCTGCAGAAGAAGGCCGTCTGCCCGCCTGCTAAGTTCCAGCTGTCACCTCTTGGTCTGCCCACAGAAAGAAAACCAAACATCAGTGCACAGTCTTAACAGCACATCGGCCAAAACCTGGTAAATCTGCTACTCACCATCCTCCTCAGAGTGCCCAGGCCACACACTTCAGGCGTGCTTGGAGGCCGACAGCATCACCTATGGGTACAGCACGGTTAAGTGGAGAGGGGCTGACGTGGCATTGCTGAAACTTGAGTGTACCCACGCTCCTCCTCCCTACATCCCAGACTCACCGCAATTCCTTGTCCACTCCTCTGGGCTACCAGGGTGGGACCCTGACAAACAAAATGTGAAGGCTTCCTCACAGGGTCCCGCTATACTTCCAGAGGTCTCATAAAGCACAGGAAACCCAGTCCATTGGCCAGCTGGTGACAGGTGCTATGCGTACTCCGAAGGGATTCCCTAAAGTACACAAACAAGAACGGATGCTTACAGTCGCACCAAAAACCAAAACCTGAGCAAAAACAACAGCTTCTCTCCACTGCTCACCTAGCACAATGGGCCTTGACTGCTGCTATCTGCCAGGATCTCCTAAAAATAAAGACAAAAACACCGCTGTAACATAGTCACCATTTAGAATTCCCCTGTAAATGCAAACAATGACCGACCTGCTCATGGGAAGATCCTCACCCAGGACTGGCGCTCTCCGCCACAGATTTGAACTGTCAGCATCTGAAAGGAAGTTAGAACTAGTATCAAACAGCTGCAGGACAACTTAACACCACTGAACATGTTATGGCCATCTCCTTACACAATCCAGATCCCAACTACACACTGCATTACCAATTTCAAGTCCCCAGGACTTGTGCTATTACAGGCTATGCAGCAGGGCAGAGCATGGCCGGGACAAATATGTGCAGACACCCGTGACACAGGACAGGACGTGACAGGGAGAGAGAGCTCTCGAGGAGAAGAAAGGACCGAGAGACCCAAACAACACAGAGTGCACCAGAGACAAGTGACAGGACACACACCGGAACTGCTCTGCCCTGTGAACCTCAGCACTGAGACCAAAACAGACACTTTCCCTTTAGGTGGCCTAAGGAAACGCTTCTTGGACATCCCCATCCCCAAAACAGACAAAAAAAAGCCCTTCTAGAAAGGCCCAAGCCAGCACCCTGCTTCCATCCCCTCTGTAGGTCGTAACACTCCACTTATCTTGCACATATCTGGGGATGTCAATCCCTGCTGGCTGCAGAAGAAGGCCGTCTGCCCGCCTGCTAAGTTCCAGCTGTCACCTCTTGGTCTGCCCACAGAAAGAAAACCAAACATCAGTGCACAGTCTTAACAGCACATCGGCCAAAACCTGGTAAATCTGCTACTCACCATCCTCCTCAGAGTGCCCAGGCCACACACTTCAGGCGTGCTTGGAGGCCGACAGCATCACCTATGGGTACAGCACGGTTAAGTGGAGAGGGGCTGACGTGGCATTGCTGAAACTTGAGTGTACCCACGCTCCTCCTCCCTACATCCCAGACTCACCGCAATTCCTTGTCCACTCCTCTGGGCTACCAGGGTGGGACCCTGACAAACAAAATGTGAAGGCTTCCTCACAGGGTCCCGCTATACTTCCAGAGGTCTCATAAAGCACAGGAAACCCAGTCCATTGGCCAGCTGGTGACAGGTGCTATGCGTACTCCGAAGGGATTCCCTAAAGTACACAAACAAGAACGGATGCTTACAGTCGCACCAAAAACCGAAACCTGAGCAAAAACAACAGCTTCTCTCCACTGCTCACCTAGCACAATGGGCCTTGACTGCTGCTATCTGCCAGGATCTCCTAAAAATAAAGACAAAAACACCGCTGTAACATAGTCACCATTTAGAATTCCCCTGTAAATGCAAACAATGACCGACCTGCTCATGGGAAGATCCTCACCCAGGACTGGCGCTCTCCGCCACAGATTTGAACTGTCAGCATCTGAAAGGAAGTTAGAACTAGTATCAAACAGCTGCAGGACAACTTAACACCACTGAACATGTTATGGCCATCTCCTTACACAATCCAGATCCCAACTACACACTGCATTACCAATTTCAAGTCCCCAGGACTTGTGCTATTACAGGCTATGCAGCAGGGCAGAGCATGGCCGGGACAAATATGTGCAGACACCCGTGACACAGGACAGGACGTGACAGGGAGAGAGAGCTCTCGAGGAGAAGAAAGGACCGAGAGACCCAAACAACACAGAGTGCACCAGAGACAAGTGACAGGACACACACCGGAACTGCTCTGCCCTGTGAACCTCAGCACTGAGACCAAAACAGACACTTTCCCTTCAGGTGGCCTAAGGAAACGCTTCTTGGACATCCCCATCCCCAAAACAGACAAAAAAAAGCCCTTCTAGAAAGGCCCAAGCCAGCACCCTGCTTCCATCCCCTCTGTAGGTCGTAACACTCCACTTATCTTGCACATATCTGGGGATGTCAATCCCTGCTGGCTGCAGAAGAAGGCCGTCTGCCCGCCTGCTAAGTTCCAGCTGTCACCTCTTGGTCTGCCCACAGAAAGAAAACCAAACATCAGTGCACAGTCTTAACAGCACATCGGCCAAAACCTGGTAAATCTGCTACTCACCATCCTCCTCAGAGTGCCCAGGCCACACACTTCAGGCGTGCTTGGAGGCCGACAGCATCACCTATGGGTACAGCACGGTTAAGTGGAGAGGGGCTGACGTGGCATTGCTGAAACTTGAGTGTACCCACGCTCCTCCTCCCTACATCCCAGACTCACCGCAATTCCTTGTCCACTCCTCTGGGCTACCAGGGTGGGACCCTGACAAACAAAATGTGAAGGCTTCCTCACAGGGTCCCGCTATACTTCCAGAGGTCTCATAAAGCACAGGAAACCCAGTCCATTGGCCAGCTGGTGACAGGTGCTATGCGTACTCCGAAGGGATTCCCTAAAGTACACAAACAAGAACGGATGCTTACAGTCGCACCAAAAACCAAAACCTGAGCAAAAACAACAGCTTCTCTCCACTGCTCACCTAGCACAATGGGCCTTGACTGCTGCTATCTGCCAGGATCTCCTAAAAATAAAGACAAAAACACCGCTGTAACATAGTCACCATTTAGAATTCCCCTGTAAATGCAAACAATGACCGACCTGCTCATGGGAAGATGCTCACCCAGGACTGGCGCTCTCCGCCACAGATTTGAACTGTCAGCATCTGAAAGGAAGTTAGAACTAGTATCAAACAGCTGCAGGACAACTTAACACCACTGAACATGTTATGGCCATCTCCTTACACAATCCAGATCCCAACTACACACTGCATTACCAATTTCAAGTCCCCAGGACTTGTGCTATTACAGGCTATGCAGCAGGGCAGAGCATGGCCGGGACAAATATGTGCAGACACCTGTGACACAGGACAGGACGTGACAAACGAGGGGACGTGACAGGGAGAGAGAGCGCTCGAGGAGAAGAAAGGACCGAGAGACCCAAACAACACAGAGTGCACCAGAGACAAGTGACAGGACACACACCGGAACTGCTCTGCCCTGTGAACCTCAGCACTGAGACCAAAACAGACACTTTCCCTTTAGGTAGCCTAAGGAAACGCTTCTTGGACATCCCCATCCCCAAAACAGACAAAAAAAACCCTTCTAGAAAGGCCCAAGCCAGCACCCCGCTTCCATCCCCTCTGTAGGTCGTAACACTCCACTTATCTTGCACATATCTGGGGATGTCAGTCCCTGCTGGCTGCAGAAGAAGGCCGTCTGCCCGCCTGCTAAGTTCCAGCTGTCACCTCTTGGTCTGCCCACAGAAAGAAAACCAAACATCAGTGCACAGTCTTAACAGCACATCGGCCAAAACCTGGTAAATCTGCTACTCACCATCCTCCTCAGAGTGCCCAGGCCACACACTTCAGGCGTGCTTGGAGGCCGACAGCATCACCTATGGGTACAGCACGGTTAAGTGGAGAGGGGCTGACGTGGCATTGCTGAAACTTGAGTGTACCCACGCTCCTCCTCCCTACATCCCAGACTCACCGCAATTCCTTGTCCACTCCTCTGGGCTACCAGGGTGGGACCCTGACAAACAAAATGTGAAGGCTTCCTCACAGGGTCCCGCTATACTTCCAGAGGTCTCATAAAGCACAGGAAACCCAGTCCATTGGCCAGCTGGTGACAGGTGCTATGCGTACTCCGAAGGGATTCCCTAAAGTACACAAACAAGAACGGATGCTTACAGTCGCACCAAAAACCAAAACCTGAGCAAAAACAACAGCTTCTCTCCACTGCTCACCTAGCACAATGGGCCTTGACTGCTGCTATCTGCCAGGATCTCCTAAAAATAAAGACAAAAACACCGCTGTAACATAGTCACCATTTAGAATTCCCCTGTAAATGCAAACAATGACCGACCTGCTCATGGGAAGATCCTCACCCAGGACTGGCGCTCTCCGCCACAGATTTGAACTGTCAGCATCTGAAAGGAAGTTAGAACTAGTATCAAACAGCTGCAGGACAACTTAACACCACTGAACATGTTATGGCCATCTCCTTACACAATCCAGATCCCAACTACACACTGCATTACCAATTTCAAGTCCCCAGGACTTGTGCTATTACAGGCTATGCAGCAGGGCAGAGCATGGCCGGGACAAATATGTGCAGACACCCGTGACACAGGACAGGACGTGACAGGGAGAGAGAGCTCTCGAGGAGAAGAAAGGACCGAGAGACCCAAACAACACAGAGTGCACCAGAGACAAGTGACAGGACACACACCGGAACTGCTCTGCCCTGTGAACCTCAGCACTGAGACCAAAACAGACACTTTCCCTTTAGGTGGCCTAAGGAAACGCTTCTTGGACATCCCCATCCCCAAAACAGACAAAAAAAAGCCCTTCTAGAAAGGCCCAAGCCAGCACCCCGCTTCCATCCCCTCTGTAGGTCGTAACACTCCACTTATCTTGCACATATCTGGGGATGTCAGTCCCTGCTGGCTGCAGAAGAAGGCCGTCTGCCCGCCTGCTAAGTTCCAGCTGTCACCTCTTGGTCTGCCCACAGAAAGAAAACCAAACATCAGTGCACAGTCTTAACAGCACATCGGCCAAAACCTGGTAAATCTGCTACTCACCATCCTCCTCAGAGTGCCCAGGCCACACACTTCAGGCGTGCTTGGAGGCCGACAGCATCACCTATGGGTACAGCACGGTTAAGTGGAGAGGGGGTGACGTGGCATTGCTGAAACTTGAGTGTACCCACGCTCCTCCTCCCTACATCCCAGACTCACCGCAATTCCTTGTCCACTCCTCTGGGCTACCAGGGTGGGACCCTGACAAACAAAATGTGAAGGCTTCCTCACAGGGTCCCGCTATACTTCCAGAGGTCTCATAAAGCACAGGAAACCCAGTCCATTGGCCAGCTGGTGACAGGTGCTATGCGTACTCCGAAGGGATTCCCTAAAGTACACAAACAAGAACGGATGCTTACAGTCGCACCAAAAACCAAAACCTGAGCAAAAACAACAGCTTCTCTCCACTGCTCACCTAGCACAATGGGCCTTGACTGCTGCTATCTGCCAGGATCTCCTAAAAATAAAGACAAAAACACCGCTGTAACATAGTCACCATTTAGAATTCCCCTGTAAATGCAAACAATGACCGACCTGCTCATGGGAAGATGCTCACCCAGGACTGGCGCTCTCCGCCACAGATTTGAACTGTCAGCATCTGAAAGGAAGTTAGAACTAGTATCAAACAGCTGCAGGACAACTTAACACCACTGAACATGTTATGGCCATCTCCTTACACAATCCAGATCCCAACTACACACTGCATTACCAATTTCAAGTCCCCAGGACTTGTGCTATTACAGGCTATGCAGCAGGGCAGAGCATGGCCGGGACAAATATGTGCAGACACCCGTGACACAGGACAGGACGTGACAGGGAGAGAGAGCTCTCGAGGAGAAGAAAGGACCGAGAGACCCAAACAACACAGAGTGCACCAGAGACAAGTGACAGGACACACACCGGAACTGCTCTGCCCTGTGAACCTCAGCACTGAGACCAAAACAGACACTTTCCCTTTAGGTGGCCTAAGGAAACGCTTCTTGGACATCCCCATCCCCAAAACAGACAAAAAAAAGCCCTTCTAGAAAGGCCCAAGCCAGCACCCTGCTTCCATCCCCTCTGTAGGTCGTAACACTCCACTTATCTTGCACATATCTGGGGATGTCAATCCCTGCTGGCTGCAGAAGAAGGCCGTCTGCCCGCCTGCTAAGTTCCAGCTGTCACCTCTTGGTCTGCCCACAGAAAGAAAACCAAACATCAGTGCACAGTCTTAACAGCACATCGGCCAAAACCTGGTAAATCTGCTACTCACCATCCTCCTCAGAGTGCCCAGGCCACACACTTCAGGCGTGCTTGGAGGCCGACAGCATCACCTATGGGTACAGCACGGTTAAGTGGAGAGGGGCTGACGTGGCATTGCTGAAACTTGAGTGTACCCACGCTCCTCCTCCCTACATCCCAGACTCACCGCAATTCCTTGTCCACTCCTCTGGGCTACCAGGGTGGGACCCTGACAAACAAAATGTGAAGGCTTCCTCACAGGGTCCCGCTATACTTCCAGAGGTCTCATAAAGCACAGGAAACCCAGTCCATTGGCCAGCTGGTGACAGGTGCTATGCGTACTCCGAAGGGATTCCCTAAAGTACACAAACAAGAACGGATGCTTACAGTCGCACCAAAAACCAAAACCTGAGCAAAAACAACAGCTTCCCTCCACTGCTCACCTAGCACAATGGGCCTTGACTGCTGCTATCTGCCAGGATCTCCTAAAAATAAAGACAAAAACACCGCTGTAACATAGTCACCATTTAGAATTCCCCTGTAAATGCAAACAATGACCGACCTGCTCATGGGAAGATCCTCACCCAGGACTGGCGCTCTCCGCCACAGATTTGAACTGTCAGCATCTGAAAGGAAGTTAGAACTAGTATCAAACAGCTGCAGGACAACTTAACACCACTGAACATGTTATGGCCATCTCCTTACACAATCCAGATCCCAACTACACACTGCATTACCAATTTCAAGTCCCCAGGACTTGTGCTATTACAGGCTATGCAGCAGGGCAGAGCATGGCCGGGACAAATATGTGCAGACACCCGTGACACAGGACAGGACGTGACAGGGAGAGAGAGCTCTCGAGGAGAAGAAAGGACCGAGAGACCCAAACAACACAGAGTGCACCAGAGACAAGTGACAGGACACACACCGGAACTGCTCTGCCCTGTGAACCTCAGCACTGAGACCAAAACAGACACTTTCCCTTTAGGTGGCCTAAGGAAACGCTTCTTGGACATCCCCATCCCCAAAACAGACAAAAAAAACCCTTCTAGAAAGGCCCAAGCCAGCACCCCGCTTCCATCCCCTCTGTAGGTCGTAACACTCCACTTATCTTGCACATATCTGGGGATGTCAGTCCCTGCTGGCTGCAGAAGAAGGCCGTCTGCCCGCCTGCTAAGTTCCAGCTGTCACCTCTTGGTCTGCCCACAGAAAGAAAACCAAACATCAGTGCACAGTCTTAACAGCACATCGGCCAAAACCTGGTAAATCTGCTACTCACCATCCTCCTCAGAGTGCCCAGGCCACACACTTCAGGCGTGCTTGGAGGCCGACAGCATCACCTATGGGTACAGCACGGTTAAGTGGAGAGGGGCTGACGTGGCATTGCTGAAACTTGAGTGTACCCACGCTCCTCCTCCCTACATCCCAGACTCACCGCAATTCCTTGTCCACTCCTCTGGGCTACCAGGGTGGGACCCTGACAAACAAAATGTGAAGGCTTCCTCACAGGGTCCCGCTATACTTCCAGAGGTCTCATAAAGCACAGGAAACCCAGTCCATTGGCCAGCTGGTGACAGGTGCTATGCGTACTCCGAAGGGATTCCCTAAAGTACACAAACAAGAACGGATGCTTACAGTCGCACCAAAAACCAAAACCTGAGCAAAAACAACAGCTTCTCTCCACTGCTCACCTAGCACAATGGGCCTTGACTGCTGCTATCTGCCAGGATCTCCTAAAAATAAAGACAAAAACACCGCTGTAACATAGTCACCATTTAGAATTCCCCTGTAAATGCAAACAATGACCGACCTGCTCATGGGAAGATGCTCACCCAGGACTGGCGCTCTCCGCCACAGATTTGAACTGTCAGCATCTGAAAGGAAGTTAGAACTAGTATCAAACAGCTGCAGGACAACTTAACACCACTGAACATGTTATGGCCATCTCCTTACACAATCCAGATCCCAACTACACACTGCATTACCAATTTCAAGTCCCCAGGACTTGTGCTATTACAGGCTATGCAGCAGGGCAGAGCATGGCCGGGAGAAATATGTGCAGACACCCGTGACACAGGACAGGACGTGACAGGGAGAGAGAGCTCTCGAGGAGAAGAAAGGACCGAGAGACCCAAACAACACAGAGTGCACCAGAGACAAGTGACAGGACACACACCGGAACTGCTCTGCCCTGTGAACCTCAGCACTGAGACCAAAACAGACACTTTCCCTTTAGGTGGCCTAAGGAAACGCTTCTTGGACATCCCCATCCCCAAAACAGACAAAAAAAAGCCCTTCTAGAAAGGCCCAAGCCAGCACCCTGCTTCCATCCCCTCTGTAGGTCGTAACACTCCACTTATCTTGCACATATCTGGGGATGTCAATCCCTGCTGGCTGCAGAAGAAGGCCGTCTGCCCGCCTGCTAAGTTCCAGCTGTCACCTCTTGGTCTGCCCACAGAAAGAAAACCAAACATCAGTGCACAGTCTTAACAGCACATCGGCCAAAACCTGGTAAATCTGCTACTCACCATCCTCCTCAGAGTGCCCAGGCCACACACTTCAGGCGTGCTTGGAGGCCGACAGCATCACCTATGGGTACAGCACGGTTAAGTGGAGAGGGGCTGACGTGGCATTGCTGAAACTTGAGTGTACCCACGCTCCTCCTCCCTACATCCCAGACTCACCGCAATTCCTTGTCCACTCCTCTGGGCTACCAGGGTGGGACCCTGACAAACAAAATGTGAAGGCTTCCTCACAGGGTCCCGCTATACTTCCAGAGGTCTCATAAAGCACAGGAAACCCAGTCCATTGGCCAGCTGGTGACAGGTGCTATGCGTACTCCGAAGGGATTCCCTAAAGTACACAAACAAGAACGGATGCTTACAGTCGCACCAAAAACCAAAACCTGAGCAAAAACAACAGCTTCCCTCCACTGCTCACCTAGCACAATGGGCCTTGACTGCTGCTATCTGCCAGGATCTCCTAAAAATAAAGACAAAAACACCGCTGTAACATAGTCACCATTTAGAATTCCCCTGTAAATGCAAACAATGACCGACCTGCTCATGGGAAGATGCTCACCCAGGACTGGCGCTCTCCGCCACAGATTTGAACTGTCAGCATCTGAAAGGAAGTTAGAACTAGTATCAAACAGCTGCAGGACAACTTAACACCACTGAACATGTTATGGCCATCTCCTTACACAATCCAGATCCCAACTACACACTGCATTACCAATTTCAAGTCCCCAGGACTTGTGCTATTACAGGCTATGCAGCAGGGCAGAGCATGGCCGGGACAAATATGTGCAGACACCCGTGACACAGGACAGGACGTGACAGGGAGAGAGAGCTCTCGAGGAGAAGAAAGGACCGAGAGACCCAAACAACACAGAGTGCACCAGAGACAAGTGACAGGACACACACCGGAACTGCTCTGCCCTGTGAACCTCAGCACTGAGACCAAAACAGACACTTTCCCTTTAGGTGGCCTAAGGAAACGCTTCTTGGACATCCCCATCCCCAAAACAGACAAAAAAAACCCTTCTAGAAAGGCCCAAGCCAGCACCCCGCTTCCATCCCCTCTGTAGGTCGTAACACTCCACTTATCTTGCACATATCTGGGGATGTCAGTCCCTGCTGGCTGCAGAAGAAGGCCGTCTGCCCGCCTGCTAAGTTCCAGCTGTCACCTCTTGGTCTGCCCACAGAAAGAAAACCAAACATCAGTGCACAGTCTTAACAGCACATCGGCCAAAACCTGGTAAATCTGCTACTCACCATCCTCCTCAGAGTGCCCAGGCCACACACTTCAGGCGTGCTTGGAGGCCGACAGCATCACCTATGGGTACAGCACGGTTAAGTGGAGAGGGGCTGACGTGGCATTGCTGAAACTTGAGTGTACCCACGCTCCTCCTCCCTACATCCCAGACTCACCGCAATTCCTTGTCCACTCCTCTGGGCTACCAGGGTGGGACCCTGACAAACAAAATGTGAAGGCTTCCTCACAGGGTCCCGCTATACTTCCAGAGGTCTCATAAAGCACAGGAAACCCAGTCCATTGGCCAGCTGGTGACAGGTGCTATGCGTACTCCGAAGGGATTCCCTAAAGTACACAAACAAGAACGGATGCTTACAGTCGCACCAAAAACCAAAACCTGAGCAAAAACAACAGCTTCCCTCCACTGCTCACCTAGCACAATGGGCCTTGACTGCTGCTATCTGCCAGGATCTCCTAAAAATAAAGACAAAAACACCGCTGTAACATAGTCACCATTTAGAATTCCCCTGTAAATGCAAACAATGACCGACCTGCTCATGGGAAGATGCTCACCCAGGACTGGCGCTCTCCGCCACAGATTTGAACTGTCAGCATCTGAAAGGAAGTTAGAACTAGTATCAAACAGCTGCAGGACAACTTAACACCACTGAACATGTTATGGCCATCTCCTTACACAATCCAGATCCCAACTACACACTGCATTACCAATTTCAAGTCCCCAGGACTTGTGCTATTACAGGCTATGCAGCAGGGCAGAGCATGGCCGGGACAAATATGTGCAGACACCCGTGACACAGGACAGGACGTGACAGGGAGAGAGAGCTCTCGAGGAGAAGAAAGGACCGAGAGACCCAAACAACACAGAGTGCACCAGAGACAAGTGACAGGACACACACCGGAACTGCTCTGCCCTGTGAACCTCAGCACTGAGACCAAAACAGACACTTTCCCTTTAGGTGGCCTAAGGAAACGCTTCTTGGACATCCCCATCCCCAAAACAGACAAAAAAAACCCTTCTAGAAAGGCCCAAGCCAGCACCCCGCTTCCATCCCCTCTGTAGGTCGTAACACTCCACTTATCTTGCACATATCTGGGGATGTCAGTCCCTGCTGGCTGCAGAAGAAGGCCGTCTGCCCGCCTGCTAAGTTCCAGCTGTCACCTCTTGGTCTGCCCACAGAAAGAAAACCAAACATCAGTGCACAGTCTTAACAGCACATCGGCCAAAACCTGGTAAATCTGCTACTCACCATCCTCCTCAGAGTGCCCAGGCCACACACTTCAGGCGTGCTTGGAGGCCGACAGCATCACCTATGGGTACAGCACGGTTAAGTGGAGAGGGGGTGACGTGGCATTGCTGAAACTTGAGTGTACCCACGCTCCTCCTCCCTACATCCCAGACTCACCGCAATTCCTTGTCCACTCCTCTGGGCTACCAGGGTGGGACCCTGACATACAAAATTTTTAGGCTTCATCACAGGGTCCCGCTATACTTCCAGAGGTCTCATAAAGCACAGGAAACCCAGTCCATTGGCCAGCTGGTGACAGGTGCTATGCGTACTCCGAAGGGATTCCCTAAAGTACACAAACAAGAACGGATGCTTACAGTCGCACCAAAAACCGAAACCTGAGCAAAAACAACAGCTTCTCTCCACTGCTCACCTAGCACAATGGGCCTTGACTGCTGCTATCTGCCAGGATCTCCTAAAAATAAAGACAAAAACACCGCTGTAACATAGTCACCATTTAGAATTCCCCTGTAAATGCAAACAATGACCGACCTGCTCATGGGAAGATGCTCACCCAGGACTGGCGCTCTCCGCCACAGATTTGAACTGTCAGCATCTGAAAGGAAGTTAGAACTAGTATCAAACAGCTGCAGGACAACTTAACACCACTGAACATGTTATGGCCATCTCCTTACACAATCCAGATCCCAACTACACACTGCATTACCAATTTCAAGTCCCCAGGACTTGTGCTATTACAGGCTATGCAGCAGGGCAGAGCATGGCCGGGAGAAATATGTGCAGACACCCGTGACACAGGACAGGACGTGACAGGGAGAGAGAGCTCTCGAGGAGAAGAAAGGACCGAGAGACCCAAACAACACAGAGTGCACCAGAGACAAGTGACAGGACACACACCGGAACTGCTCTGCCCTGTGAACCTCAGCACTGAGACCAAAACAGACACTTTCCCTTTAGGTGGCCTAAGGAAACGCTTCTTGGACATCCCCATCCCCAAAACAGACAAAAAAAAGCCCTTCTAGAAAGGCCCAAGCCAGCACCCTGCTTCCATCCCCTCTGTAGGTCGTAACACTCCACTTATCTTGCACATATCTGGGGATGTCAATCCCTGCTGGCTGCAGAAGAAGGCCGTCTGCCCGCCTGCTAAGTTCCAGCTGT
The DNA here is from genome assembly GCF_048771995.1 of Taeniopygia guttata. Taxonomy (NCBI): domain Eukaryota; kingdom Metazoa; phylum Chordata; class Aves; order Passeriformes; family Estrildidae; genus Taeniopygia; species Taeniopygia guttata. The sequence goes on from NC_133026.1 coordinate 47,333, forward strand.
CACCTCTTGGTCTGCCCACAGAAAGAAAACCAAACATCAGTGCACAGTCTTAACAGCACATCGGCCAAAACCTGGTAAATCTGCTACTCACCATCCTCCTCAGAGTGCCCAGGCCACACACTTCAGGCGTGCTTGGAGGCCGACAGCATCACCTATGGGTACAGCACGGTTAAGTGGAGAGGGGCTGACGTGGCATTGCTGAAACTTGAGTGTACCCACGCTCCTCCTCCCTACATCCCAGACTCACCGCAATTCCTTGTCCACTCCTCTGGGCTACCAGGGTGGGACCCTGACAAACAAAATGTGAAGGCTTCCTCACAGGGTCCCGCTATACTTCCAGAGGTCTCATAAAGCACAGGAAACCCAGTCCATTGGCCAGCTGGTGACAGGTGCTATGCGTACTCCGAAGGGATTCCCTAAAGTACACAAACAAGAACGGATGCTTACAGTCGCACCAAAAACCAAAACCTGAGCAAAAACAACAGCTTCTCTCCACTGCTCACCTAGCACAATGGGCCTTGACTGCTGCTATCTGCCAGGATCTCCTAAAAATAAAGACAAAAACACCGCTGTAACATAGTCACCATTTAGAATTCCCCTGTAAATGCAAACAATGACCAACCTGCTCATGGGAAGATGCTCACCCAGGACTGGCGCTCTCCGCCACAGATTTGAACTGTCAGCATCTGAAAGGAAGTTAGAACTAGTATCAAACAGCTGCAGGACAACTTAACACCACTGAACATGTTATGGCCATCTCCTTACACAATCCAGATCCCAACTACACACTGCATTACCAATTTCAAGTCCCCAGGACTTGTGCTATTACAGGCTATGCAGCAGGGCAGAGCATGGCCGGGACAAATATGTGCAGACACCCGTGACACAGGACAGGACGTGACAAACGAGGGGACGTGACAGGGAGAGAGAGCTCTCGAGGAGAAGAAAGGACCGAGAGACCCAAACAACACAGAGTGCACCAGAGACAAGTGACAGGACACACACCGGAACTGCTCTGCCCTGTGAACCTCAGCACTGAGACCAAAACAGACACTTTCCCTTTAGGTAGCCTAAGGAAACGCTTCTTGGACATCCCCATCCCCAAAACAGACAAAAAAAACCCTTCTAGAAAGGCCCAAGCCAGCACCCCGCTTCCATCCCCTCTGTAGGTCGTAACACTCCACTTATCTTGCACATATCTGGGGATGTCAGTCCCTGCTGGCTGCAGAAGAAGGCCGTCTGCCCGCCTGCTAAGTTCCAGCTGTCACCTCTTGGTCTGCCCACAGAAAGAAAACCAAACATCAGTGCACAGTCTTAACAGCACATCGGCCAAAACCTGGTAAATCTGCTACTCACCATCCTCCTCAGAGTGCCCAGGCCACACACTTCAGGCGTGCTTGGAGGCCGACAGCATCACCTATGGGTACAGCACGGTTAAGTGGAGAGGGGCTGACGTGGCATTGCTGAAACTTGAGTGTACCCACGCTCCTCCTCCCTACATCCCAGACTCACCGCAATTCCTTGTCCACTCCTCTGGGCTACCAGGGTGGGACCCTGACAAACAAAATGTGAAGGCTTCCTCACAGGGTCCCGCTATACTTCCAGAGGTCTCATAAAGCACAGGAAACCCAGTCCATTGGCCAGCTGGTGACAGGTGCTATGCGTACTCCGAAGGGATTCCCTAAAGTACACAAACAAGAACGGATGCTTACAGTCGCACCAAAAACCGAAACCTGAGCAAAAACAACAGCTTCTCTCCACTGCTCACCTAGCACAATGGGCCTTGACTGCTGCTATCTGCCAGGATCTCCTAAAAATAAAGACAAAAACACCGCTGTAACATAGTCACCATTTAGAATTCCCCTGTAAATGCAAACAATGACCGACCTGCTCATGGGAAGATGCTCACCCAGGACTGGCGCTCTCCGCCACAGATTTGAACTGTCAGCATCTGAAAGGAAGTTAGAACTAGTATCAAACAGCTGCAGGACAACTTAACACCACTGAACATGTTATGGCCATCTCCTTACACAATCCAGATCCCAACTACACACTGCATTACCAATTTCAAGTCCCCAGGACTTGTGCTATTACAGGCTATGCAGCAGGGCAGAGCATGGCCGGGAGAAATATGTGCAGACACCCGTGACACAGGACAGGACGTGACAGGGAGAGAGAGCTCTCGAGGAGAAGAAAGGACCGAGAGACCCAAACAACACAGAGTGCACCAGAGACAAGTGACAGGACACACACCGGAACTGCTCTGCCCTGTGAACCTCAGCACTGAGACCAAAACAGACACTTTCCCTTTAGGTGGCCTAAGGAAACGCTTCTTGGACATCCCCATCCCCAAAACAGACAAAAAAAACCCTTCTAGAAAGGCCCAAGCCAGCACCCCGCTTCCATCCCCTCTGTAGGTCGTAACACTCCACTTATCTTGCACATATCTGGGGATGTCAGTCCCTGCTGGCTGCAGAAGAAGGCCGTCTGCCTGCCTGCTAAGTTCCAGCTGTCACCTCTTGGTCTGCCCACAGAAAGAAAACCAAACATCAGTGCACAGTCTTAACAGCACATCGGCCAAAACCTGGTAAATCTGCTACTCACCATCCTCCTCAGAGTGCCCAGGCCACACACTTCAGGCGTGCTTGGAGGCCGACAGCATCACCTATGGGTACAGCACGGTTAAGTGGAGAGGGGGTGACGTGGCATTGCTGAAACTTGAGTGTACCCACGCTCCTCCTCCCTACATCCCAGACTCACCGCAATTCCTTGTCCACTCCTCTGGGCTACCAGGGTGGGACCCTGACAAACAAAATGTGAAGGCTTCCTCACAGGGTCCCGCTATACTTCCAGAGGTCTCATAAAGCACAGGAAACCCAGTCCATTGGCCAGCTGGTGACAGGTGCTATGCGTACTCCGAAGGGATTCCCTAAAGTACACAAACAAGAACGGATGCTTACAGTCGCACCAAAAACCAAAACCTGAGCAAAAACAACAGCTTCTCTCCACTGCTCACCTAGCACAATGGGCCTTGACTGCTGCTATCTGCCAGGATCTCCTAAAAATAAAGACAAAAACACCGCTGTAACATAGTCACCATTTAGAATTCCCCTGTAAATGCAAACAATGACCGACCTGCTCATGGGAAGATCCTCACCCAGGACTGGCGCTCTCCGCCACAGATTTGAACTGTCAGCATCTGAAAGGAAGTTAGAACTAGTATCAAACAGCTGCAGGACAACTTAACACCACTGAACATGTTATGGCCATCTCCTTACACAATCCAGATCCCAACTACACACTGCATTACCAATTTCAAGTCCCCAGGACTTGTGCTATTACAGGCTATGCAGCAGGGCAGAGCATGGCCGGGACAAATATGTGCAGACACCCGTGACACAGGACAGGACGTGACAAACGAGGGGACGTGACAGGGAGAGAGAGCTCTCGAGGAGAAGAAAGGACCGAGAGACCCAAACAACACAGAGTGCACCAGAGACAAGTGACAGGACACACACCGGAACTGCTCTGCCCTGTGAACCTCAGCACTGAGACCAAAACAGACACTTTCCCTTTAGGTGGCCTAAGGAAACGCTTCTTGGACATCCCCATCCCCAAAACAGACAAAAAAAACCCTTCTAGAAAGGCCCAAGCCAGCACCCCGCTTCCATCCCCTCTGTAGGTCGTAACACTCCACTTATCTTGCACATATCTGGGGATGTCAGTCCCTGCTGGCTGCAGAAGAAGGCCGTCTGCCCGCCTGCTAAGTTCCAGCTGTCACCTCTTGGTCTGCCCACAGAAAGAAAACCAAACATCAGTGCACAGTCTTAACAGCACATCGGCCAAAACCTGGTAAATCTGCTACTCACCATCCTCCTCAGAGTGCCCAGGCCACACACTTCAGGCGTGCTTGGAGGCCGACAGCATCACCTATGGGTACAGCACGGTTAAGTGGAGAGGGGGTGACGTGGCATTGCTGAAACTTGAGTGTACCCACGCTCCTCCTCCCTACATCCCAGACTCACCGCAATTCCTTGTCCACTCCTCTGGGCTACCAGGGTGGGACCCTGACATACAAAATTTTTAGGCTTCATCACAGGGTCCCGCTATACTTCCAGAGGTCTCATAAAGCACAGGAAACCCAGTCCATTGGCCAGCTGGTGACAGGTGCTATGCGTACTCCGAAGGGATTCCCTAAAGTACACAAACAAGAACGGATGCTTACAGTCGCACCAAAAACCGAAACCTGAGCAAAAACAACAGCTTCTCTCCACTGCTCACCTAGCACAATGGGCCTTGACTGCTGCTATCTGCCAGGATCTCCTAAAAATAAAGACAAAAACACCGCTGTAACATAGTCACCATTTAGAATTCCCCTGTAAATGCAAACAATGACCGACCTGCTCATGGGAAGATGCTCACCCAGGACTGGCGCTCTCCGCCACAGATTTGAACTGTCAGCATCTGAAAGGAAGTTAGAACTAGTATCAAACAGCTGCAGGACAACTTAACACCACTGAACATGTTATGGCCATCTCCTTACACAATCCAGATCCCAACTACACACTGCATTACCAATTTCAAGTCCCCAGGACTTGTGCTATTACAGGCTATGCAGCAGGGCAGAGCATGGCCGGGAGAAATATGTGCAGACACCCGTGACACAGGACAGGACGTGACAGGGAGAGAGAGCTCTCGAGGAGAAGAAAGGACCGAGAGACCCAAACAACACAGAGTGCACCAGAGACAAGTGACAGGACACACACCGGAACTGCTCTGCCCTGTGAACCTCAGCACTGAGACCAAAACAGACACTTTCCCTTTAGGTGGCCTAAGGAAACGCTTCTTGGACATCCCCATCCCCAAAACAGACAAAAAAAAGCCCTTCTAGAAAGGCCCAAGCCAGCACCCCGCTTCCATCCCCTCTGTAGGTCGTAACACTCCACTTATCTTGCACATATCTGGGGATGTCAATCCCTGCTGGCTGCAGAAGAAGGCCGTCTGCCCGCCTGCTAAGTTCCAGCTGTCACCTCTTGGTCTGCCCACAGAAAGAAAACCAAACATCAGTGCACAGTCTTAACAGCACATCGGCCAAAACCTGGTAAATCTGCTACTCACCATCCTCCTCAGAGTGCCCAGGCCACACACTTCAGGCGTGCTTGGAGGCCGACAGCATCACCTATGGGTACAGCACGGTTAAGTGGAGAGGGGCTGACGTGGCATTGCTGAAACTTGAGTGTACCCACGCTCCTCCTCCCTACATCCCAGACTCACCGCAATTCCTTGTCCACTCCTCTGGGCTACCAGGGTGGGACCCTGACATACAAAATTTTTAGGCTTCATCACAGGGTCCCGCTATACTTCCAGAGGTCTCATAAAGCACAGGAAACCCAGTCCATTGGCCAGCTGGTGACAGGTGCTATGCGTACTCCGAAGGGATTCCCTAAAGTACACAAACAAGAACGGATGCTTACAGTCGCACCAAAAACCAAAACCTGAGCAAAAACAACAGCTTCTCTCCACTGCTCACCTAGCACAATGGGCCTTGACTGCTGCTATCTGCCAGGATCTCCTAAAAATAAAGACAAAAACACCGCTGTAACATAGTCACCATTTAGAATTCCCCTGTAAATGCAAACAATGACCGACCTGCTCATGGGAAGATGCTCACCCAGGACTGGCGCTCTCCGCCACAGATTTGAACTGTCAGCATCTGAAAGGAAGTTAGAACTAGTATCAAACAGCTGCAGGACAACTTAACACCACTGAACATGTTATGGCCATCTCCTTACACAATCCAGATCCCAACTACACACTGCATTACCAATTTCAAGTCCCCAGGACTTGTGCTATTACAGGCTATGCAGCAGGGCAGAGCATGGCCGGGAGAAATATGTGCAGACACCCGTGACACAGGACAGGACGTGACAGGGAGAGAGAGCTCTCGAGGAGAAGAAAGGACCGAGAGACCCAAACAACACAGAGTGCACCAGAGACAAGTGACAGGACACACACCGGAACTGCTCTGCCCTGTGAACCTCAGCACTGAGACCAAAACAGACACTTTCCCTTTAGGTGGCCTAAGGAAACGCTTCTTGGACATCCCCATCCCCAAAACAGACAAAAAAAAGCCCTTCTAGAAAGGCCCAAGCCAGCACCCTGCTTCCATCCCCTCTGTAGGTCGTAACACTCCACTTATCTTGCACATATCTGGGGATGTCAATCCCTGCTGGCTGCAGAAGAAGGCCGTCTGCCCGCCTGCTAAGTTCCAGCTGTCACCTCTTGGTCTGCCCACAGAAAGAAAACCAAACATCAGTGCACAGTCTTAACAGCACATCGGCCAAAACCTGGTAAATCTGCTACTCACCATCCTCCTCAGAGTGCCCAGGCCACACACTTCAGGCGTGCTTGGAGGCCGACAGCATCACCTATGGGTACAGCACGGTTAAGTGGAGAGGGGCTGACGTGGCATTGCTGAAACTTGAGTGTACCCACGCTCCTCCTCCCTACATCCCAGACTCACCGCAATTCCTTGTCCACTCCTCTGGGCTACCAGGGTGGGACCCTGACAAACAAAATGTGAAGGCTTCCTCACAGGGTCCCGCTATACTTCCAGAGGTCTCATAAAGCACAGGAAACCCAGTCCATTGGCCAGCTGGTGACAGGTGCTATGCGTACTCCGAAGGGATTCCCTAAAGTACACAAACAAGAACGGATGCTTACAGTCGCACCAAAAACCAAAACCTGAGCAAAAACAACAGCTTCTCTCCACTGCTCACCTAGCACAATGGGCCTTGACTGCTGCTATCTGCCAGGATCTCCTAAAAATAAAGACAAAAACACCGCTGTAACATAGTCACCATTTAGAATTCCCCTGTAAATGCAAACAATGACCAACCTGCTCATGGGAAGATGCTCACCCAGGACTGGCGCTCTCCGCCACAGATTTGAACTGTCAGCATCTGAAAGGAAGTTAGAACTAGTATCAAACAGCTGCAGGACAACTTAACACCACTGAACATGTTATGGCCATCTCCTTACACAATCCAGATCCCAACTACACACTGCATTACCAATTTCAAGTCCCCAGGACTTGTGCTATTACAGGCTATGCAGCAGGGCAGAGCATGGCCGGGACAAATATGTGCAGACACCCGTGACACAGGACAGGACGTGACAAACGAGGGGACGTGACAGGGAGAGAGAGCTCTCGAGGAGAAGAAAGGACCGAGAGACCCAAACAACACAGAGTGCACCAGAGACAAGTGACAGGACACACACCGGAACTGCTCTGCCCTGTGAACCTCAGCACTGAGACCAAAACAGACACTTTCCCTTTAGGTAGCCTAAGGAAACGCTTCTTGGACATCCCCATCCCCAAAACAGACAAAAAAAACCCTTCTAGAAAGGCCCAAGCCAGCACCCCGCTTCCATCCCCTCTGTAGGTCGTAACACTCCACTTATCTTGCACATATCTGGGGATGTCAGTCCCTGCTGGCTGCAGAAGAAGGCCGTCTGCCCGCCTGCTAAGTTCCAGCTGTCACCTCTTGGTCTGCCCACAGAAAGAAAACCAAACATCAGTGCACAGTCTTAACAGCACATCGGCCAAAACCTGGTAAATCTGCTACTCACCATCCTCCTCAGAGTGCCCAGGCCACACACTTCAGGCGTGCTTGGAGGCCGACAGCATCACCTATGGGTACAGCACGGTTAAGTGGAGAGGGGCTGACGTGGCATTGCTGAAACTTGAGTGTACCCACGCTCCTCCTCCCTACATCCCAGACTCACCGCAATTCCTTGTCCACTCCTCTGGGCTACCAGGGTGGGACCCTGACATACAAAATTTTTAGGCTTCATCACAGGGTCCCGCTATACTTCCAGAGGTCTCATAAAGCACAGGAAACCCAGTCCATTGGCCAGCTGGTGACAGGTGCTATGCGTACTCCGAAGGGATTCCCTAAAGTACACAAACAAGAACGGATGCTTACAGTCGCACCAAAAACCAAAACCTGAGCAAAAACAACAGCTTCTCTCCACTGCTCACCTAGCACAATGGGCCTTGACTGCTGCTATCTGCCAGGATCTCCTAAAAATAAAGACAAAAACACCGCTGTAACATAGTCACCATTTAGAATTCCCCTGTAAATGCAAACAATGACCGACCTGCTCATGGGAAGATGCTCACCCAGGACTGGCGCTCTCCGCCACAGATTTGAACTGTCAGCATCTGAAAGGAAGTTAGAACTAGTATCAAACAGCTGCAGGACAACTTAACACCACTGAACATGTTATGGCCATCTCCTTACACAATCCAGATCCCAACTACACACTGCATTACCAATTTCAAGTCCCCAGGACTTGTGCTATTACAGGCTATGCAGCAGGGCAGAGCATGGCCGGGAGAAATATGTGCAGACACCCGTGACACAGGACAGGACGTGACAGGGAGAGAGAGCTCTCGAGGAGAAGAAAGGACCGAGAGACCCAAACAACACAGAGTGCACCAGAGACAAGTGACAGGACACACACCGGAACTGCTCTGCCCTGTGAACCTCAGCACTGAGACCAAAACAGACACTTTCCCTTTAGGTGGCCTAAGGAAACGCTTCTTGGACATCCCCATCCCCAAAACAGACAAAAAAAAGCCCTTCTAGAAAGGCCCAAGCCAGCACCCTGCTTCCATCCCCTCTGTAGGTCGTAACACTCCACTTATCTTGCACATATCTGGGGATGTCAATCCCTGCTGGCTGCAGAAGAAGGCCGTCTGCCCGCCTGCTAAGTTCCAGCTGTCACCTCTTGGTCTGCCCACAGAAAGAAAACCAAACATCAGTGCACAGTCTTAACAGCACATCGGCCAAAACCTGGTAAATCTGCTACTCACCATCCTCCTCAGAGTGCCCAGGCCACACACTTCAGGCGTGCTTGGAGGCCGACAGCATCACCTATGGGTACAGCACGGTTAAGTGGAGAGGGGCTGACGTGGCATTGCTGAAACTTGAGTGTACCCACGCTCCTCCTCCCTACATCCCAGACTCACCGCAATTCCTTGTCCACTCCTCTGGGCTACCAGGGTGGGACCCTGACAAACAAAATGTGAAGGCTTCCTCACAGGGTCCCGCTATACTTCCAGAGGTCTCATAAAGCACAGGAAACCCAGTCCATTGGCCAGCTGGTGACAGGTGCTATGCGTACTCCGAAGGGATTCCCTAAAGTACACAAACAAGAACGGATGCTTACAGTCGCACCAAAAACCAAAACCTGAGCAAAAACAACAGCTTCTCTCCACTGCTCACCTAGCACAATGGGCCTTGACTGCTGCTATCTGCCAGGATCTCCTAAAAATAAAGACAAAAACACCGCTGTAACATAGTCACCATTTAGAATTCCCCTGTAAATGCAAACAATGACCAACCTGCTCATGGGAAGATGCTCACCCAGGACTGGCGCTCTCCGCCACAGATTTGAACTGTCAGCATCTGAAAGGAAGTTAGAACTAGTATCAAACAGCTGCAGGACAACTTAACACCACTGAACATGTTATGGCCATCTCCTTACACAATCCAGATCCCAACTACACACTGCATTACCAATTTCAAGTCCCCAGGACTTGTGCTATTACAGGCTATGCAGCAGGGCAGAGCATGGCCGGGACAAATATGTGCAGACACCCGTGACACAGGACAGGACGTGACAAACGAGGGGACGTGACAGGGAGAGAGAGCTCTCGAGGAGAAGAAAGGACCGAGAGACCCAAACAACACAGAGTGCACCAGAGACAAGTGACAGGACACACACCGGAACTGCTCTGCCCTGTGAACCTCAGCACTGAGACCAAAACAGACACTTTCCCTTTAGGTAGCCTAAGGAAACGCTTCTTGGACATCCCCATCCCCAAAACAGACAAAAAAAACCCTTCTAGAAAGGCCCAAGCCAGCACCCCGCTTCCATCCCCTCTGTAGGTCGTAACACTCCACTTATCTTGCACATATCTGGGGATGTCAGTCCCTGCTGGCTGCAGAAGAAGGCCGTCTGCCCGCCTGCTAAGTTCCAGCTGTCACCTCTTGGTCTGCCCACAGAAAGAAAACCAAACATCAGTGCACAGTCTTAACAGCACATCGGCCAAAACCTGGTAAATCTGCTACTCACCATCCTCCTCAGAGTGCCCAGGCCACACACTTCAGGCGTGCTTGGAGGCCGACAGCATCACCTATGGGTACAGCACGGTTAAGTGGAGAGGGGCTGACGTGGCATTGCTGAAACTTGAGTGTACCCACGCTCCTCCTCCCTACATCCCAGACTCACCGCAATTCCTTGTCCACTCCTCTGGGCTACCAGGGTGGGACCCTGACAAACAAAATGTGAAGGCTTCCTCACAGGGTCCCGCTATACTTCCAGAGGTCTCATAAAGCACAGGAAACCCAGTCCATTGGCCAGCTGGTGACAGGTGCTATGCGTACTCCGAAGGGATTCCCTAAAGTACACAAACAAGAACGGATGCTTACAGTCGCACCAAAAACCGAAACCTGAGCAAAAACAACAGCTTCTCTCCACTGCTCACCTAGCACAATGGGCCTTGACTGCTGCTATCTGCCAGGATCTCCTAAAAATAAAGACAAAAACACCGCTGTAACATAGTCACCATTTAGAATTCCCCTGTAAATGCAAACAATGACCGACCTGCTCATGGGAAGATGCTCACCCAGGACTGGCGCTCTCCGCCACAGATTTGAACTGTCAGCATCTGAAAGGAAGTTAGAACTAGTATCAAACAGCTGCAGGACAACTTAACACCACTGAACATGTTATGGCCATCTCCTTACACAATCCAGATCCCAACTACACACTGCATTACCAATTTCAAGTCCCCAGGACTTGTGCTATTACAGGCTATGCAGCAGGGCAGAGCATGGCCGGGAGAAATATGTGCAGACACCCGTGACACAGGACAGGACGTGACAGGGAGAGAGAGCTCTCGAGGAGAAGAAAGGACCGAGAGACCCAAACAACACAGAGTGCACCAGAGACAAGTGACAGGACACACACCGGAACTGCTCTGCCCTGTGAACCTCAGCACTGAGACCAAAACAGACACTTTCCCTTTAGGTGGCCTAAGGAAACGCTTCTTGGACATCCCCATCCCCAAAACAGACAAAAAAAACCCTTCTAGAAAGGCCCAAGCCAGCACCCCGCTTCCATCCCCTCTGTAGGTCGTAACACTCCACTTATCTTGCACATATCTGGGGATGTCAGTCCCTGCTGGCTGCAGAAGAAGGCCGTCTGCCTGCCTGCTAAGTTCCAGCTGTCACCTCTTGGTCTGCCCACAGAAAGAAAACCAAACATCAGTGCACAGTCTTAACAGCACATCGGCCAAAACCTGGTAAATCTGCTACTCACCATCCTCCTCAGAGTGCCCAGGCCACACACTTCAGGCATGCTTGGAGGCCGACAGCATCACCTATGGGTACAGCACGGTTAAGTGGAGAGGGGGTGACGTGGCATTGCTGAAACTTGAGTGTACCCACGCTCCTCCTCCCTACATCCCAGACTCACCGCAATTCCTTGTCCACTCCTCTGGGCTACCAGGGTGGGACCCTGACAAACAAAATGTGAAGGCTTCCTCACAGGGTCCCGCTATACTTCCAGAGGTCTCATAAAGCACAGGAAACCCAGTCCATTGGCCAGCTGGTGACAGGTGCTATGCGTACTCCGAAGGGATTCCCTAAAGTACACAAACAAGAACGGATGCTTACAGTCGCACCAAAAACCAAAACCTGAGCAAAAACAACAGCTTCTCTCCACTGCTCACCTAGCACAATGGGCCTTGACTGCTGCTATCTGCCAGGATCTCCTAAAAATAAAGACAAAAACACCGCTGTAACATAGTCACCATTTAGAATTCCCCTGTAAATGCAAACAATGACCGACCTGCTCATGGGAAGATCCTCACCCAGGACTGGCGCTCTCCGCCACAGATTTGAACTGTCAGCATCTGAAAGGAAGTTAGAACTAGTATCAAACAGCTGCAGGACAACTTAACACCACTGAACATGTTATGGCCATCTCCTTACACAATCCAGATCCCAACTACACACTGCATTACCAATTTCAAGTCCCCAGGACTTGTGCTATTACAGGCTATGCAGCAGGGCAGAGCATGGCCGGGACAAATATGTGCAGACACCCGTGACACAGGACAGGACGTGACAAACGAGGGGACGTGACAGGGAGAGAGAGCTCTCGAGGAGAAGAAAGGACCGAGAGACCCAAACAACACAGAGTGCACCAGAGACAAGTGACAGGACACACACCGGAACTGCTCTGCCCTGTGAACCTCAGCACTGAGACCAAAACAGACACTTTCCCTTTAGGTGGCCTAAGGAAACGCTTCTTGGACATCCCCATCCCCAAAACAGACAAAAAAAACCCTTCTAGAAAGGCCCAAGCCAGCACCCCGCTTCCATCCCCTCTGTAGGTCGTAACACTCCACTTATCTTGCACATATCTGGGGATGTCAGTCCCTGCTGGCTGCAGAAGAAGGCCGTCTGCCCGCCTGCTAAGTTCCAGCTGTCACCTCTTGGTCTGCCCACAGAAAGAAAACCAAACATCAGTGCACAGTCTTAACAGCACATCGGCCAAAACCTGGTAAATCTGCTACTCACCATCCTCCTCAGAGTGCCCAGGCCACACACTTCAGGCGTGCTTGGAGGCCGACAGCATCACCTATGGGTACAGCACGGTTAAGTGGAGAGGGGGTGACGTGGCATTGCTGAAACTTGAGTGTACCCACGCTCCTCCTCCCTACATCCCAGACTCACCGCAATTCCTTGTCCACTCCTCTGGGCTACCAGGGTGGGACCCTGACATACAAAATTTTTAGGCTTCATCACAGGGTCCCGCTATACTTCCAGAGGTCTCATAAAGCACAGGAAACCCAGTCCATTGGCCAGCTGGTGACAGGTGCTATGCGTACTCCGAAGGGATTCCCTAAAGTACACAAACAAGAACGGATGCTTACAGTCGCACCAAAAACCGAAACCTGAGCAAAAACAACAGCTTCTCTCCACTGCTCACCTAGCACAATGGGCCTTGACTGCTGCTATCTGCCAGGATCTCCTAAAAATAAAGACAAAAACACCGCTGTAACATAGTCACCATTTAGAATTCCCCTGTAAATGCAAACAATGACCGACCTGCTCATGGGAAGATCCTCACCCAGGACTGGCGCTCTCCGCCACAGATTTGAACTGTCAGCATCTGAAAGGAAGTTAGAACTAGTATCAAACAGCTGCAGGACAACTTAACACCACTGAACATGTTATGGCCATCTCCTTACACAATCCAGATCCCAACTACACACTGCATTACCAATTTCAAGTCCCCAGGACTTGTGCTATTACAGGCTATGCAGCAGGGCAGAGCATGGCCGGGACAAATATGTGCAGACACCCGTGACACAGGACAGGACGTGACAGGGAGAGAGAGCTCTCGAGGAGAAGAAAGGACCGAGAGACCCAAACAACACAGAGTGCACCAGAGACAAGTGACAGGACACACACCGGAACTGCTCTGCCCTGTGAACCTCAGCACTGAGACCAAAACAGACACTTTCCCTTTAGGTGGCCTAAGGAAACGCTTCTTGGACATCCCCATCCCCAAAACAGACAAAAAAAAGCCCTTCTAGAAAGGCCCAAGCCAGCACCCTGCTTCCATCCCCTCTGTAGGTCGTAACACTCCACTTATCTTGCACATATCTGGGGATGTCAATCCCTGCTGGCTGCAGAAGAAGGCCGTCTGCCCGCCTGCTAAGTTCCAGCTGTCACCTCTTGGTCTGCCCACAGAAAGAAAACCAAACATCAGTGCACAGTCTTAACAGCACATCGGCCAAAACCTGGTAAATCTGCTACTCACCATCCTCCTCAGAGTGCCCAGGCCACACACTTCAGGCGTGCTTGGAGGCCGACAGCATCACCTATGGGTACAGCACGGTTAAGTGGAGAGGGGCTGACGTGGCATTGCTGAAACTTGAGTGTACCCACGCTCCTCCTCCCTACATCCCAGACTCACCGCAATTCCTTGTCCACTCCTCTGGGCTACCAGGGTGGGACCCTGACATACAAAATTTTTAGGCTTCATCACAGGGTCCCGCTATACTTCCAGAGGTCTCATAAAGCACAGGAAACCCAGTCCATTGGCCAGCTGGTGACAGGTGCTATGCGTACTCCGAAGGGATTCCCTAAAGTACACAAACAAGAACGGATGCTTACAGTCGCACCAAAAACCAAAACCTGAGCAAAAACAACAGCTTCTCTCCACTGCTCACCTAGCACAATGGGCCTTGACTGCTGCTATCTGCCAGGATCTCCTAAAAATAAAGACAAAAACACCGCTGTAACATAGTCACCATTTAGAATTCCCCTGTAAATGCAAACAATGACCAACCTGCTCATGGGAAGATCCTCACCCAGGACTGGCGATCTCCGCCACAGATTTGAACTGTCAGCATCTGCAAGGAAGTTAGAACTAGTATCAAACAGCTGCAGGACAACTTAACACCACTGAACATGTTATGGCCATCTCCTTACACAATCCAGATCCCAACTACACACTGCATTACCAATTTCAAGTCCCCAGGACTTGTGCTATTACAGGCTATGCAGCAGGGCAGAGCATGGCCGGGACAAATATGTGCAGACACCCGTGACACAGGACAGGACGTGACAAACGAGGGGACGTGACAGGGAGAGAGAGCTCTCGAGGAGAAGAAAGGACCGAGAGACCCAAACAACACAGAGTGCACCAGAGACAAGTGACAGGACACACACCGGAACTGCTCTGCCCTGTGAACCTCAGCACTGAGACCAAAACAGACACTTTCCCTTTAGGTAGCCTAAGGAAACGCTTCTTGGACATCCCCATCCCCAAAACAGACAAAAAAAGCCCTTCTAGAAAGGCCCAAGCCAGCACCCTGCTTCCATCCCCTCTGTAGGTCGTAACACTCCACTTATCTTGCACATATCTGGGGATGTCAATCCCTGCTGGCTGCAGAAGAAGGCCGTCTGCCCGCCTGCTAAGTTCCAGCTGTCACCTCTTGGTCTGCCCACAGAAAGAAAACCAAACATCAGTGCACAGTCTTAACAGCACATCGGCCAAAACCTGGTAAATCTGCTACTCACCATCCTCCTCAGAGTGCCCAGGCCACACACTTCAGGCATGCTTGGAGGCCGACAGCATCACCTATGGGTACAGCACGGTTAAGTGGAGAGGGGGTGACGTGGCATTGCTGAAACTTGAGTGTACCCACGCTCCTCCTCCCTACATCCCAGACTCACCGCAATTCCTTGTCCACTCCTCTGGGCTACCAGGGTGGGACCCTGACAAACAAAATGTGAAGGCTTCCTCACAGGGTCCCGCTATACTTCCAGAGGTCTCATAAAGCACAGGAAACCCAGTCCATTGGCCAGCTGGTGACAGGTGCTATGCGTACTCCGAAGGGATTCCCTAAAGTACACAAACAAGAACGGATGCTTACAGTCGCACCAAAAACCAAAACCTGAGCAAAAACAACAGCTTCTCTCCACTGCTCACCTAGCACAATGGGCCTTGACTGCTGCTATCTGCCAGGATCTCCTAAAAATAAAGACAAAAACACCGCTGTAACATAGTCACCATTTAGAATTCCCCTGTAAATGCAAACAATGACCAACCTGCTCATGGGAAGATCCTCACCCAGGACTGGCGCTCTCCGCCACAGATTTGAACTGTCAGCATCTGAAAGGAAGTTAGAACTAGTATCAAACAGCTGCAGGACAACTTAACACCACTGAACATGTTATGGCCATCTCCTTACACAATCCAGATCCCAACTACACACTGCATTACCAATTTCAAGTCCCCAGGACTTGTGCTATTACAGGCTATGCAGCAGGGCAGAGCATGGCCGGGACAAATATGTGCAGACACCCGTGACACAGGACAGGACGTGACAAACGAGGGGACGTGACAGGGAGAGAGAGCTCTCGAGGAGAAGAAAGGACCGAGAGACCCAAACAACACAGAGTGCACCAGAGACAAGTGACAGGACACACACCGGAACTGCTCTGCCCTGTGAACCTCAGCACTGAGACCAAAACAGACACTTTCCCTTTAGGTAGCCTAAGGAAACGCTTCTTGGACATCCCCATCCCCAAAACAGACAAAAAAAACCCTTCTAGAAAGGCCCAAGCCAGCACCCCGCTTCCATCCCCTCTGTAGGTCGTAACACTCCACTTATCTTGCACATATCTGGGGATGTCAGTCCCTGCTGGCTGCAGAAGAAGGCCGTCTGCCCGCCTGCTAAGTTCCAGCTGTCACCTCTTGGTCTGCCCACAGAAAGAAAACCAAACATCAGTGCACAGTCTTAACAGCACATCGGCCAAAACCTGGTAAATCTGCTACTCACCATCCTCCTCAGAGTGCCCAGGCCACACACTTCAGGCGTGCTTGGAGGCCGACAGCATCACCTATGGGTACAGCACGGTTAAGTGGAGAGGGGCTGACGTGGCATTGCTGAAACTTGAGTGTACCCACGCTCCTCCTCCCTACATCCCAGACTCACCGCAATTCCTTGTCCACTCCTCTGGGCTACCAGGGTGGGACCCTGACATACAAAATTTTTAGGCTTCATCACAGGGTCCCGCTATACTTCCAGAGGTCTCATAAAGCACAGGAAACCCAGTCCATTGGCCAGCTGGTGACAGGTGCTATGCGTACTCCGAAGGGATTCCCTAAAGTACACAAACAAGAACGGATGCTTACAGTCGCACCAAAAACCAAAACCTGAGCAAAAACAACAGCTTCTCTCCACTGCTCACCTAGCACAATGGGCCTTGACTGCTGCTATCTGCCAGGATCTCCTAAAAATAAAGACAAAAACACCGCTGTAACATAGTCACCATTTAGAATTCCCCTGTAAATGCAAACAATGACCAACCTGCTCATGGGAAGATCCTCACCCAGGACTGGCGCTCTCCGCCACAGATTTGAACTGTCAGCATCTGAAAGGAAGTTAGAACTAGTATCAAACAGCTGCAGGACAACTTAACACCACTGAACATGTTATGGCCATCTCCTTACACAATCCAGATCCCAACTACACACTGCATTACCAATTTCAAGTCCCCAGGACTTGTGCTATTACAGGCTATGCAGCAGGGCAGAGCATGGCCGGGACAAATATGTGCAGACACCCGTGACACAGGACAGGACGTGACAAACGAGGGGACGTGACAGGGAGAGAGAGCTCTCGAGGAGAAGAAAGGACCGAGAGACCCAAACAACACAGAGTGCACCAGAGACAAGTGACAGGACACACACCGGAACTGCTCTGCCCTGTGAACCTCAGCACTGAGACCAAAACAGACACTTTCCCTTTAGGTAGCCTAAGGAAACGCTTCTTGGACATCCCCATCCCCAAAACAGACAAAAAAAACCCTTCTAGAAAGGCCCAAGCCAGCACCCCGCTTCCATCCCCTCTGTAGGTCGTAACACTCCACTTATCTTGCACATATCTGGGGATGTCAGTCCCTGCTGGCTGCAGAAGAAGGCCGTCTGCCCGCCTGCTA
The DNA here is from genome assembly GCF_048771995.1 of Taeniopygia guttata. Classification (NCBI taxonomy): domain Eukaryota; kingdom Metazoa; phylum Chordata; class Aves; order Passeriformes; family Estrildidae; genus Taeniopygia; species Taeniopygia guttata. Next base: position 64,933 of record NC_133026.1, read on the forward strand.
AGTTCCAGCTGTCACCTCTTGGTCTGCCCACAGAAAGAAAACCAAACATCAGTGCACAGTCTTAACAGCACATCGGCCAAAACCTGGTAAATCTGCTACTCACCATCCTCCTCAGAGTGCCCAGGCCACACACTTCAGGCGTGCTTGGAGGCCGACAGCATCACCTATGGGTACAGCACGGTTAAGTGGAGAGGGGCTGACGTGGCATTGCTGAAACTTGAGTGTACCCACGCTCCTCCTCCCTACATCCCAGACTCACCGCAATTCCTTGTCCACTCCTCTGGGCTACCAGGGTGGGACCCTGACAAACAAAATGTGAAGGCTTCCTCACAGGGTCCCGCTATACTTCCAGAGGTCTCATAAAGCACAGGAAACCCAGTCCATTGGCCAGCTGGTGACAGGTGCTATGCGTACTCCGAAGGGATTCCCTAAAGTACACAAACAAGAACGGATGCTTACAGTCGCACCAAAAACCGAAACCTGAGCAAAAACAACAGCTTCTCTCCACTGCTCACCTAGCACAATGGGCCTTGACTGCTGCTATCTGCCAGGATCTCCTAAAAATAAAGACAAAAACACCGCTGTAACATAGTCACCATTTAGAATTCCCCTGTAAATGCAAACAATGACCGACCTGCTCATGGGAAGATGCTCACCCAGGACTGGCGCTCTCCGCCACAGATTTGAACTGTCAGCATCTGAAAGGAAGTTAGAACTAGTATCAAACAGCTGCAGGACAACTTAACACCACTGAACATGTTATGGCCATCTCCTTACACAATCCAGATCCCAACTACACACTGCATTACCAATTTCAAGTCCCCAGGACTTGTGCTATTACAGGCTATGCAGCAGGGCAGAGCATGGCCGGGACAAATATGTGCAGACACCCGTGACACAGGACAGGACGTGACAGGGAGAGAGAGCTCTCGAGGAGAAGAAAGGACCGAGAGACCCAAACAACACAGAGTGCACCAGAGACAAGTGACAGGACACACACCGGAACTGCTCTGCCCTGTGAACCTCAGCACTGAGACCAAAACAGACACTTTCCCTTTAGGTGGCCTAAGGAAACGCTTCTTGGACATCCCCATCCCCAAAACAGACAAAAAAAAGCCCTTCTAGAAAGGCCCAAGCCAGCACCCTGCTTCCATCCCCTCTGTAGGTCGTAACACTCCACTTATCTTGCACATATCTGGGGATGTCAATCCCTGCTGGCTGCAGAAGAAGGCCGTCTGCCCGCCTGCTAAGTTCCAGCTGTCACCTCTTGGTCTGCCCACAGAAAGAAAACCAAACATCAGTGCACAGTCTTAACAGCACATCGGCCAAAACCTGGTAAATCTGCTACTCACCATCCTCCTCAGAGTGCCCAGGCCACACACTTCAGGCGTGCTTGGAGGCCGACAGCATCACCTATGGGTACAGCACGGTTAAGTGGAGAGGGGCTGACGTGGCATTGCTGAAACTTGAGTGTACCCACGCTCCTCCTCCCTACATCCCAGACTCACCGCAATTCCTTGTCCACTCCTCTGGGCTACCAGGGTGGGACCCTGACATACAAAATTTTTAGGCTTCATCACAGGGTCCCGCTATACTTCCAGAGGTCTCATAAAGCACAGGAAACCCAGTCCATTGGCCAGCTGGTGACAGGTGCTATGCGTACTCCGAAGGGATTCCCTAAAGTACACAAACAAGAACGGATGCTTACAGTCGCACCAAAAACCAAAACCTGAGCAAAAACAACAGCTTCTCTCCACTGCTCACCTAGCACAATGGGCCTTGACTGCTGCTATCTGCCAGGATCTCCTAAAAATAAAGACAAAAACACCGCTGTAACATAGTCACCATTTAGAATTCCCCTGTAAATGCAAACAATGACCAACCTGCTCATGGGAAGATCCTCACCCAGGACTGGCGCTCTCCGCCACAGATTTGAACTGTCAGCATCTGAAAGGAAGTTAGAACTAGTATCAAACAGCTGCAGGACAACTTAACACCACTGAACATGTTATGGCCATCTCCTTACACAATCCAGATCCCAACTACACACTGCATTACCAATTTCAAGTCCCCAGGACTTGTGCTATTACAGGCTATGCAGCAGGGCAGAGCATGGCCGGGACAAATATGTGCAGACACCCGTGACACAGGACAGGACGTGACAAACGAGGGGACGTGACAGGGAGAGAGAGCTCTCGAGGAGAAGAAAGGACCGAGAGACCCAAACAACACAGAGTGCACCAGAGACAAGTGACAGGACACACACCGGAACTGCTCTGCCCTGTGAACCTCAGCACTGAGACCAAAACAGACACTTTCCCTTTAGGTAGCCTAAGGAAACGCTTCTTGGACATCCCCATCCCCAAAACAGACAAAAAAAACCCTTCTAGAAAGGCCCAAGCCAGCACCCCGCTTCCATCCCCTCTGTAGGTCGTAACACTCCACTTATCTTGCACATATCTGGGGATGTCAGTCCCTGCTGGCTGCAGAAGAAGGCCGTCTGCCCGCCTGCTAAGTTCCAGCTGTCACCTCTTGGTCTGCCCACAGAAAGAAAACCAAACATCAGTGCACAGTCTTAACAGCACATCGGCCAAAACCTGGTAAATCTGCTACTCACCATCCTCCTCAGAGTGCCCAGGCCACACACTTCAGGCGTGCTTGGAGGCCGACAGCATCACCTATGGGTACAGCACGGTTAAGTGGAGAGGGGCTGACGTGGCATTGCTGAAACTTGAGTGTACCCACGCTCCTCCTCCCTACATCCCAGACTCACCGCAATTCCTTGTCCACTCCTCTGGGCTACCAGGGTGGGACCCTGACAAACAAAATGTGAAGGCTTCCTCACAGGGTCCCGCTATACTTCCAGAGGTCTCATAAAGCACAGGAAACCCAGTCCATTGGCCAGCTGGTGACAGGTGCTATGCGTACTCCGAAGGGATTCCCTAAAGTACACAAACAAGAACGGATGCTTACAGTCGCACCAAAAACCGAAACCTGAGCAAAAACAACAGCTTCTCTCCACTGCTCACCTAGCACAATGGGCCTTGACTGCTGCTATCTGCCAGGATCTCCTAAAAATAAAGACAAAAACACCGCTGTAACATAGTCACCATTTAGAATTCCCCTGTAAATGCAAACAATGACCGACCTGCTCATGGGAAGATGCTCACCCAGGACTGGCGCTCTCCGCCACAGATTTGAACTGTCAGCATCTGAAAGGAAGTTAGAACTAGTATCAAACAGCTGCAGGACAACTTAACACCACTGAACATGTTATGGCCATCTCCTTACACAATCCAGATCCCAACTACACACTGCATTACCAATTTCAAGTCCCCAGGACTTGTGCTATTACAGGCTATGCAGCAGGGCAGAGCATGGCCGGGACAAATATGTGCAGACACCCGTGACACAGGACAGGACGTGACAGGGAGAGAGAGCTCTCGAGGAGAAGAAAGGACCGAGAGACCCAAACAACACAGAGTGCACCAGAGACAAGTGACAGGACACACACCGGAACTGCTCTGCCCTGTGAACCTCAGCACTGAGACCAAAACAGACACTTTCCCTTTAGGTGGCCTAAGGAAACGCTTCTTGGACATCCCCATCCCCAAAACAGACAAAAAAAACCCTTCTAGAAAGGCCCAAGCCAGCACCCCGCTTCCATCCCCTCTGTAGGTCGTAACACTCCACTTATCTTGCACATATCTGGGGATGTCAGTCCCTGCTGGCTGCAGAAGAAGGCCGTCTGCCCGCCTGCTAAGTTCCAGCTGTCACCTCTTGGTCTGCCCACAGAAAGAAAACCAAACATCAGTGCACAGTCTTAACAGCACATCGGCCAAAACCTGGTAAATCTGCTACTCACCATCCTCTTCAGAGTGCCCAGGCCACACACTTCAGGCGTGCTTGGAGGCCGACAGCATCACCTATGGGTACAGCACGGTTAAGTGGAGAGGGGCTGACGTGGCATTGCTGAAACTTGAGTGTACCCACGCTCCTCCTCCCTACATCCCAGACTCACCGCAATTCCTTGTCCACTCCTCTGGGCTACCAGGGTGGGACCCTGACAAACAAAATGTGAAGGCTTCCTCACAGGGTCCCGCTATACTTCCAGAGGTCTCATAAAGCACAGGAAACCCAGTCCATTGGCCAGCTGGTGACAGGTGCTATGCGTACTCCGAAGGGATTCCCTAAAGTACACAAACAAGAACGGATGCTTACAGTCGCACCAAAAACCAAAACCTGAGCAAAAACAACAGCTTCTCTCCACTGCTCACCTAGCACAATGGGCCTTGACTGCTGCTATCTGCCAGGATCTCCTAAAAATAAAGACAAAAACACCGCTGTAACATAGTCACCATTTAGAATTCCCCTGTAAATGCAAACAATGACCGACCTGCTCATGGGAAGATGCTCACCCAGGACTGGCGCTCTCCGCCACAGATTTGAACTGTCAGCATCTGAAAGGAAGTTAGAACTAGTATCAAACAGCTGCAGGACAACTTAACACCACTGAACATGTTATGGCCATCTCCTTACACAATCCAGATCCCAACTACACACTGCATTACCAATTTCAAGTCCCCAGGACTTGTGCTATTACAGGCTATGCAGCAGGGCAGAGCATGGCCGGGACAAATATGTGCAGACACCCGTGACACAGGACAGGACGTGACAGGGAGAGAGAGCTCTCGAGGAGAAGAAAGGACCGAGAGACCCAAACAACACAGAGTGCACCAGAGACAAGTGACAGGACACACACCGGAACTGCTCTGCCCTGTGAACCTCAGCACTGAGACCAAAACAGACACTTTCCCTTTAGGTGGCCTAAGGAAACGCTTCTTGGACATCCCCATCCCCAAAACAGACAAAAAAAACCCTTCTAGAAAGGCCCAAGCCAGCACCCCGCTTCCATCCCCTCTGTAGGTCGTAACACTCCACTTATCTTGCACATATCTGGGGATGTCAGTCCCTGCTGGCTGCAGAAGAAGGCCGTCTGCCCGCCTGCTAAGTTCCAGCTGTCACCTCTTGGTCTGCCCACAGAAAGAAAACCAAACATCAGTGCACAGTCTTAACAGCACATCGGCCAAAACCTGGTAAATCTGCTACTCACCATCCTCCTCAGAGTGCCCAGGCCACACACTTCAGGCGTGCTTGGAGGCCGACAGCATCACCTATGGGTACAGCACGGTTAAGTGGAGAGGGGGTGACGTGGCATTGCTGAAACTTGAGTGTACCCACGCTCCTCCTCCCTACATCCCAGACTCACCGCAATTCCTTGTCCACTCCTCTGGGCTACCAGGGTGGGACCCTGACAAACAAAATGTGAAGGCTTCCTCACAGGGTCCCGCTATACTTCCAGAGGTCTCATAAAGCACAGGAAACCCAGTCCATTGGCCAGCTGGTGACAGGTGCTATGCGTACTCCGAAGGGATTCCCTAAAGTACACAAACAAGAACGGATGCTTACAGTCGCACCAAAAACCAAAACCTGAGCAAAAACAACAGCTTCTCTCCACTGCTCACCTAGCACAATGGGCCTTGACTGCTGCTATCTGCCAGGATCTCCTAAAAATAAAGACAAAAACACCGCTGTAACATAGTCACCATTTAGAATTCCCCTGTAAATGCAAACAATGACTGACCTGCTCATGGGAAGATGCTCACCCAGGACTGGCGCTCTCCGCCACAGATTTGAACTGTCAGCATCTGAAAGGAAGTTAGAACTAGTATCAAACAGCTGCAGGACAACTTAACACCACTGAACATGTTATGGCCATCTCCTTACACAATCCAGATCCCAACTACACACTGCATTACCAATTTCAAGTCCCCAGGACTTGTGCTATTACAGGCTATGCAGCAGGGCAGAGCATGGCCGGGACAAATATGTGCAGACACCCGTGACACAGGACAGGACGTGACAGGGAGAGAGAGCTCTCGAGGAGAAGAAAGGACCGAGAGACCCAAACAACACAGAGTGCACCAGAGACAAGTGACAGGACACACACCGGAACTGCTCTGCCCTGTGAACCTCAGCACTGAGACCAAAACAGACACTTTCCCTTTAGGTAGCCTAAGGAAACGCTTCTTGGACATCCCCATCCCCAAAACAGACAAAAAAAACCCTTCTAGAAAGGCCCAAGCCAGCACCCCGCTTCCATCCCCTCTGTAGGTCGTAACACTCCACTTATCTTGCACATATCTGGGGATGTCAGTCCCTGCTGGCTGCAGAAGAAGGCCGTCTGCCCGCCTGCTAAGTTCCAGCTGTCACCTCTTGGTCTGCCCACAGAAAGAAAACCAAACATCAGTGCACAGTCTTAACAGCACATCGGCCAAAACCTGGTAAATCTGCTACTCACCATCCTCCTCAGAGTGCCCAGGCCACACACTTCAGGCGTGCTTGGAGGCCGACAGCATCACCTATGGGTACAGCACGGTTAAGTGGAGAGGGGCTGACGTGGCATTGCTGAAACTTGAGTGTACCCACGCTCCTCCTCCCTACATCCCAGACTCACCGCAATTCCTTGTCCACTCCTCTGGGCTACCAGGGTGGGACCCTGACAAACAAAATGTGAAGGCTTCCTCACAGGGTCCCGCTATACTTCCAGAGGTCTCATAAAGCACAGGAAACCCAGTCCATTGGCCAGCTGGTGACAGGTGCTATGCGTACTCCGAAGGGATTCCCTAAAGTACACAAACAAGAACGGATGCTTACAGTCGCACCAAAAACCAAAACCTGAGCAAAAACAACAGCTTCTCTCCACTGCTCACCTAGCACAATGGGCCTTGACTGCTGCTATCTGCCAGGATCTCCTAAAAATAAAGACAAAAACACCGCTGTAACATAGTCACCATTTAGAATTCCCCTGTAAATGCAAACAATGACCGACCTGCTCATGGGAAGATCCTCACCCAGGACTGGCGCTCTCCGCCACAGATTTGAACTGTCAGCATCTGAAAGGAAGTTAGAACTAGTATCAAACAGCTGCAGGACAACTTAACACCACTGAACATGTTATGGCCATCTCCTTACACAATCCAGATCCCAACTACACACTGCATTACCAATTTCAAGTCCCCAGGACTTGTGCTATTACAGGCTATGCAGCAGGGCAGAGCATGGCCGGGACAAATATGTGCAGACACCCGTGACACAGGACAGGACGTGACAGGGAGAGAGAGCTCTCGAGGAGAAGAAAGGACCGAGAGACCCAAACAACACAGAGTGCACCAGAGACAAGTGACAGGACACACACCGGAACTGCTCTGCCCTGTGAACCTCAGCACTGAGACCAAAACAGACACTTTCCCTTTAGGTGGCCTAAGGAAACGCTTCTTGGACATCCCCATCCCCAAAACAGACAAAAAAAACCCTTCTAGAAAGGCCTAAGCCAGCACCCCGCTTCCATCCCCTCTGTAGGTCGTAACACTCCACTTATCTTGCACATATCTGGGGATGTCAGTCCCTGCTGGCTGCAGAAGAAGGCCGTCTGCCTGCCTGCTAAGTTCCAGCTGTCACCTCTTGGTCTGCCCACAGAAAGAAAACCAAACATCAGTGCACAGTCTTAACAGCACATCGGCCAAAACCTGGTAAATCTGCTACTCACCATCCTCCTCAGAGTGCCCAGGCCACACACTTCAGGCGTGCTTGGAGGCCGACAGCATCACCTATGGGTACAGCACGGTTAAGTGGAGAGGGGCTGACGTGGCATTGCTGAAACTTGAGTGTACCCACGCTCCTCCTCCCTACATCCCAGACTCACCACAATTCCTTGTCCACTCCTCTGGGCTACCAGGGTGGGACCCTGACAAACAAAATGTGAAGGCTTCATCACAGGGTCCCGCTATACTTCCAGAGGTCTCATAAAGCACAGGAAACCCAGTCCATTGGCCAGCTGGTGACAGGTGCTATGCGTACTCCGAAGGGATTCCCTAAAGTACACAAACAAGAACGGATGCTTACAGTCGCACCAAAAACCAAAACCTGAGCAAAAACAACAGCTTCTCTCCACTGCTCACCTAGCACAATGGGCCTTGACTGCTGCTATCTGCCAGGATCTCCTAAAAATAAAGACAAAAACACCGCTGTAACATAGTCACCATTTAGAATTCCCCTGTAAATGCAAACAATGACCGACCTGCTCATGGGAAGATCCTCACCCAGGACTGGCGCTCTCCGCCACAGATTTGAACTGTCAGCATCTGAAAGGAAGTTAGAACTAGTATCAAACAGCTGCAGGACAACTTAACACCACTGAACATGTTATGGCCATCTCCTTACACAATCCAGATCCCAACTACACACTACATTACCAATTTCAAGTCCCCAGGACTTGTGCTATTACAGGCTATGCAGCAGGGCAGAGCATGGCCGGGACAAATATGTGCAGACACCTGTGACACAGGACAGGACGTGACAAACGAGGGGACGTGACAGGGAGAGAGAGCTCTCGAGGAGAAGAAAGGACCGAGAGACCCAAACAACACAGAGTGCACCAGAGACAAGTGACAGGACACACACCGGAACTGCTCTGCCCTGTGAACCTCAGCACTGAGACCAAAACAGACACTTTCCCTTTAGGTGGCCTAAGGAAACGCTTCTTGGACATCCCCATCCCCAAAACAGACAAAAAAAACCCTTCTAGAAAGGCCCAAGCCAGCACCCCGCTTCCATCCCCTCTGTAGGTCGTAACACTCCACTTATCTTGCACATATCTGGGGATGTCAGTCCCTGCTGGCTGCAGAAGAAGGCCGTCTGCCCGCCTGCTAAGTTCCAGCTGTCACCTCTTGGTCTGCCCACAGAAAGAAAACCAAACATCAGTGCACAGTCTTAACAGCACATCGGCCAAAACCTGGTAAATCTGCTACTCACCATCCTCCTCAGAGTGCCCAGGCCACACACTTCAGGCGTGCTTGGAGGCCGACAGCATCACCTATGGGTACAGCACGGTTAAGTGGAGAGGGGCTGACGTGGCATTGCTGAAACTTGAGTGTACCCACGCTCCTCCTCCCTACATCCCAGACTCACCGCAATTCCTTGTCCACTCCTCTGGGCTACCAGGGTGGGACCCTGACAAACAAAATGTGAAGGCTTCATCACAGGGTCCCGCTATACTTCCAGAGGTCTCATAAAGCACAGGAAACCCAGTCCATTGGCCAGCTGGTGACAGGTGCTATGCGTACTCCGAAGGGATTCCCTAAAGTACACAAACAAGAACGGATGCTTACAGTCGCACCAAAAACCGAAACCTGAGCAAAAACAACAGCTTCTCTCCACTGCTCACCTAGCACAATGGGCCTTGACTGCTGCTATCTGCCAGGATCTCCTAAAAATAAAGACAAAAACACCGCTGTAACATAGTCACCATTTAGAATTCCCCTGTAAATGCAAACAATGACTGACCTGCTCATGGGAAGATGCTCACCCAGGACTGGCGCTCTCCGCCACAGATTTGAACTGTCAGCATCTGAAAGGAAGTTAGAACTAGTATCAAACAGCTGCAGGACAACTTAACACCACTGAACATGTTATGGCCATCTCCTTACACAATCCAGATCCCAACTACACACTGCATTACCAATTTCAAGTCCCCAGGACTTGTGCTATTACAGGCTATGCAGCAGGGCAGAGCATGGCCGGGAGAAATATGTGCAGACACCCGTGACACAGGACAGGACGTGACAGGGAGAGAGAGCTCTCGAGGAGAAGAAAGGACCGAGAGACCCAAACAACACAGAGTGCACCAGAGACAAGTGACAGGACACACACCGGAACTGCTCTGCCCTGTGAACCTCAGCACTGAGACCAAAACAGACACTTTCCCTTTAGGTGGCCTAAGGAAACGCTTCTTGGACATCCCCATCCCCAAAACAGACAAAAAAAACCCTTCTAGAAAGGCCCAAGCCAGCACCCCGCTTCCATCCCCTCTGTAGGTCGTAACACTCCACTTATCTTGCACATATCTGGGGATGTCAGTCCCTGCTGGCTGCAGAAGAAGGCCGTCTGCCCGCCTGCTAAGTTCCAGCTGTCACCTCTTGGTCTGCCCACAGAAAGAAAACCAAACATCAGTGCACAGTCTTAACAGCACATCGGCCAAAACCTGGTAAATCTGCTACTCACCATCCTCCTCAGAGTGCCCAGGCCACACACTTCAGGCGTGCTTGGAGGCCGACAGCATCACCTATGGGTACAGCACGGTTAAGTGGAGAGGGGGTGACGTGGCATTGCTGAAACTTGAGTGTACCCACGCTCCTCCTCCCTACATCCCAGACTCACCGCAATTCCTTGTCCACTCCTCTGGGCTACCAGGGTGGGACCCTGACAAACAAAATGTGAAGGCTTCCTCACAGGGTCCCGCTATACTTCCAGAGGTCTCATAAAGCACAGGAAACCCAGTCCATTGGCCAGCTGGTGACAGGTGCTATGCGTACTCCGAAGGGATTCCCTAAAGTACACAAACAAGAACGGATGCTTACAGTCGCACCAAAAACCAAAACCTGAGCAAAAACAACAGCTTCTCTCCACTGCTCACCTAGCACAATGGGCCTTGACTGCTGCTATCTGCCAGGATCTCCTAAAAATAAAGACAAAAACACCGCTGTAACATAGTCACCATTTAGAATTCCCCTGTAAATGCAAACAATGACCAACCTGCTCATGGGAAGATGCTCACCCAGGACTGGCGCTCTCCGCCACAGATTTGAACTGTCAGCATCTGAAAGGAAGTTAGAACTAGTATCAAACAGCTGCAGGACAACTTAACACCACTGAACATGTTATGGCCATCTCCTTACACAATCCAGATCCCAACTACACACTGCATTACCAATTTCAAGTCCCCAGGACTTGTGCTATTACAGGCTATGCAGCAGGGCAGAGCATGGCCGGGACAAATATGTGCAGACACCCGTGACACAGGACAGGACGTGACAGGGAGAGAGAGCTCTCGAGGAGAAGAAAGGACCGAGAGACCCAAACAACACAGAGTGCACCAGAGACAAGTGACAGGACACACACCGGAACTGCTCTGCCCTGTGAACCTCAGCACTGAGACCAAAACAGACACTTTCCCTTTAGGTGGCCTAAGGAAACGCTTCTTGGACATCCCCATCCCCAAAACAGACAAAAAAAACCCTTCTAGAAAGGCCCAAGCCAGCACCCCGCTTCCATCCCCTCTGTAGGTCGTAACACTCCACTTATCTTGCACATATCTGGGGATGTCAGTCCCTGCTGGCTGCAGAAGAAGGCCGTCTGCCCGCCTGCTAAGTTCCAGCTGTCACCTCTTGGTCTGCCCACAGAAAGAAAACCAAACATCAGTGCACAGTCTTAACAGCACATCGGCCAAAACCTGGTAAATCTGCTACTCACCATCCTCCTCAGAGTGCCCAGGCCACACACTTCAGGCGTGCTTGGAGGCCGACAGCATCACCTATGGGTACAGCACGGTTAAGTGGAGAGGGGCTGACGTGGCATTGCTGAAACTTGAGTGTACCCACGCTCCTCCTCCCTACATCCCAGACTCACCGCAATTCCTTGTCCACTCCTCTGGGCTACCAGGGTGGGACCCTGACAAACAAAATGTGAAGGCTTCATCACAGGGTCCCGCTATACTTCCAGAGGTCTCATAAAGCACAGGAAACCCAGTCCATTGGCCAGCTGGTGACAGGTGCTATGCGTACTCCGAAGGGATTCCCTAAAGTACACAAACAAGAACGGATGCTTACAATCGCACCAAAAACCGAAACCTGAGCAAAAACAACAGCTTCTCTCCACTGCTCACCTAGCACAATGGGCCTTGACTGCTGCTATCTGCCAGGATCTCCTAAAAATAAAGACAAAAACACCGCTGTAACATAGTCACCATTTAGAATTCCCCTGTAAATGCAAACAATGACCGACCTGCTCATGGGAAGATGCTCACCCAGGACTGGCACTCTCCACCACAGATTTGAACTGTCAGCATCTGAAAGGAAGTTAGAACTAGTATCAAACAGCTGCAGGACAACTTAACACCACTGAACATGTTATGGCCATCTCCTTACACAATCCAGATCCCAACTACACACTGCATTACCAATTTCAAGTCCCCAGGACTTGTGCTATTACAGGCTATGCAGCAGGGCAGAGCATGGCCGGGAGAAATATGTGCAGACACCCGTGACACAGGACAGGACGTGACAGGGAGAGAGAGCTCTCGAGGAGAAGAAAGGACCGAGAGACCCAAACAACACAGAGTGCACCAGAGACAAGTGACAGGACACACACCGGAACTGCTCTGCCCTGTGAACCTCAGCACTGAGACCAAAACAGACACTTTCCCTTTAGGTGGCCTAAGGAAACGCTTCTTGGACATCCCCATCCCCAAAACAGACAAAAAAAAACCCTTCTAGAAAGGCCCAAGCCAGCACCCCGCTTCCATCCCCTCTGTAGGTCGTAACACTCCACTTATCTTGCACATATCTGGGGATGTCAATCCCTGCTGGCTGCAGAAGAAGGCCGTCTGCCCGCCTGCTAAGTTCCAGCTGTCACCTCTTGGTCTGCCCACAGAAAGAAAACCAAACATCAGTGCACAGTCTTAACAGCACATCGGCCAAAACCTGGTAAATCTGCTACTCACCATCCTCCTCAGAGTGCCCAGGCCACACACTTCAGGCGTGCTTGGAGGCCGACAGCATCACCTATGGGTACAGCACGGTTAAGTGGAGAGGGGCTGACGTGGCATTGCTGAAACTTGAGTGTACCCACGCTCCTCCTCCCTACATCCCAGACTCACCGCAATTCCTTGTCCACTCCTCTGGGCTACCAGGGTGGGACCCTGACAAACAAAATGTGAAGGCTTCCTCACAGGGTCCCGCTATACTTCCAGAGGTCTCATAAAGCACAGGAAACCCAGTCCATTGGCCAGCTGGTGACAGGTGCTATGCGTACTCCGAAGGGATTCCCTAAAGTACACAAACAAGAACGGATGCTTACAGTCGCACCAAAAACCAAAACCTGAGCAAAAACAACAGCTTCTCTCCACTGCTCACCTAGCACAATGGGCCTTGACTGCTGCTATCTGCCAGGATCTCCTAAAAATAAAGACAAAAACACCGCTGTAACATAGTCACCATTTAGAATTCCCCTGTAAATGCAAACAATGACCGACCTGCTCATGGGAAGATGCTCACCCAGGACTAGCGCTCTCCGCCACAGATTTGAACTGTCAGCATCTGAAAGGAAGTTAGAACTAGTATCAAACAGCTGCAGGACAACTTAACACCACTGAACATGTTATGGCCATCTCCTTACACAATCCAGATCCCAACTACACACTGCATTACCAATTTCAAGTCCCCAGGACTTGTGCTATTACAGGCTATGCAGCAGGGCAGAGCATGGCCGGGACAAATATGTGCAGACACCTGTGACACAGGACAGGACGTGACAAACGAGGGGACGTGACAGGGAGAGAGAGCGCTCGAGGAGAAGAAAGGACCGAGAGACCCAAACAACACAGAGTGCACCAGAGACAAGTGACAGGACACACACCGGAACTGCTCTGCCCTGTGAACCTCAGCACTGAGACCAAAACAGACACTTTCCCTTTAGGTAGCCTAAGGAAACGCTTCTTGGACATCCCCATCCCCAAAACAGACAAAAAAAACCCTTCTAGAAAGGCCCAAGCCAGCACCCCGCTTCCATCCCCTCTGTAGGTCGTAACACTCCACTTATCTTGCACATATCTGGGGATGTCAGTCCCTGCTGGCTGCAGAAGAAGGCCGTCTGCCCGCCTGCTAAGTTCCAGCTGTCACCTCTTGGTCTGCCCACAGAAAGAAAACCAAACATCAGTGCACAGTCTTAACAGCACATCGGCCAAAACCTGGTAAATCTGCTACTCACCATCCTCCTCAGAGTGCCCAGGCCACACACTTCAGGCGTGCTTGGAGGCCGACAGCATCACCTATGGGTACAGCAAGCTTAAGGGGAGAGGGGGTGACGTGGCATTGCTGAAACTTGAGTGTACCCACGCTCCTCCTCCCTACATCCCAGACTCACCGCAATTCCTTGTCCACTCCTCTGGGCTACCAGGGTGGGACCCTGACATACAAAATTTTTAGGCTTCATCACAGGGTCCCGCTATGCTTCCAGAGGTCTCATAAAGCACAGGAAACCCAGTCCATTGGCCAGCTGGTGACAGGTGCTATGCATACTCTGAAGGGATTCCCTAAAGTACACAAACAAGAACGGATGCTTACAGTCGCACCAAAAACCGAAACCTGAGCAAAAACAACAGCTTCTCTCTACTGCTCACCTAGCACAATGGGCCTTGACTGCTGCTATCTGCCAGGATCTCCTAAAAATAAAGACAAAAACACCGCTGTAACATAGTCACCATTTAGAATTCCCCTGTAAATGCAAACAATGACCGACCTGCTCACGGGAAGATCCGCACCCAGGACTGGCGCTCTCTGCCACAGATTTGAACTGTCTGCATCTGAAAGGAAGTTAGAACTAGTGTCAAACACCTGCAGGACAACTTAACACCACTGATCATGTTATGGCAATCTCCTTAGACAATCCAGATCCCAACTACACTCTGCATTACCAATTTCACGTCCCCAGGACTTGTGCTATTACAGGCTAGGCAGCAGGGCAGAGACACTCCGGACAAACATGTGCAGACACCCGTGACACAAGACAGGACATGACAAATCAGGAGACAGAACAGGGGGAGAGAGCTTTTGATGAGAAGAAAGGACCGAGAGACCCAAAGAACACAGAATGCACCAGAGACAAGTGACAGAACACACACCAGAACTGCTCTGCCCTACGCACCTCAGCACTGAGACCAAAACCGACAATTTGCATTTAGGTGGGCTTAGGAAACTCTTCAACATCCCCATCTCCAAAACTGACTCAAAACCGCCTCCTGGGGAGTCCCAACCTGGCACCTCTCTTCCATCCCCTCTGTGGGTTATAGCCCTTGACTTATCTTGCACATATCTGGGGATGCAAAGCCCTGTTGGCTGCAGAAGAAGGTTGTCTGCCTGTCTGGTAAGTTCCAGCTGTCACCTCTTGGCCTGCCAAGAGAAAGAAAACCAAACATCGGTGCACAGCCTTAACAGCATATTGGCCAAAACCTGATAATTTTGCTACTCTCCATCCTCCTCAGAATGCCCGGGTTCTTGACCTGCACGCTGATGGTGTGGTTGGATTCTGACGCCATCATTGCAGGCTACACCTAGGCTAAGGGGAGACAATGCTAAAACTCGAGAGGACTCTCACTCCTCCTCCCTACCTCCCCGACTCACCACAACTCCTTGGCCACTGCTCTGGCCTACCAGGATGGGACCTTGAAATGTAAAATCAGAAAGCTTCATCACAGCGTCCTGTAATACTTCCAGAGGGCTCATAAGTGCAGGAAACCCAGTCCATCAGCCAGCTGGTGACAGGGGCTTGGCATACTCCCAGTGGATTCCCTAAAGCACAAAAACAAGAATGGATGCTTACAGCTGCAACAAAAACTGAAACCTGAGTGAGAAAAACTGCTTCTGTCCACTGCTCACCTGGCACACTGGGCTTTGACTGCAGCTATCTGTCTGGACCTCCTAAGAATAAAGGCAAAGAACAGGGCTGTAACAGAGTCACCATTTAGGCTTCCCCTGTAAATGCAAACAATGGCTGACCTGCTCATGGGAAGTTCCTCACTCAGGATTGGAGCCCTCTGCCACAGATTTGGAATGTCTGCATCTGAAAGGAAGTTAGGACTAGTATCAAACCAGTGCAAGAAAACTTAACACCACCAAACATGTTATGTCAATCTCCTAACACAATCTAGAGCACAACTACACCCTGCATTACCAATTTCAAGTCCCCAGGACTTGTGCTATTACAGGCTACGCAGCAGGGCAGAGCAGGTCTGGTACAAATATGTGCAGACACCTGTGACACAGGACAGGATGTGACAAACGAGGGGACAGGCCAGGGAGAGAGCTTTTGATGAGAAGAAAGGACTGAGAGACCCAAAGAACAGAGAGTGCACCAGAGACAAGTGACAGGACACACACCAGAACTGCTCTGCCCTGCGCACCTCAGCATTGTGATCAAAACAGACACTTTTCCTTTAGCTGGCCTAAGTAGACACTTCTTGGACATCCTCATCTCTAAAACGAACTCAAAAACCCCTCCTTGGGAGTCTCAACCTTGCACCTCGCTTCCATCCCCTCTGTGGGTTGTAGCTCTTGACTTATCTTGCACATATCTGGGGATTCAAATCCCCATCGGGTGCAGAAGGGGGCCACTACTCCCATCCCCAGGCCGCAGCCCTGACTTGTCTTTTGTATGAGTGGAAATGCAAATACATGTTGTACCTGAAATGAGTCTGCCTTGGAGGGGATCTCCTGTTCGCCTCTTAGTCAGGTAGAAGAAAGAACAGGAAAATAAATGGATGCCTTTAGTGTTATGTGGGCCAAATCCCAGCAAGTCAGATACTTATCCTCTCCTGAGTGTGCCTGGGTGCTCAAGTCTCCAGTTCCATCCCTAGTCTAAGGTTTGGCTGTTATTATGAGTGGCACCTGGTTTAGAGAGGCAAAGTTACATGGCATTTCTGTGAGTTCAGTGGATGAGCTTGTGCGCTGTATGACACACGGATGCCTCTGCTATGCTTGCGAAAAGCCTTGCAAATAGACACCATTTCTCACCCTACTGCCTGCAAAACCCCACCATGATAACTGTTAACTGGGTACCTTGCTCACTCTCCCACTCCTAGTCCCAGTCCTCAACTCACCTGAAACCTCAATCTCAGACATCATCTTTGACACAGGGCAGATCCCTTTTAGAACATGATCACTCTGCTGAAAAAATGTTGTACTCAACACAACCTGGAATTACAGGAAGTTGCACTCCTCCTAAAAAAAAAAACAAAACAAAAAATGTCAGAGATTACAGAAGCACTTCACCACCCCTGAATGCACAACCCCAAATCATGAAATTAAATACTCCCTGTGTTCAGTGTTGCTTCCTTCACAGTATCTTCAAAGCCTCTGTTACATTAGAAGCCCAAAAGCACCTGCAGAGAACAAGCAAAGCTGAAAGAACCTCTTCACAAAAATAAGAGGAGAGCTCTTACACCAGTGGATCCCAGAGAGGGAATGAAGCCCCTTGGCAAAGGCTGGGGTTAATATACCCCTGATTGGGCCCCACCTCTCGTTCCCATGACACCCAGGAAAAGGGAGGGGGCAAACCCCACCGGGTATAAAAGCCCTCAGAGCAGCTGTGGCTGTTTGGCTCCTCTAATTTGAATTCAAGGGGAGTAATGGGATGCATATAGAAGAAAACTCTTCAGGGAAATAACAGCACTTTCTTTTTTGCTACAACTACTTGGAGCAAAAGGGCAAGGAAACTGGTAAGAAATAAAACTTTGTTCTTTAGGCAGCATATCTAGATAAGTTGGGTAATTTGCTGTTAGCTTATATTATTCCTCAGTGACTAAGTAGTACTCAACATGAGACTAAGGGTGGAGAAGAATACTAATTCTATGAACAGTCCAAGTCTCCTTGGGGCTACTAATTAGGACTAACTACATTATAAATAAAAATAAGGAAAAAAAATAGCTTCCTGGGCAGCATCAAGGTTAAGTACATGCTAGGCTTGCCTTTCCCTGAGATATTTAGTCCTAGGCCACAGAAAGAAGTGCCCAGAAAAGTAGTTTTAAACCCTTAAAATGCTGAAAAAGCATTCTAGAAGAGCCTCCTTCAAGTGAATTCCTTAAAATGAGGAAATGGGGAAGTTGCCTCCACTGAAAGGGATACAATGGCAAATAAATAGCTTTTGTCCTTTAGTTTAATTCCCTAGAATATTGGGAAAAGAGAGGCTTTCCTCACTTTAAGTCTCTCCAGTGATGACACAGGGATTTTCCCCTCAATCCAAACCCTTAAGAAAGAGGGATAGCTGGGCTTCCCCCTCAGTTTAAGCCTTAGGACAACAAAAAGGGTTACCCTTAATTCATGCCCATAAAAAGCATTGTCAAGGTTTCCCTTTCTATTTAAACTGGAAAATAATGGAAAATGGGGATTCCCTGTCAATTGACACCCCTAACAGCATAGAAAAGGCAGGGACTATTTCAACTCAGACCATTAAAATTGCGGGGGAAGTGGATTCCCTCATTATTTGAACACAAGAAATAATGGAAAAGGAAGCTTTTTCCCATAATTTAACCCCCTTCTCTCTTCATAACCCCCCTCTTTTCTGGGAGTTCTTTGGAAGGTCTGGGGGTTCTAGGGAGGGGCTGACACAATAGAAAGGGAAAGCTGAAAGCTCTCCCATGGAACCCCACATGCTGCCCGGCCTGCTCAGGTGCTGCCCCTTGGCAATAGGGCTCTGCCCTTGGCATTTTCTGAAAAGGATGCTCCATGCCCAGGTGGCTCTGGCTGCTCCCCAGTCCCTGCTGGATGTTCCAACCATAGCTCCTGGAGGAACACCTAGGATACCCCTGTTAGCTCCTCTGGATTAGAAGCTCCCTGTGCAGGTGTGTCCAGGTAGCTGCACTGAAAGCAGCTGGTCACATGGGGAGCTGCTACACCTAGGAGTGGGGGATGAGGTGAAGAAAGGTCCTGCGGGGTGTTCCCTCCCCTACACAGCCTTTTGTCAGACTCTTAAAAAACGGGGTGCCAGACTTTCATTTCCAAGATAATTAACAGTCTTTCCCCTAGCCAAACAGGAATTGTGCTACAAAATTTGCAAACAGTGAACGCTTTCTCACAGATCACAGCTGCCAACACCAGGAACTCTTGCTGCCCTAGGAGAGCAGCATGCCTCCAGTGAACAGACATCAACACACAGGGAGGGTGAGCTTGATTTACAGGGAAAAAGGACAGAGGTCGGATAACGAGGCCTGTGGCGCCAAGTGACTTTCTACATCTTCTCGTTCCGAATGGCACAGGATTTATCCTGGAGCAAAACTGCTGCCAGCAAGAATTCTGCCTGCCCTGGAAGAGACAAGCACCACAGTGAAACTGACATCAGGAAGCATAGAGGGTGAGCCATGTTTCACAGAGAAAAGTGCCATTGATGTAGTCCAAGAGCCAGGGGCCATGAAAGAATGGCTGCCCCATGAAAATCTGAATGGAGAAAGATGTGTCATGGACCCAAGCTGACGCCAAGTAGCTGAGAAGTTGCCTTGAAAATCCCAAGCACAACTTGCAAAATAACACCAGGAGCTAGGACAGGTGAGTTTTCTATCCCAGGGTAAACAGCCAAAGTTTGTACTCAGGGCCCAGTGCCCTGAGCAGATAAGTGACTGCACAAAATCTGACCATGGAAGCATGTGCCATAAACATCGGCTGCGCCCCCTTCATACTTGTGCTCCCTTGGGACGGTCAGGTCAGCACAAGTATGAGGTGGGGGCAGCTCCGGTCCAGGACACATCCTTCGATGTTCTGATTTTTTGCAGTCAGCTGCCCGCTCAGGGCCACAGGACCCTGAGCACAAACTCCGGCTCTTTGCCCTGGGAAAGAAAACTCACCAGTCCAGGTTCCTGATGTCAGTTTGTAGGGCTCCCCTGGGACTGTCAGGGCAGCACAAGTATGAGGTGGGGGCAGCTCCTGTCTGGGAATTATCTTTCGATGTTCGGATTTTTTGCAATAAGCTTCCTGCTCAGGGCCACAGGACTTGGAGCGCAAATGTCGGCTGTTTTCCATAGGAAAGAAAACTCACCAGTCCAGGTTCATGATGTCAGTTTGTAGGGCTCCCCTGGGACTGTCAGGGCAGCACAAGTATGAGGTGGGGACAGCTCCTGTCTGGGACTTATCCTTCGATGTTCGGATTTTTTGCAGTCAGCTGCCCGCTCAGGGCCACAGGACCCTGAGCGCAAACATCAGCTCTTTTCCCTGGGAAAGAAAACTCACCAGTCCAGGTTCCTGATGTCAGTTTGTAGGGCTCCCCTAGGACTGTCAGGGCAGCACAAGTATGAGGTGGGGGCAGCCCTGGTCCGGGACACATCCTTCAATGTTCAGAGTTCTTGCAGTCAGTCATCCGCTCAGGGCCACGGGGTCCTGAGAACAAACTCTGCCTTTTCTTTCCCAGGCTGAGCAAACACTTAGGCTTCCTAATTAAAACGATGACTGACCTGCTTCTGACAACACCCTCACCCCGGACTGATGCCCTCTGCCACAGATTTGAATGGTCAGCATCTGAAAGGAACTTAGGACTAGCATCAAATAGCTGCAAGAACACTTAAAACACCCACACATGTTATGGCAATCACCCAATAAAATCTAGAGGCAACTACACCCTGCATTACCCATTTCAAGTCCCCAGGACTTGTGTTATTACAGGCTATGCAGCAGGGCAGAGCAGCTTCGGGACAAATATGTGCAGGCACCGATGACACAAGACAGGACGTGACAAACAAGGGGACAGGAGATGGAGAGAGAGCTTTCAATGAGAAGACAGGACTGAGAGACCCAAATATCACACAGTGCAACAGAGACAAGTGACAGGACACACACCGGAACTGCTCTGCCCAGCACACCTCAGCATTGTGATTGAAACAGACACTTTCCCTTTAGCTGGCCTGAGGGGACACTACTTGGACATCCCCATCTCCAAATCTGACTCAAAAACCCTTCAAAAAAGTCCCAACCTGGAACCCCGCTTTCATCCCCACTGTGGGACATAACCCTCCACTTATCTTGCAGGCATCTGGGGATGCAAATCACTGTTGGCTGCCGAAGAAAGCCGTCTGCCTTTCTGGGAAGTTCCAGCTGTCACCCCTTGGTCTGACCAGAGAAAGAAAACCAAACATCACTGCACAGTTTTAACAGTATATCGGCCAAACCCTGATAATTCTGCTACTCACCATCCTCCTCAGAATGCCCAGGTTCTCCGGCCAGCACACTTCGGGCGTGCTTGGATTCTGACGCCGTCATTGCAGGGTACACCTAAGTTCAGTGGAGACAAGGCGACATAGCATTGCTCAAACATGAGTGGACTCCCACTCCTCCTCCTCCCTACCCGCCCGACTCACTGCAACTCCTCGGCCATTCCTCTGGGCTACCAGGATGGGACCTTGACATGCAAAATTGGAAGGTTTCATCACAGGGTCCTGGAATACTTCCACCGAGATCACAAGCGCATGAAACCGGGTCCTTCAGCCAGTTGGTGACAGAGGTATGTGTACTCCAGGTCGATTCCCTAAAGCACAAAAAGGAGAAAGGATGCTTACAGTTGCAATAAAAACTGAAACCTGAGCAAGAACAACTGCTTCTGTCCACTGCTCACCTGGCACACTGGGCCTTGACTGCTGCTATCTGCCTGGACCTCCTAAAAATAAAGGCAAAGAACACCGCTGTAACACAGTCACCACTTAGGCTTCCCCTACAAACGCAAGCAATGACTGACCAGCTGACGGAAGTTCCTCACCCAGGATTGGGACCCCGCTGCCACAGATTTGAACTGTCAGCATCTGAAAGGAAGTTAGGACTAGTGTTAAAAGGCTGCAAGACAACTTAACAGCAGCAAACATCTTACGACAATCTCCCAATACAATCTAGAGCTCAAATACACCCTGAATTACCCATTTCAAGTCCCCAGCACTTGTGCTATTACGGGCTAGGCAGCAGGGCAGAGCACCGCCGGGAGACAGGACAGGACACCCGTGACACGGGACAGGACGTGACAAACGAGGGGACAGGAGAGGGAGAGAGAGCTTTTGATGAGAAGAAAGGACCGAGAGACCCAAACAACACAGAGTGCACCAGAGACAAGTGCCAGGACACACACCGGAACTGCTCTGCCCAGCACACCTCAGCACCGAGATCAAAACAGACATTTTCCCTTCAGGTGGCCTAAGGAGACGCTTCTTGCACATCCCCATCTCCAAATCTGACTCAAAAACCCTTCCGGGGGAGTCCCTGGCACCTCTCTTCCATCCCCTCTCTGGGTTGTAGCCCTGGACTTATCTTGCACATATCCTGGGATGCAAATCCCCATCGGGTGAGGCCTCCAGCCTGTCTGGGGAGTTCCAGTTGTCCCCAGGCCGTTCTCTCTTGGTCTGACCAGAGAAAGAAAACCAAACATCAGTGCACAGTCTTAACAGCACATAGGACCAAACCTAATAATTCTGCTACTCACCATTCTCCTCAGAATGCCCAGGTTCTCCGGCCAGCACACTTCGGGCGTGCTTGGATTCTGACGCCGTCATTGCAGGGTACACCTAAGTTCAGTGGAGACAAGGCGACATAGCATTGCTCAAACATGAGTGGACTCCCACTCCTCCTCCTCCCTACCCCCCCGACTCACTGCAACTCCTCGGCCATTCCTCTGGGCTACCAGGATGGGACCTTGACATGCAAAATTGGAAGGTTTCATCACAGGGTCCTGGAATACTTCCACCGAGATCACAAGCGCATGAAACCGGGTCCTTCAGCCAGGTGGTGACAGAGGTATGTGTACTCCAGGTCGATTCCCTAAAGCACAAAAAGGAGAAAGGATGCTTACAGCTGCAATAAAAACTGAAACCTGAGCAAGAACAACTGCTTCTGTCCACTGCTCACCTGGCACACTGGGCCTTGACTGCTGCTATCTGCCCGGACCTCCTAAAAATAAAGGCAAAGAACACCGCTGTAACACAGTCACCACTTAGGCTTCCCCTACAAACGCAAGCAATGACTGACCAGCTGACGGAAGTTCCTCACCCAGGATTGGGACTCCGCTGCCACAGATTTGAACTGTCAGCATCTGAAAGGAAGTTAGGACTAGTGTAAAAAGGCTGCAAGACAACTTAACAGCACCAAACATCTTACGTCAATCTCCCAATACAATCTAGAGCTCAAATACACCCTGCATTACCCATTTCAAGTCCCCAGCACTTGTGCTATTACGGGCTAGGCAGCAGGGCAGAGCACCGCCGGGAGACAGGACAGGACACCCGTGACACGAGACAGGACGTGACAAACGAGGGGACAGGAGAGGGAGAGAGAGCTTTTGATGAGAAGAAAGGACCGAGAGACCCAAACAACACAGAGTGCACCAGAGACAAGTGCCAGGACACACACCGGAACTGCTCTGCCCAGCACACCTCAGCACCGAGATCAAAACAGACATTTTCCCTTCAGGTGGCCTAAGGAGACGCTTCTTGCACATCCCCATCTCCAAATCTGACTCAAAAACCCTTCCGGGGGAGTCCCTGGCACCTCTCTTCCATCCCCTCTCTGGGTTGTAGCCCTGGACTTATCTTGCACATATCCTGGGATGCAAATCCCCATCGGGTGAGGCCTCCAGCCTGTCTAGGGAGTTCCAGTTGTCCCCAGGCCGTTCTCTCTTGGTCTGACCAGAGAAAGAAAACCAAACATCAGTGCACAGTCTTAACAGCACATTGGACCAAACCTGATAATTCTGCTACTCACCATTCTCCTCAGAATGACCACGTTCTCCGGCCAGCACACTTCGGGCGTGCTTGGATTCTGACGCCGTCATTGCAGGGTACACCTAAGTTCAGTGGAGACAAGGCGACATAGCATTGCTCAAACATGAGTGGACTCCCACTCCTCCTCCTCCCTACCCCCCCGACTCACTGCAACTCCTCGGCCATTCCTCTGGGCTACCAGGATGGGACCTTGACATGCAAAATTGGAAGGTTTCATCACAGGGTCCTGGAATACTTCCACCGAGATCACAAGCGCATGAAACCGGGTCCTTCAGCCAGTTGGTGACAGAGGTATGTGCACTCCAAGTCAATTCCCTAAAGCACAAAAATGAGAAAGGATGCTTACAGCTGCAATAAAAACTGAAACCTGAGCAAGGACAACTGCTTCTGTCCACTGCTCACCTGGCACACTGGGCCTTGACTGCTGCTATCTGCCCGGACCTCCTAAAAATAAAGGCAAAGAACACCGCTGTAACACAGTCACCACTTAGGCTTCCCCTACAAACGCAAGCAATGACTGACCAACTGACAGAAGTTCCTCACCCAGGATTGGGACCCCGCTGCCACAGATTTGAACTGTCAGCATCTGAAAGGAAGTTAGGACTAGTGTTAAAAGGCTGCAAGACAACTTAACAGCAGCAAACATCTTACGTCAATCTCCTAATACAATCTAGAGCTCAAATACACCCTGCATTACCCATTTCAAGTCCCCAGGACTTGTGCTATTACGGGCCAGGCAGCAGGGCAGAGCACTGCCGGGAGACAGGACAGGACACCTGTGACACTGGACAGGACGTGACAAAAGAGGGGACAGGAGAGGGAGAGAGAGCTTTTGATGAGAAGAAAGGACCGAGAGACCCAAACAACACAGAGTGCACCAGAGACAAGTGCCAGGACACACACCGGAACTGCTCTGTCCAGCACACCTCAGCACCGAGATCAAAACAGACATTTTCCCTTCAGGTGGCCTAAGGAGACGCTTCTTGCACATCCCCATCTCCAAATCTGACTCAAAAACCCTTCCGGGGGAGTCCCTGGCACCTCTCTTCCATCCCCTCTCTGGGTTGTAGCCCTGGACTTATCTTGCACATATCCTGGGATGCAAATCCCCATCGGGTGAGGCCTCCAGCCTGTCTGGGGAGTTCCAGTTGTCCCCAGGCCGTTCTCTCTTGGTCTGACCAGAGAAAGAAAACCAAACATCAGTGCACAGTCTTAACAGCACATTGGACCAAACCTGATAATTCTGCTACTCACCATTCTCATCAGAATGCCCAGGTTCTCCGGCCAGCACACTTCGGGCGTGCTTGGATTCTTACGCCGTCATTGCAGGGTACACCTAAGTTCAGTGGAGACAAGGCGACATAGCATTGCTCAAACATGAGTGGACTCTCACTCCTCCTCCTCCTCCCTACCCCCCCGACTCATTGCAACTCATCGGCCATTCCTCTGGGCTACCAGGATGGGACCTTGACGTGCAAAATTGGAAGGTTTCATCACAGGGTACTGGAATACTTACACCGAGATCACAAGCGCATGAAACCGGGTCCTTCAGCCAGTTGGTGACAGAGGTATGTGTACTCCAGGTCGATTCCCTAAAGCACAAAAAGGAGAAAGGATGCTTACAGCTGCAAAAAAAACTGAAACCTGAGCAAGAACAACTGCTTCTGACCTCTGCTCACCTGGCACACTGGGCCTTGACTGCTGCTATCTGCCCGGACCACCTAAAAATAAAGGCAAAGAACACTGCTGTAACATAGTCACCATTTAGGCTTCCCCTGCAAAGGCAAACAATGACTGACCAGCTGACGGAAGTTCCTCACCCAGGATTGGGACTCCGCTGCCACAGATTTGAACTGTCTGCATCTGAAAGGAAGTTAGGACTAGTGTTAAATGGCTGCAAGACAACTTAACAGCTGCAAACATCTTACGTCAATCTCCTAATACAATCTAGAGCTCAAATACACCCTGCATTACCCATTTCAAGTCCCCAGGACTTGTGCTATTACGGGCCAGGCAGCAGGGCAGAGCACTGCCGGGAGACAGGACAGGACACCTGTGACACTGGACAGGACGTGACAAACGAGGGGACAGGAGAGGGAGAGAGAGCTTTTGATGAGAAGAAAGGACCGAGAGACCCAAACAACACAGAGTGCACCAGAGACAAGTGCCAGGACACACACCGGAACTGCTCTGTCCAGCACACCTCAGCACCGAGATCAAAACAGACATTTTCCCTTCAGGTGGCCTAAGGAGACGCTTCTTGCACATCCCCATCTCCAAATCTGACTCAAAAACCCTTCCGGGGGAGTCCCTGGCACCTCTCTTCCATCCCCTCTCTGGGTTGTAGCCCTGGACTTATCTTGCACATATCCTGGGATGCAAATCCCCATCGGGTGAGTCCTTCAGCCTGTCTGGGGAGTTCCAGTTGTCCCCAGGCCGTTCTCTCTAAGTCTGACCAGAGAAAGAAAACGAAGCATCAGTGCACAGTCTTAACAGCACATAGGACCAAACCTGATAATTCTGCTACTCACCATTCTCCTCAGAATGCCCACGTTCTCCGGCCAGCACACTTCGGGCGTGCTTGGATTCTGACGCCGTCATTGCAGGGTACACCTAAGTTCAGTGGAGACAAGGCGACATAGCATTGCTCAAACATGAGTGGACTCTCACTCCTCCTCCTCCCTACCCCCCCGACTCACTGCAACTCCTCGGCCATTCCTCTGGGCTACCAGGATGGGACCTTGACATGCAAAATTGGAAGGTTTCATCACAGGGTCCTGGAATACTTCTACCAAGACCACAAGCGCATGAAACCGGGTCCTTCAGCCAGTTGGTGACAGAGGTATGTGTACTCCAGGTCGATTCCCTAAAGCACAAAAAGGAGAAAGGATGCTTACAGCTGCAATAAAAACTGAAACCTGAGCAAGAACAACTGCTTTTGTCCTCTGCTCACCTGGCACACTGGACCTTGACTTCTTCTATCTGCCCGGACCACCTAAAAATAAAGGCAAAGAACACTGCTGTAACACTGTCACCATTTAGGCTTCCCCTGCAAACGCAAACAATGACTGACCAGCTGATGGAAATTCCTCACCCAGGATTGGGACTCCGCTGCCACAGATTTGAACTGTCAGCATCTGAAAGGAAGTTAGGACTAGTGTTAAAAGGCTGCAAGACAACTTAACAGCAGCAAACATCTTACGACAATCTCCTAATACAATCTAGAGCTCAAATACACCCTGCATTACCCATTTCAAGTCCCCAGCACTTGTGCTATTACGGGCTAGGCAGCAGGGCAGAGCACCGCCGGGAGACAGGACAGGACAGCCATGACACTGGACAGGACGTGACAAAGGAGGGGACAGGAGAGGGAGAGAGAGCTTTTGATGAGAAGAAAGGACCGAGAGACCCAAACAACACAGAGTGCACCAGAGACAAGTGCCAGGACACACACCGGAACTGCTCTGCCCAGCACACCTCAGCACCGAGATCAAAACAGACATTTTCCCTTCAGGTGGCCTAAGGAGACGCTTCTTGCACATCCCCATCTCCAAATCTGACTCAAAAACCGTTCCTGGGGAGTCCCTGGCACCTCTCTTCCATCCCCTCTCTGGGTTGTAGCCCTGGACTTATCTTGCACATATCCTGGGATGCAAATCCCCATCGGGTAAGTCCTTCAGCCTGTCTGGGGAGTTCCAGTTGTCCCCAGGCCGTTCTCTCTTGGTCTGACCAGAGAAAGAAAACCAAACATCAGTGCACAGTCTTAACAGCACATCGGACCAAACCTGATAATTCTGCTACTCACCATTCTCCTCAGATTGCCCACGTTCTCCGGCCAGCACACTTCGGGCGTGCTTGGATTCTGACGCCGTCATTGCAGGGTACACCTAAGTTCAGTGGAGACAAGGCGACATAGCATTGCTCAAACATGAGTGGACTCTCACTCCTCCTCCTCCCTACACCCCCGACTCATTGCAACTCCTCGGCCATTCCTCTGGGCTACCAGGATGGGACCTTGACGTGCAAAATTGGAAGGTTTCATCACAGGGTCCTGGAATACTTCCACCGAGACCACAAGCGCATGAAACCGGGTCCTTCAGCCAGTTGGTGACAGAGGTATGTGCACTCCAAGTCAATTCCCTAAAGCACAAAAAGGAGAAAGGATGCTTACAGCTGCAATAAAAACTGAAACCTGAGCAAGAACAACTGCTTCTGTCCACTGCTCACCTGGCACACTGGGCCTTGACTGCTGCTATCTGCCTGGACCTCCTAAAAATAAAGGCAAAGAACGCCGCTGTAACACAGTCACCACTTAGGCTTCCCCTACAAACGCAAGCAATGACTGACCAACTGACAGAAGTTCCTCACCCAGGATTGGGACCCCGCTGCCACAGATTTGAACTGTCAGCATCTGAAAGGAAGTTAGGACTAGTGTTAAAAGGCTGCAAGACAACTTAACAGCAGCAAACATCTTACATCAATCTCCCAATACAATCTAGAGCTCAAATACACCCTGCATTACCCATTTCAAGTCCCCAGCACTTGTGCTATTACAGGCCAGGCAGCAGGGCAGAGCACCGCCGGGAGACAGGACAGGACACCCGTGATACGGGACAGGACGTGACAAATGAGGGGACAGGAGAGGGAGAGAGAGCTTTTGATGAGAAGAAAGGACCGAGAGACCCAAACAACACAGAGTGCACCAGAGACAAGTGCCAGGACACACACCGGAACTGCTCTGCCCAGCACACCTCAGCACCGAGATCAAAACAGACATTTTCCCTTCAGGTGGCCTAAGGAGACGCTTCTTGCACATCCCCATCTCCAAATCTGGCTCAAAAACCCTTCCGGGGGAGTCCCTGGCACCTCTCTTCCATCCCCTCTCTGGGTTGTAGCCCTGGACTTATCTTGCACATATCCTGGGATGCAAATCCCCATCGGGTGAGGCCTCCAGCCTGTCTGGGGAGTTCCAGTTGTCCCCAGGCCGTTCTCTCTTGGTCTGACCGGAGAAAGAAAACCAAACATCAGTGCACAGTCTTAACAGCACATTGGACCAAACCTGATAATTCTGCTACTCACCATTCTCATCAGAATGCCCAGGTTCTCCGGCCAGCACACTTCGGGCGTGCTTGGATTCTTACGCCGTCATTGCAGGGTACACCTAAGTTCAGTGGAGACAAGGCGACATAGCATTGCTCAAACATGAGTGGACTCTCACTCCTCCTCCTCCTCCCTACCCCCCCGACTCATTGCAACTCATCGGCCATTCCTCTGGGCTACCAGGATGGGACCTTGACGAGCAAAATTGGAAGGTTTCATCACAGGGTACTGGAATACTTCCACCGAGATCACAAGCGCATGAAACCGGGTCCTTCAGCCAGTTGGTGACAGAGGTATGTGTACTCCAGGTCGATTCCCTAAAGCACAAAAAGGAGAAAGGATGCTTACAGCTGCAAAAAAAACTGAAACCTGAGCAAGAACAACTGCTTCTGACCTCTGCTCACCTGGCACACTGGGCCTTGACTGCTGCTATCTGCCCGGACCACCTAAAAATAAAGGCAAAGAACACTGCTGTAACATAGTCACCATTTAGGCTTCCCCTGCAAAGGCAAACAATGACTGACCAGCTGACGGAAGTTCCTCACCCAGGATTGGGACTCCGCTGCCACAGATTTGAACTGTCTGCATCTGAAAGGAAGTTAGGACTAGTGTTAAAAGGCTGCAAGACAACTTAACAGCAGCAAACATCTTACGTCAATCTCCTAATACAATCTAGAGCTCAAATACACCCTGCATTACCCATTTCAAGTCCCCAGGACTTGTGCTATTACGGGCCAGGCAGCAGGGCAGAGCACTGCCGGGAGACAGGACAGGACAGCCGTGACACTGGACAGGACGTGACAAACGAGGGGACAGGAGAGGGAGAGAGAGCTTTTGATGAGAAGAAAGGACCGAGAGACCCAAACAACACAGAGTGCACCAGAGACAAGTGCCAGGACACACACCGGAACTGCTCTGTCCAGCACACCTCAGCACCGAGATCAAAACAGACATTTTCCCTTCAGGTGGCCTAAGGAGACGCTTCTTGCACATCCCCATCTCCAAATCTGACTCAAAAACCCTTCCGGGGGAGTCCCTGGCACCTCTCTTCCATCCCCTCTCTGGGTTGTAGCCCTGGACTTATCTTGCACATATCCTGGGATGCAAATCCCCATCGGGTGAGTCCTTCAGCCTGTCTGGGGAGTTCCAGTTGTCCCCAGGCCGTTCTCTCTAAGTCTGACCAGAGAAAGAAAACGAAGCATCAGTGCACAGTCTTAACAGCACATAGGACCAAACCTGATAATTCTGCTACTCACCATTCTCCTCAGAATGCCCACGTTCTCCGGCCAGCACACTTCGGGCGTGCTTGGATTCTGACGCCGTCATTGCAGGGTACACCTAAGTTCAGTGGAGACAAGGCGACATAGCATTGCTCAAACATGAGTGGACTCCCACTCCTCCTCCTCCCTACCCCCCCGACTCACTGCAACTCCTCGGCCATTCCTCTGGGCTACCAGGATGGGACCTTGACATGCAAAATTGGAAGGTTTCATCACAGGGTCCTGGAATACTTCCACCGAGACCACAAGCGCATGAAACCGGGTCCTTCAGCCAGTTGGTGACAGAGGTATGTGTACTCCAGGTCGATTCCCTAAAGCACAAAAAGGAGAAAGGATGCTTACAGCTGCAATAAAAACTGAAACCTGAGCAAGAACAACTGCTTCTGACCTCTGCTCACCTGGTACACTGGACCTTGACTTGTGCTATCTGCCCGGACCTCCTAAAAATAAAGGCAAAGAACACCGCTGTAACACAGTCACCATTTAGGCTTCCCCTGCAAAGGCAAACAATGACTGACCAGCTGACGGAAGTTCCTCACCCAGGATTGGGACTCCGCTGCCACAGATTTGAACTGTCTGCATCTGAAAGGAAGTTAGGACTAGTGTTAAAAGGCTGCAGGACAACTTAACATCACCAAACATCTTACGTCAATCTCCTAATACAATCTAAGCTCAAATACACCCTGCATTACCCATTTCAAGTCCCCAGCACTTGTGCTATTACAGGCCAGGCAGCAGGGCAGAGCACTGCCGGGAGACAGGACAGGACAGCCGTGACACTGGACAGGACGTGACAAACGAGGGGACAGGAGAGGGAGAGAGAGCTTTTGATGAGAAGAAAGGACCGAGAGACCCAAACAACACAGAGTGCACCAGAGACAAGTGCCAGGACACACACCGGAACTGCTCTGTCCAGCACACCTCAGCACCGAGATCAAAACAGACATTTTCCCTTCAGGTGGCCTAAGGAGACGCTTCTTGCACATCCCCATCTCCAAATCTGACTCAAAAACCCTTCCGGGGGAGTCCCTGGCACCTCTCTTCCATCCCCTCTCTGGGTTGTAGCCCTGGACTTATCTTGCACATATCCTGGGATGCAAATCCCCATCGGGTGAGGCCTCCAGCCTGTCTAGGGAGTTCCAGTTGTCCCCAGGCCGTTCTCTCTTGGTCTGACCAGAGAAAGAAAACCAAACATCAGTGCACAGTCTTAACAGCACATCGGACCAAACCTGATAATTCTGCTACTCACCATTCTCCTCAGAATGCCCACGTTCTCCGGCCAGCACACTTCGGGCGTGCTTGGATTCTGACGCCGTCATTGCAGGGTACACCTAAGTTCAGTGGAGACAAGGCGACATAGCATTGCTCAAACATGAGTGGACTCCCACTCCTCCTCCTCCCTACCCCCCCGACTCACTGCAACTCCTCGGCCATTCCTCTGGGCTACCAGGATGGGACCTTGACATGCAAAATTGGAAGGTTTCATCACAGGGTCCTGGAATACTTCTACCAAGACCACAAGCGCATGAAACCGGGTCCTTCAGCCAGTTGGTGACAGAGGTATGTGTACTCCAGGTCGATTCCCTAAAGCACAAAAAGGAGAAAGGATGCTTACAGCTGCAATAAAAACTGAAACCTGAGCAAGAACAACTGCTTTTGTCCTCTGCTCACCTGGCACACTGGACCTTGACTTCTTCTATCTGCCCGGACCACCTAAAAGTAAAGGCAAAGAACACTGCTGTAACACTGTCACCATTTAGGCTTCCCCTGCAAACGCAAACAATGACTGACCAGCTGATGGTAATTCCTCACCCAGGATTGGGACTCCGCTGCCACAGATTTGAACTGTCAGCATCTGAAAGGAAGTTAGGACTAGTGTTAAAAGGCTGCAAGACAACTTAACAGCAGCAAACATCTTACGACAATCTCCTAATACAATCTAGAGCTCAAATACACCCTGCATTACCCATTTCAAGTCCCCAGCACTTGTGCTATTACGGGCTAGGCAGCAGGGCAGAGCACCGCCGGGAGACAGGACAGGACAGCCGTGACACTGGACAGGACGTGACAAAGGAGGGGACAGGAGAGGGAGAGAGAGCTTTTGATGAGAAGAAAGGACCGAGAGACCCAAACAACACAGAGTGCACCAGAGACAAGTGCCAGGACACACACCGGAACTGCTCTGCCCAGCACACCTCAGCACAGAGATCAAAACAGACATTTTCCCTTCAGGTGGCCTAAGGAGACGCTTCTTGCACATCCCCATCTCCAAATCTGACTCAAAAACCCTTCCGGGGGAGTCCCTGGCACCTCTCTTCCATCCCCTCTCTGGGTTGTAGCCCTGGACTTATCTTGCACATATCCTGGGATGCAAATCCCCATCGGGTGAGGCCTCCAGCCTGTCTGGGGAGTTCCAGTTGTCCCCAGGCCGTTCTCTCTTGGTCTGACCAGAGAAAGAAAACCAAACATCAGTGCACAGTCTTAACAGCACATTGGACCAAACCTGATAATTCTGCTACTCACCATTCTCATCAGAATGCCCAGGTTCTCCGGCCAGCACACTTCGGGCGTGCTTGGATTCTTACGCCGTCATTGCAGGGTACACCTAAGTTCAGTGGAGACAAGGCGACATAGCATTGCTCAAACATGAGTGGACTCTCACTCCTCCTCCTCCTCCCTACCCCCCCGACTCATTGCAACTCATCGGCCATTCCTCTGGGCTACCAGGATGGGACCTTGACGTGCAAAATTGGAAGGTTTCATCACAGGGTACTGGAATACTTCCACCGAGATCACAAGCGCATGAAACCGGGTCCTTCAGCCAGTTGGTGACAGAGGTATGTGTACTCCAGGTCGATTCCCTAAAGCACAAAAAGGAGAAAGGATGCTTACAGCTGAAAAAAAAACTGAAACCTGAGCAAGAACAACTGCTTCTGACCTCTGCTCACCTGGCACACTGGGCCTTGACTGCTGCTATCTGCCCGGACCACCTAAAAATAAAGGCAAAGAACACTGCTGTAACATAGTCACCATTTAGGCTTCCCCTGCAAAGGCAAACAATGACTGACCAGCTGACGGAAGTTCCTCACCCAGGATTGGGACTCCGCTGCCACAGATTTGAACTGTCAGCATCTGAAAGGAAGTTAGGACTAGTGTTAAAAGGCTGCAAGACAACTTAACAGCAGCAAACATCTTACGTCAATCTCCTAATACAATCTAGAGCTCAAATACACCCTGCATTACCCATTTCAAGTCCCCAGGACTTGTGCTATTACGGGCCAGGCAGCAGGGCAGAGCACTGCCGGGAGACAGGACAGGACACCTGTGACACTGGACAGGACGTGACAAACGAGGGGACAGGAGAGGGAGAGAGAGCTTTTGATGAGAAGAAAGGACCGAGAGACCCAAACAACACAGAGTGCACCAGAGACAAGTGCCAGGACACACACCGGAACTGCTCTGTCCAGCACACCTCAGCACCGAGATCAAAACAGACATTTTCCCTTCAGGTGGCCTAAGGAGACGCTTCTTGCACATCCCCATCTCCAAATCTGACTCAAAAACCCTTCTTGGGGAGTCCCTGGCACCTCTCTTCCATCCCCTCTCTGGGTTGTAGCCCTGGACTTATCTTGCACATATCCTGGGATGCAAATCCCCATCGGGTGAGGCCTTCAGCCTGTCTGGGGAGTTCCAGTTGTCCCCAGGCCGTTCTCTCTAAGTCTGACCAGAGAAAGAAAACGAAGCATCAGTGCACAGTCTTAACAGCACATAGGACCAAACCTGATAATTCTGCTACTCACCATTCTCCTCAGAATGCCCAGGTTCTCCGGCCAGCACACTTCGGGCGTGCTTGGATTCTGATGCCGTCATTGCAGGGTACACCTAAGTTCAGTGGAGACAAGGCGACATAGCATTGCTCAAACATGAGTGGACTCCCACTCCTCCTCCTCCCTACCCCCCCGACTCACTGCAACTCATCGGCCATTCCTCTGGGCTACCAGGATGGGACCTTGACATGCAAAATTGGAAGGTTTCATCACAGGGTCCTGGAATACTTCCACCGAGATCACAAGCGCATGAAACCGGGTCCTTCAGCCAGTTGGTGACAGAGGTATGTGCACTCCAAGTCAATTCCCTAAAGCACAAAACGGAGAAAGGATGCTTACAGCTGCAATAAAAACTGAAACCTGAGCAAGAACAACTGCTTCTGTCCACTGCTCACCTGGCACACTGGGCCTTGACTGCTGCTATCTGCCTGGACCTCCTAAAAATAAAGGCAAAGAACACCGCTGTAACACAGTCACCACTTAGGCTTCCCCTACAAACGCAAGCAATGACTGACCAACTGACAGAAGTTCCTCACCCAGGATTGGGACCCCGCTGCCACAGATTTGAACTGTCAGCATCTGAAAGGAAGTTAGGACTAGTGTTAAAAGGCTGCAAGACAACTTAACAGCAGCAAACATCTTACATCAATCTCCTAATACAATCTAGAGCTCAAATACACCCTGCATTACCCATTTCAAGTCCCCAGCACTTGTGCTATTACGGGCCAGGCAGCAGGGCAGAGCACCGCCGGGAGACAGGACAGGACACCCGTGACACGGGACAGGACGTGACAAATGAGGGGACAGGAGAGGGAGAGAGAGCTTTTGATGAGAAGAAAGGACCGAGAGACCCAAACAACACAGAGTGCACCAGAGACAAGTGCCAGGACACACACCGGAACTGCTCTGCCCAGCACACCTCAGCACCGAGATCAAAACAGACATTTTCCCTTCAGGTGGCCTAAGGAGACGCTTCTTGCACATCCCCATCTCCAAATCTGACTCAAAAACCCTTCCGGGGGAGTCCCTGGCACCTCTCTTCCATCCCCTCTCTGGGTTGTAGCCCTGGACTTATCTTGCACATATCCTGGGATGCAAATCCCCATCGGGTGAGGCCTCCAGCCTGTCTGGGGAGTTCCAGTTGTCCCCAGGCCGTTCTCTCTTGGTCTGACCAGAGAAAGAAAACCAAACATCAGTGCACAGTCTTAACAGCACATTGGACCAAACCTGATAATTCTGCTACTCACCATTCTCATCAGAATGCCCAGGTTCTCCGGCCAGCACACTTCGGGCGTGCTTGGATTCTTACGCCGTCATTGCAGGGTACACCTAAGTTCAGTGGAGACAAGGCGACATAGCATTGCTCAAACATGAGTGGACTCTCACTCCTCCTCCTCCTCCCTACCCCCCCGACTCATTGCAACTCATCGGCCATTCCTCTGGGCTACCAGGATGGGACCTTGACGTGCAAAATTGGAAGGTTTCATCACAGGGTACTGGAATACTTCCACCGAGATCACAAGCGCATGAAACCGGGTCCTTCAGCCAGTTGGTGACAGAGGTATGTGTACTCCAGGTCGATTCCCTAAAGCACAAAAAGGAGAAAGGATGCTTACAGCTGCAAAAAAAACTGAAACCTGAGCAAGAACAACTGCTTCTGACCTCTGCTCACCTGGCACACTGGGCCTTGACTGCTGCTATCTGCCCGGACCACCTAAAAATAAAGGCAAAGAACACTGCTGTAACATAGTCACCATTTAGGCTTCCCCTGCAAAGGCAAACAATGACTGACCAGCTGATGGTAATTCCTCACCCAGGATTGGGACTCCGCTGCCACAGATTTGAACTGTCTGCATCTGAAAGGAAGTTAGGACTAGTGTTAAAAGGCTGCAAGACAACTTAACAGCAGCAAACATCTTACGTCAATCTCCTAATACAATCTAGAGCTCAAATACACCCTGCATTACCCATTTCAAGTCCCCAGGACTTGTGCTATTACGGGCCAGGCAGCAGGGCAGAGCACTGCCGGGAGACAGGACAGGACACCTGTGACACTGGACAGGACGTGACAAACGAGGGGACAGGAGAGGGAGAGAGAGCTTTTGATGAGAAGAAAGGACCGAGAGACCCAAACAACACAGAGTGCACCAGAGACAAGTGCCAGGACACACACCGGAACTGCTCTGCCCAGCACACCTCAGCACCGAGATCAAAACAGACATTTTCCCTTCAGGTGGCCTAAGGAGACGCTTCTTGCACATCCCCATCTCCAAATCTGACTCAAAAACCCTTCCGGGGGAGTCCCTGGCACCTCTCTTCCATCCCCTCTCTGGGTTGTAGCCCTGGACTTATCTTGCACATATCCTGGGATGCAAATCCCCATCGGGTGAGGCCTCCAGCCTGTCTAGGGAGTTCCAGTTGTCCCCAGGCCGTTCTCTCTTGGTCTGACCAGAGAAAGAAAACCAAACATCAGTGCACAGTCTTAACAGCACATTGGACCAAACCTGATAATTCTGCTACTCACCATTCTCCTCAGAATGCCCACGTTCTCCGGCCAGCACACTTCGGGCGTGCTTGGATTCTGACGCCGTCATTGCAGGGTACACCTAAGTTCAGTGGAGACAAGGCGACATAGCATTGCTCAAACATGAGTGGACTCCCACTCCTCCTCCTCCCTACCCCCCCGACTCACTGCAACTCCTCGGCCATTCCTCTGGGCTACCAGGATGGGACCTTGACATGCAAAATTGGAAGGTTTCATCACAGGGTCCTGGAATACTTCTACCAAGACCACAAGCGCATGAAACCGGGTCCTTCAGCCAGTTGGTGACAGAGGTATGTGTACTCCAGGTCGATTCCCTAAAGCACAAAAAGGAGAAAGGATGCTTACAGCTGCAATAAAAACTGAAACCTGAGCAAGAACAACTGCTTTTGTCCTCTGCTCACCTGGCACACTGGACCTTGACTTCTTCTATCTGCCCGGACCACCTAAAAATAAAGGCAAAGAACACTGCTGTAACACTGTCACCATTTAGGCTTCCCCTGCAAACGCAAACAATGACTGACCAGCTGATGGAAATTCCTCACCCAGGATTGGGACTCCGCTGCCACAGATTTGAACTGTCAGCATCTGAAAGGAAGTTAGGACTAGTGTTAAAAGGCTGCAAGACAACTTAACAGCAGCAAACATCTTACGACAATCTCCTAATACAATCTAGAGCTCAAATACACCCTGCATTACCCATTTCAAGTCCCCAGCACTTGTGCTATTACGGGCTAGGCAGCAGGGCAGAGCACCGCCGGGAGACAGGACAGGACAGCCGTGACACTGGACAGGACGTGACAAAGGAGGGGACAGGAGAGGGAGAGAGAGCTTTTGATGAGAAGAAAGGACCGAGAGACCCAAACAACACAGAGTGCACCAGAGACAAGTGCCAGGACACACACCGGAACTGCTCTGCCCAGCACACCTCAGCACAGAGATCAAAACAGACATTTTCCCTTCAGGTGGCCTAAGGAGACGCTTCTTGCACATCCCCATCTCCAAATCTGACTCAAAAACCGTTCCTGGGGAGTCCCTGGCACCTCTCTTCCATCCCCTCTCTGGGTTGTAGCCCTGGACTTATCTTGCACATATCCTGGGATGCAAATCCCCATCGGGTGAGTCCTTCAGCCTGTCTGGGGAGTTCCAGTTGTCCCCAGGCCGTTCTCTCTTGGTCTGACCAGAGAAAGAAAACCAAACATCAGTGCACAGTCTTAACAGCACATCGGACCAAACCTGATAATTCTGCTACTCACCATTCTCCTCAGATTGCCCACGTTCTCCGGCCAGCACACTTCGGGCGTGCTTGGATTCTGACGCCGTCATTGCAGGGTACACCTAAGTTCAGTGGAGACAAGGCGACATAGCATTGCTCAAACATGAGTGGACTCTCACTCCTCCTCCTCCCTACACCCCCGACTCATTGCAACTCCTCGGCCATTCCTCTGGGCTACCAGGATGGGACCTTGACATGCAAAATTGGAAGGTTTCATCACAGGGTCCTGGAATACTTCCACCGAGACCACAAGCGCATGAAACCGGGTCCTTCAGCCAGTTGGTGACAGAGGTATGTGTACTCCAGGTCGATTCCCTAAAGCACAAAAAGGAGAAAGGATGCTTACAGCTGCAATAAAAACTGAAACCTGAGCAAGAACAACTGCTTCTGACCTCTGCTCACCTGGTACACTGGACCTTGACTTGTGCTATCTGCCCGGACCTCCTAAACATAAAGGCAAAGAACACCGCTGTAACACAGTCACCATTTAGGCTTCCCCTGCAAAGGCAAACAATGACTGACCAGCTGACGGAAATTCCTCACCCAGGATTGGGACTCCGCTGCCACAGATTTGAACTGTCAGCATCTGAAAGGAAGTTAGGACTAGTGTAAAAAGGCTGCAAGACAACTTAACAGCACCAAACATCTTACGTCAATCTCCTAATACAATCTAGAGCTCAAATACACCCTGCATTACCCATTTCAAGTCCCCAGCACTTGTGCTATTACGGGCTAGGCAGCAGGGCAGAGCACCGCCGGGAGACAGGACAGGACACCCGTGACACGAGACAGGACGTGACAAACGAGGGGACAGGAGAGGGAGAGAGAGCTTTTGATGAGAAGAAAGGACCGAGAGACCCAAACAACACAGAGTGCACCAGAGACAAGTGCCAGGACACACACCGGAACTGCTCTGCCCAGCACACCTCAGCACCGAGATCAAAACAGACATTTTCCCTTCAGGTGGCCTAAGGAGACGCTTCTTGCACATCCCCATCTCCAAATCTGACTCAAAAACCCTTCCGGGGGAGTCCCTGGCACCTCTCTTCCATCCCCTCTCTGGGTTGTAGCCCTGGACTTATCTTGCACATATCCTGGGATGCAAATCCCCATCGGGTGAGGCCTCCAGCCTGTCTAGGGAGTTCCAGTTGTCCCCAGGCCGTTCTCTCTTGGTCTGACCAGAGAAAGAAAACCAAACATCAGTGCACAGTCTTAACAGCACATTGGACCAAACCTGATAATTCTGCTACTCACCATTCTCCTCAGA
Source organism: Taeniopygia guttata (assembly GCF_048771995.1). Taxonomy (NCBI): domain Eukaryota; kingdom Metazoa; phylum Chordata; class Aves; order Passeriformes; family Estrildidae; genus Taeniopygia; species Taeniopygia guttata. The sequence goes on from NC_133026.1 coordinate 103,635, forward strand.
ATGCCCAGGTTCTCCGGCCAGCACACTTCGGGCGTGCTTGGATTCTGACGCCGTCATTGCAGGGTACACCTAAGTTCAGTGGAGACAAGGCGACATAGCATTGCTCAAACATGAGTGGACTCCCACTCCTCCTCCTCCCTACCCCCCCGACTCACTGCAACTCCTCGGCCATTCCTCTGGGCTACCAGGATGGGACCTTGACATGCAAAATTGGAAGGTTTCATCACAGGGTCCTGGAATACTTCCACCGAGATCACAAGCGCATGAAACCGGGTCCTTCAGCCAGTTGGTGACAGAGGTATGTGCACTCCAAGTCAATTCCCTAAAGCACAAAAAGGAGAAAGGATGCTTACAGCTGCAATAAAAACTGAAACCTGAGCAAGAACAACTGCTTCTGTCCACTGCTCACCTGGCACACTGGGCCTTGACTGCTGCTATCTGCCTGGACCTCCTAAAAATAAAGGCAAAGAACGCCGCTGTAACACAGTCACCACTTAGGCTTCCCCTACAAACGCAAGCAATGACTGACCAACTGACAGAAGTTCCTCACCCAGGATTGGGACCCCGCTGCCACAGATTTGAACTGTCAGCATCTGAAAGGAAGTTAGGACTAGTGTTAAAAGGCTGCAAGACAACTTAACAGCAGCAAACATCTTACGTCAATCTCCTAATACAATCTAGAGCTCAAATACACCCTGCATTACCCATTTCAAGTCCCCAGGACTTGTGCTATTACGGGCCAGGCAGCAGGGCAGAGCACTGCCGGGAGACAGGACAGGACACCTGTGACACTGGACAGGACGTGACAAACGAGGGGACAGGAGAGGGAGAGAGAGCTTTTGATGAGAAGAAAGGACCGAGAGACCCAAACAACACAGAGTGCACCAGAGACAAGTGCCAGGACACACACCGGAACTGCTCTGTCCAGCACACCTCAGCACCGAGATCAAAACAGACATTTTCCCTTCAGGTGGCCTAAGGAGACGCTTCTTGCACATCCCCATCTCCAAATCTGACTCAAAAACCCTTCTTGGGGAGTCCCTGGCACCTCTCTTCCATCCCCTCTCTGGGTTGTAGCCCTGGACTTATCTTGCACATATCCTGGGATGCAAATCCCCATCGGGTGAGTCCTTCAGCCTGTCTGGGGAGTTCCAGTTGTCCCCAGGCCGTTCTCTCTAAGTCTGACCAGAGAAAGAAAACGAAGCATCAGTGCACAGTCTTAACAGCACATAGGACCAAACCTGATAATTCTGCTACTCACCATTCTCCTCAGAATGCCCAGGTTCTCCGGCCAGCACACTTCGGGCGTGCTTGGATTCTTACGCCGTCATTGCAGGGTACACCTAAGTTCAGTGGAGACAAGGCGACATAGCATTGCTCAAACATGAGTGGACTCCCACTCCTCCTCCTCCCTACCCCCCCGACTCACTGCAACTCCTCGGCCATTCCTCTGGGCTACCAGGATGGGACCTTGACATGCAAAATTGGAAGGTTTCATCACAGGGTCCTGGAATACTTCCACCGAGATCACAAGCGCATGAAACCGGGTCCTTCAGCCAGTTGGTGACAGAGGTATGTGCACTCCAAGTCAATTCCCTAAAGCACAAAACGGAGAAAGGATGCTTACAGCTGCAATAAAAACTGAAACCTGAGCAAGAACAACTGCTTCTGTCCACTGCTCACCTGGCACACTGGGCCTTGACTGCTGCTATCTGCCTGGACCTCCTAAAAATAAAGGCAAAGAACACCGCTGTAACACAGTCACCACTTAGGCTTCCCCTACAAACGCAAGCAATGACTGACCAACTGACAGAAGTTCCTCACCCAGGATTGGGACCCCGCTGCCACAGATTTGAACTGTCGGCATCTGAAAGGAAGTTAGGACTAGTGTTAAAAGGCTGCAAGACAACTTAACAGCAGCAAACATCTTACATCAATCTCCCAATACAATCTAGAGCTCAAATACACCCTGCATTACCCATTTCAAGTCCCCAGGACTTGTGCTATTACAGGCCAGGCAGCAGGGCAGAGCACCGCCGGGAGACAGGACAGGACACCCGTGACACGGGACAGGACGTGACAAATGAGGGGACAGGAGAGGGAGAGAGAGCTTTTGATGAGAAGAAAGGACCGAGAGACCCAAACAACACAGAGTGCACCAGAGACAAGTGCCAGGACACACACCGGAACTGCTCTGCCCAGCACACCTCAGCACCGAGATCAAAACAGACATTTTCCCTTCAGGTGGCCTAAGGAGACGCTTCTTGCACATCCCCATCTCCAAATCTGACTCAAAAACCCTTCCGGGGGAGTCCCTGGCACCTCTCTTCCATCCCCTCTCTGGGTTGTAGCCCTGGACTTATCTTGCACATATCCTGGGATGCAAATCCCCATCGGGTGAGGCCTCCAGCCTGTCTGGGGAGTTCCAGTTGTCCCCAGGCCGTTCTCTCTTGGTCTGACCAGAGAAAGAAAACCAAACATCAGTGCACAGTCTTAACAGCACATTGGACCAAACCTGATAATTCTGCTACTCACCATTCTCATCAGAATGCCCAGGTTCTCCGGCCAGCACACTTCGGGCGTGCTTGGATTCTTACGCCGTCATTGCAGGGTACACCTAAGTTCAGTGGAGACAAGGCGACATAGCATTGCTCAAACATGAGTGGACTCTCACTCCTCCTCCTCCTCCCTACCCCCCCGACTCATTGCAACTCATCGGCCATTCCTCTGGGCTACCAGGATGGGACCTTGACGTGCAAAATTGGAAGGTTTCATCACAGGGTACTGGAATACTTCCACCGAGATCACAAGCGCATGAAACCGGGTCCTTCAGCCAGTTGGTGACAGAGGTATGTGTACTCCAGGTCGATTCCCTAAAGCACAAAAAGGAGAAAGGATGCTTACAGCTGCAAAAAAAACTGAAACCTGAGCAAGAACAACTGCTTCTGACCTCTGCTCACCTGGCACACTGGGCCTTGACTGCTGCTATCTGCCCGGACCACCTAAAAATAAAGGCAAACAACACTGCTGTAACATAGTCACCATTTAGGCTTCCCCTGCAAAGGCAAACAATGACTGACCAGCTGATGGTAATTCCTCACCCAGGATTGGGACTCCGCTGCCACAGATTTGAACTGTCTGCATCTGAAAGGAAGTTAGGACTAGTGTTAAAAGGCTGCAAGACAACTTAACAGCAGCAAACATCTTACGTCAATCTCCTAATACAATCTAGAGCTCAAATACACCCTGCATTACCCATTTCAAGTCCCCAGGACTTGTGCTATTACGGGCCAGGCAGCAGGGCAGAGCACTGCCGGGAGACAGGACAGGACACCTGTGACACTGGACAGGACGTGACAAACGAGGGGACAGGAGAGGGAGAGAGAGCTTTTGATGAGAAGAAAGGACCGAGAGACCCAAACAACACAGAGTGCACCAGAGACAAGTGCCAGGACACACACCGGAACTGCTCTGCCCAGCACACCTCAGCACCGAGATCAAAACAGACATTTTCCCTTCAGTTGGCTTAAGGAGACGCTTCTTGCACATCCCCATCTCCAAATCTGACTCAAAAACCCTTCTTGGGGAGTCCCTGGCACCTCTCTTCCATCCCCTCTCTGGGTTGTAGCCCTTGACTTATCTTGCACATTTCCTTGGATGAAAATCCCCATCGGGTGAGGCCTCCTGCCTGTCTGGGGAGTTCCAGTTGTCCCCAGGCCGTTCGCTCTTGGTCTGACCAGAGAAAGAAAACCAAACATCAGTGCACAGTCTTAACAGCACATCGGACAAAACCTGATAATTCTGCTACTCACCATCCTCCTCAGAGTGCCCAGGCCACACACTTCAGGCGTGCTTGGAGGCCGACAGCATCACCTATGGGTACAGCACGGTTAAGTGGAGAGGGGGTGACGTGGCATTGCACAAACTTGAGTGTACCCTCGCACTTCCTCCCTACCTCCCTGACTCACCGCAACTCCTTGTCCGTTCCTCCGGGCTACCAGAATGGGACCTTGAAAAACAAAAATTTTAGGCTTCATCACAGAGCCCTGCAATACTTCCAGAGGTCTCATAAAGCACAGGAAAATCAGTCCATCAGCCAGCTGGTGACAGGGGCTTGTCATACTCCAAGTGGATTTCCTAAAGCACACAAACAAGAATGGATGCTTACAGTTGCACCAAAAACTGAAACCTGAGCAAGAACAACAGCTTCTCTCCACTGCTCACCTAGCACAATGGGCCTTGACTGCTGCTATCTGCCTGGACTTCCTAAAAATAAAGGCAAAGAACACTGCTGTAACACAGTCATGATTTAGGCTTCTCCTGCAAATGCCAACAATGACTGACCTGCTTATGCTAACACCTTTACCCAGCACTGGTGCCCTCTACCACAGATTTGAACTGTCTGCATCTGAAAGGAAGTTAGAACTAGTGTCAAACGGCTGCAGGACAACTTAACAGCACCAAAAATATTATGTCAATCTCCCAATAGAATCTAGATCCCAACTACACCCTGCATTACAAATTTCAAGTCCCGGGGATTTGTGCTATTGCAGGCTATGCAGCAGGGCAGAGCAGCTCCTGGACAAATGAGTGCAGATACCCGTGACACAGGACAGGACGTGACAAACGAGGGGACAGGACAGGGAGAGAGAGCTTTCAATGAGAAGAATGTGTGCAAGGACTGAGAGACCCAAACAACACAGAGTGCACCAGAGACAAGTTACAGGACACACACTGGAACTGGTCTGCCCTGCATGCTTCAGCACCGCGATCAAAATAGACATTTTCCCTTTAGGTGGCCTAAGGGGACGCTTCTTGCACATGCCCGCCCCCAGAGCTGATTCAATAGGACCTCCCAGCACATTGCCTTCGTCCCCTCTGTGGGCCTTAGCCCTCGACTTATCTCTCAGGCATCCGGGGATGAGAATCCACATCCTGTGCAAATGGAGGCTGCCTCGACAGCTGGGAATGTCTTATGGTCAGCAGGCTGTGGTCCCTTGCTCAGCTACAATCAAGAACAGCAAACATCACTGCATGATCTTAGCTGCTCAGCAGCCACAAACCAGCAATTCTGCTACTCGCCATTCTCCTAAGAACGCCGGGCTCCTCGGGCCGCACGCTTCGCCCTCGCCCTCCTGGCAGGGTCTGCCTGGCTGAAGAGGAGACGAGGTGATGTGGCGTTCCCAAAACTCGAGTGGACCCTAGCTCCCCCTCACTAGTGGTTGCCCGACTTACAGCAACTCCTCAGCCGCTCCTGAAGGCTCCCTGTGTGACACCTTCCAGTGACAAAGATCAAGGCTTCCTTGCAGAGCCGTGTGCCGCTTCCCGAATTCCCACGAGGTCGAAGGAGAGGGTCTGTGGGCTGGTTACAGAGGGGGCTCGTTGTTACACGACTGCACTGCCTAATGCACACAAACATGAATGGATACTTGGAGTTGCAGCAGAGACACTACAGCTGTAGGCACACAAATTCATAAATAAATAAACAAAACCCAAAAATAATACCAAAATATTAACTTTATTTACCCAATATCCAAATTGCCAAATAGATTAACAGAGACACCCTGTTCTATCCCCTCAATAAGGCCTCTTAATTATGCCAAACAAATCCTTAAAACTAAGAAAACCCTGCCTGTATCGAAATAAAAACAAAAAAAAAGTCTTGTAAACTTTATAAATTCATTAACCTAACACATCAGAATCACAAAAATATTAAACCTTTATGAACACCAGAACGCAGTACACACTACCCTCATTTCAACATATAAAAGTAAAGCTATTCCTATTACTAACCTAACACAAATATCACAAAATATAGCAGTAAGAAAAAAAAAATAAACCTCACGAAAAAAAAAAATAAAATTTTTATTTTAAGCCAAAAAAAAATCATACATTCTAAACAGGATCTTCCTCAAAATCAAGTATTTCAATAAACCCCAAAAACTCAAACATATTTAAAATAACTACTAAAAAGCCAAAAAACATAAAACAATTAAGCAACCCACCACAACTATCTGAAACTATCAACAATAAACCTTCTTTAAAAAAACCCAACAAATACTCCTTACCACCTCAACAATACATCAGCAGCGACACCAAATAACTCAAAATACTGTAACTCCCATCCAAAAAATGCTCTATAAACTGAAACATTAAAATTCATCTACAAAACCCACTCACCCTTCAACAACCTCCTCTAACCTACACACAAATCTAAAACAAATAAGAATTAACTATAAACTATCATACCTTAAATAACTCCACCATTAAACACTACTGTACCAAACTTATTAAAACTCCAATACAAACTAAAATCAAAAACCACAAAATAACACACCACTGTTAACATTACCAATACATTTTTCTCCATTCCTCTAACAACCGAATACAAACCTCGATTTACCTTCACTTGAAAAACATATACCTACAACCAACTACCCCAAAAATAAAAACACAGTCCTACCATCTAGCATAAATTCATCCAAATGAAACTTAAAAAGAAAACTCCAAAACATCTGTAATAATCTAACAATATTAGATGAAAAGTATAACAAAAATATTTTTAAAAATCATCCAAATTCTTCTAAAATACTATTACACCACAAAACAAAAAAAAAAGCAAAATGAAAAAGCCTACTGAAAAGATCCAATTCCTAAAAATAAAATAACAAAAGAAACATCAAATTCCCACCAATTTCATCAAAAAAAGTCAGAATGGCTCCACGAGCCAACAAAAAAAACCGCCAACCTATAAGAAAATGCCAAACCACCTCGAAAACAAACAATAAAACACAGCCCCTCTTACCACGGTATTATTTTAATACTATGATTAAAATACACGTTCTATACAAAAATGTCTCCTACCCCGCCATCAATTCCACATAAAGCAAATAATTTAACTCTTATCATACAGGACATCCATATCAAAAATCTCAATCGCCCTAAATCCTTAAAAATAATAACAAATTAACCCCAGAATAAAAACTTTAATCTCTAACAAAAGAAACCCAAAACCAAACAACACAAACTAAAAATACACCACCATAGAACCAACTACCAGCAAAAAATAAACCCATGCTACACTCTTCATTAACAGTTCTTCGTGAGACACATCACAAAAATTAAACAAAAATAAAAAACAACCCATAGAAACCAAAACATACATAGAAAACGAATTACAAAACCCACTAGAAAAAGAAGTCCAACCAGCTTACTAACTTCAAACTGTACAACAGACCCTGAAAGCTACTAAAAATGAAAACCACACCCCTACACTAACTCGAAGAGTAACCAGTAGTCTAATTTAATGTTAAAAACTAAAGTAATAAACGATATTAAAATATTCTAAATCACTAGACAAGAAAAAGATAAGTACCCAAATAAAAAACTACCTTAAAAAACCCACCGTATAAATACACATGTTCCTAAAAAAAACCCCACTAATAAAAAGCAACCAACAAATACATCAAACTAAAACAAAACCCAAATAAATAAACTTAAATTAACAACAACAAAAATTATTCCTAATTCAATAAAGCCATAATGCCTCAAACCATCAAAATACAAATACCACCTAGAAATAAACACGTCACCAAAAGATAAATGTAACCATAAACAATAACTCCCAAATTACCGGTAACAATAAAACATTCACAACAATTAAACAAACCAAATGAATAAAACCTCTATAAGAGAATTAAAAAGAACACAATTATCAATATTAAAAAAAAACAAAAAAAACCAACTTACTAATTGACTACAGGACACTACCCCAAACCCACCAAAACAACCACTACATACTCACGCTAATAAAAACCACCACAGCCTAATTAAAAACCAACCCTGTACTTCATGCTACGACCCATAAAAACCACAGTAAACCTTAAAAAAAAATATCCTTTAAGAAGGTAACTACTACTGTATTTTAATAATATAAAAACAAATAAAAAACCCAACATATCCCACAAAAAAAAAAAATCCAACAACAAACTCAATCCAAAAAACCCCTTGTCATCAGCACATGAACCAAGAACCATAACAACAACAGGTACACCAGGACCTTTCTCATACACCAACTACGAACAAAAGAAAACGATCCCCTAAGTTCCTCAAAACCACCACAGCAAGGAACTCTGGAAAATGAAAACCCGCGCTCCCAGCGGAGCGCGGCTCCCGGCAGGAAAGCGGCTCCTCGGGCAGGCACAGGCGGCGCCGCGCCGGGAGACCCCCGCCCGCTTCCCCCGGCCCGGCGGGGCCGGCACCGGGCCCGGGGGGCCCCGGCGGCGCCCGAGCCCCGCGCCCGGAGCGGACGGAGCGGCGGCACCGGCCGGCACCGGCGCAGCGCCCGCGCCGCCTACCCCGCCCGCCGGCCCGGCCAAAGCTCCCCTCGGCTCCGCACGGCTCGCACCGGCGCGGCTCCGGCAGTCCCGCGGCAGCCCCGCCGTGCCAAACTCCCCTCCCGCCTCGGCCATCCCCAGCCACTGCCAGCGGGGCTCCCGCGCCGGACCCTTCGCTGCCGGGCCAGGGGCAGAAGAAGCGCCCCAAATGCAGCGGCACAGCCCCATGCCCACCCTGCCAGCGCTGCCACAGCTGCGCCTCCCTTCCTTTGAAGCCCCGAAATTGACGCCACGCTCAGGCGCTCACCTGACTTCAACAAGGGCAAAGAAATGTGGGCTCCCCTTCAAATGCATCCCCTAGAAGAACAGAAAAGAAAAGGGCCTTCCTTAAATGATGGCAAAGGGGGATTTCTACCTCAATCCAAACCCTTTAAAAGGAGGGACAAGAAGACAGCCCCCTCCATTTGAACCTCAGGATGATGAAAAGGTGGGGGCTACCCTGAAGTCAAAACCATCATACGACAACAATATTTTTCCCATTCCATTTAAAAGAGAACACAGGGATTCCCTGTCTCCCCTGCAACATCCCTAACACCCTGGAAAAAAAAAAAGATTTTCTTCAGTCAATACCCTTAAAACAAGGGAAGGGAGACCCCTGCCAGTTCAATCATGGACAATAATGGAAGAGGAGTTGCTTTCTTCATTATGAATTTTTGTCCACAATGCCCTCAATTTTTTTTTTTTTTTTTTTTTTCCTCCTGGGAGCACCAGGGAGTGACTGGCAAGACCAAATTCAAAAGGGAAAGAAGTCCCCACTACAAAGGGGCACCAGCTCACCTATTTGGCCGCTGCTTCTCGGCACAAAGGTTTGTCCCTCGGCACCTCCTTTCAGCAATGCTCCACGTATCTAAGTGATCCCCCAGACCCTGTCTGAAGCGGTCACCGTCCTTCCATGAGACAGCCCCAGGAGCCCCCCATAAACTCCTCTCCTCCAGCAACTCCGTCCAAAAGCAATGTGAGCAAAACCCCCTAAATCAGCCGCCTGAAGAGCCGCCCCCCTTCTCATCATCCTCACAGCTCACACCTGGGGCTGCTCTGAGACCTCCTCATCCTCACAGTTCACACCTGCCGCTGTTGCCGGCCTCCCTCTCCAGCAAACAGACACAGATCAAACAGAAATCTGCTATGGATGCTGGATTTTCTTAATCCATCTGGTTACATGATCAAAACACATATATCCCACACATCCTCTTCTAGTTTCAGTCACAAGCCCAGACCCAGCATCCATGTCAGAGGCGTAAAGGGATGTCGCCGCAAGAACCCCACAGTCCCAGTGCCAGCCCTTCGGATCCTATGGTGTGTGCAGTCCCTTTGCCAGCCCAGCAGTGATTACAGCACCCGCCCTACAAATCCCCTTTCCCAGCCCCAGTGATTTCAGCTCTTGACCCACAAGCTTTATTTTACTGCTGGCTCTCTTCTTCAGCTCCAGCTGTGCGTTTCTCCAGATTCACAGGGCAGGATCGTGGCCTTGGCTCCAGCACTGCAGCACTTCAGCTCGTGCCCCAGGGTCTCTAAGCCCACCCCACCAGCAATATCCCAGCCCCGCAGTGATTTCAACCCCCGCCCAGAAATGCCCAGCCACGATGTCTGCCCCTGTATCATTTCCATTCAAAGCCCACAACCCTGTTCTCAGCAACAGAGTTCCTTATCCATTTCCAGTCACAATCCCAGCCCCACAGTCCGTTTGCCAGCCCCACAGTGACTTTGCCCACAGCCCCACTGGTGCTGTCGCAGACCGAAAGCATATCAGAGAAACCCCAGGTTTTTCAGGCACAATGTTACAGCCCCATCTCCACCCTACACATCCTGTTCTAGTTTCAATCACAAGCCCAGCCCCAGCATCCATGTCAGAGGCATAAAGGGATGTCACCACAAGGACCCCACAGTCCCTGTGCCAGCCCTTCGGTTCCTATGGTGTGTGCAGTCCCTTTGCCAGCACTGCAGTGATTACAGCACCCGCCCTACAAATCCCCTTTCCCAGCCCCAGTGATTTCAGCTCTTGAACCACAAGCTTTATTTCACTGCCAGCTCTCTTCTTCAGCTCCATCATCAGAGGGCAGGATCTTGGCCTTGGCTCCAGCTCTGCAGCACTTCAGCTCATGCCCCAGGGTCTCTAAGCCCATCCCACCATCCATATCCCAGCCCCGCAGTGATTTCAGCTCCCACCCAGCAACGCCCAGCCACTATGTGTGCACCTGTATCATTTCAGTTCAAAGCCCACAACCCTGTTCTCAGCAATAGAGTTCTTTTTCCATTTTCAGTCACAATCCCAGCCTCACAGTCCACTTGCCCCGAGCCCCACAGATGCCGTTGCAGACCGAGAGCATATCAGAGAGTTGCCGAGTTTTTCAGGCACAGTGTCAGAGCACCCATCCCTGCACTACACATCCTGTTCTAATTTCAGTCACAAGCCCAGCCCCAGCATCCATGTCAGAGGCATAAAGGGATGTCGCTGAAGAACCCCACAGTCCCTGTGCCAGCCCTTCGGTTCCTATGGTGTGTGCAGTCCCTTTCCCACCACTGCAGTGATTACAGCACCTGCCCTACAAATCCCCTTTCCCAGCCCCAGTGATTTCAGCTCTTGAACCACAAGCTTTATTTCACTGCCAGCTCTCTTCTTCCAGCTCCAGTGGCACCTTGCTCCAGGTCTGCCCAGTGAACTTTCTCCCAGGCAAGAAAACAGGTTCTTGCCTTTGGCTCCAGTTTTTAAGCTTCACCTCCCCATGTAGAAATACCTTTTTCATCCCATTGTAGTAGTGTCCAGTTCAAGCCCCTCATTTTTTTACCCATTCTATGGTCACTCTCCAGATCTGCAGTGAGTATCCCTTTGAACACTGGTTACAGCACCAGCCCTCCAAATCCCCTTTCCCAGCCCCAGGGATCTCAGCTCTTGACTCACAAGCTTTATTTCACTGCCAGCTCTTCTGTTTCACTTCCTCCTCAACTCCTTCCCAGCAGTGCTACATAACACTGCATCTGGCTCTCAGGGCAGGATCTTTCTTTTAGCTCTAGCTCTGTGTGGTTTCAGTTCAGCACTTGAGCCCGTATTCCTGCCCCAACCTAACAATCCCTCCTGCAGTAACAGCTCTACAGTCTCTATCGGAGCCCTTGAAGCAATTTCAGCTCCAGCCATGCAATTCCCATCCCAGCTCCATATTCCCTATCCCAGCTCCACAGGGGTTTTACCCCAAACCCTACCACATTTCTGTCTCCTCCGGCTCTGCTTCCTCAGCTCCAGCTCCTCAGCTTCCTACTGCCTGCAGCTAAAAGCTGCTCCTGCTTCTCACTGCAGCTTGGCGCTGTTGATAAGAGCACAAATCAGTTACTGTCATAATTTCAATGTCTCTTGCAGCTATCCCACCCACTCTAATGGGATCCCAACTTTGGGGACCCTTGAGGCCTGAAGCCAAACATCTACCTTCCCCCGCCCCCTGGGTCTCAGCCCAGCACCTCCCCAAAGGCCCCCTCACCTCTCCCAGGCAGCCCCAGGGGCTGGGAATAGCCACCGGGCCCCTGCTCCCACCTCCCAAAAGGTGCCCTTGGGCTGATGCATGGGCCCTGGAACCCTCCGAGCCCCCACACCCTCAGCCTCTGCTTGGTACCAAGGGGCAGGGGCTGGGAACCCCCAGGCATCTCCTGCAGGCCCTGCACTGCAGCTCCATGCCTCTCTCCCAAGGCATTTATCCAACTCCAGCCCCAGCATTTCCACTGCTCCACATTGTTTTGGGCCCGACTCGTGCCAAAGTCCTTATTCCACACCCTGGGCCTTTATGTCTCCCCGGTGACCTCACAACCCGTGATTCAACCCCAGCCCCACAACCCTTACTAAATTAACGTCAGATAAAAAAAACGAAACCAAACAAATTAAGTTTAATAAAACAAACAGAACAATGAAATAATGCAATACAGAAAAAATTATTGAGTAAAAGCAAAATCAAATAATAAGAAAGCAAACAACCAGCTTTATTCCCAGTATTCTCAACGTTACTTTAAATCCAGAAACCGTGAAACGGCTACTGCCCAGTGACAGCAGCCGGACCCCCTTCGCCACTCCCTGCCCCGCACCAGCCTCTGGCCGCCCGAGCCGGGCAGGGCGCGGCGCAAACAACTGGACACCGCCGGCCCCCGGCGCAGGCAGACGCGGGAGTCGCGTCCGTGCTCACCAGCGCTCCTCGGATCGGCAGCCGCGGGGGGCCCGTCCCGGCGCAGCAGCGCTCCCCAGAACGCGCATCCGCAGCTCCCGCCCCCTCCAGCCCCGCCGCCGAACTGACGCCGCCGCCACCCCGACGCACGCTACTTATACCTCAGCGCCGGGCCAGCCAGCCAATCACAACCCGAGGCAGCGCCGGCCCCACCAATCCGAGCCCGCCCATTCCCGCTGCGCTCGGCTCGCGACCACCCCGCGCTCCCCTCACGTGCCGCTCCTGCCGCCGCCATTGCAGGGGCCGGGTCCGCCCGCTCCCCGCCGTCAGCCCGTTTCCCTGGGAGAAATCCCGGCCGGCGCCTTAACGGGAAGTTCCCGCCCGCCCTTCCCGGCCCCAGCGCCTGCCGAGGCTGCGGCAGCAGGGATGATAGGGCTCCGCCGGCTCCCAAAGCGGCGGCGGGAGCGGCGCCTCAGGCGCACGGGGGAGCGGGGCCAGGCTGAGGAGTCGGGCCGCGACTGAGCGGGCTGAAATGGCAGGAACCGCGCCCGGTTTGAAAGGGCGGCTGTGATTGGACAGGGCGGGGAAAGGCGGGCCGGGATTGGCGGGGCTCGGGAGCTGCGTGGCCGCGGCCCGTGGCAGCGTGGGGTGGAGCCCGCGCTGCTCGAAGGGCCCGCGGGCGCCCCGGGTCCCGCTCGGAGACCCCCCTGGCCCCTTCTCCGGCCCTTGCTCGTGCCCGGCTCCCGGCGAAAAGGGCCCCGCAGAGCCCGTACTGCAGCCGCCCGTCGGCACTCGGGGCAGGGGAGGGGCGCAGCCCGGCAATGGTTCCGGGCGGCAAAGGCGGACTCTGCGATAGCAGCTCGGATCGGGGAGCGGCGGCGACGCGGCGGGGAGGCGGCTCGGTGGCGGGGAATGGGGAGGGCGCGCAGAGCCCGCTGCGGGCTCTCGACGCCTCTTCCCCCGCAGCGTTTCCCGCTTCTGCGGGGACTTGTCCTGCCCCGACTGGCCGAGATCAGCACCCTGGCCAAAATAGTGAAGTACCCGCGTCCCCCTGCCCGCCCTCCGCCTGTTGCGGGCCCGCTGCTCGCCCTCCTTCTCCCCCACGGTCGTCCGATTTTATAGAGGAGAAAATAATATTGACTTTCACATTCAGAGATCAGCTTTTTGCATCACAAGTATTTCGATATGGTACAACTTACTTTTAACTGCTTTGTACAGCATAATTTTTTTAATAAAACCCCTACCTACTAACAACTAGAAAATAAGAATCCCCTTTATTTTATACTATATTTTAAAACTTCTATATTTCTATTTTTTATTTTTACAAGTTTTTGTCTATTATATCACAATATATTGATGTACTCTATTTAGATTCATAATATTTATGACATATAATGTGCTATAAGAAGACATATACAGTAAAATATACATTATGAACTATATTGATTCCTATTATTTTGTTATATTTATATACCCACATGTATTAATTATACATCTCTTGATGGATATTTTGTTTATATTTATAATCTATATTTATATGTATTTATATAAAGATATAAAATACTCTATAGCAAACAATATTATATCTAATAGTAATATATAACATTATTCATGTTACATGTTTTATTTATATATTTTCTGTTTATATTTAAAATTTAAGTTTTTGTTCCCATTTTCATATTTATGCATTTGTTTTGTTTCATTAGATCTATAGTTAAAACTTTGCAGTAAAAATCCAATTCCTAATAATAAAATGCCAAAACAAACAGCATCGAATTCCCAACAATACCGTCCAAAAAATTCAGAAAGGCTCCACCAGCCAACCAACTACCAGCAAAAAAACCCGCACTACACTCCTTTCACTAGCAGTTCTTATCACATCACAAAAATGAAACAAACATTTTAAAAAAGACCTATAGAAACCCACAGAGCAGATGACAAAAACCACTAAAACAAAACAAACAAAAAAAAGAAACGCCAACTAACTTACTATACTCCAAACAACACAACAGACCCCGAACGTTTCTTAAAAAAAAAAAAAAACCAACCAAAACTCTACCACGACACTAACTCATAAAGAGAACCCAATACTCTATAAAATGAATTAAAAAACCCCACCAAATAATTACCGATGTAACAATATCGGAACCACGAAGAAAGAAAAGATTCACCACCGAAATAAAATAACTACCTAAAAAGATCCACCATAGAAATACCCACGTTCCCAAAAGTAAAACTAATAAAAAACAACAACCAAATACATCAAAATACCAAAAAAACCAAACACATCAACAACAACAAAATAATTATTCCTTACTCAATAAACCCATAGTGCCTCAAACCATCAAAACACAAATACCACAGAGAAATAAGCACGTCGCCAAAAGAGAAATGCAACCATAAACAACAACTCCCAAATTCCCTGCAACAATAAAACACACACGGCAAGCAAATAAGCCAAATGAATAAAACCCCTATAATATAATAAACAAGAATACAATCATCAATATAAAAAAAAAAAAAACCTAACTAATTAAGTACAGGACACTACCTCAAGCCACCAAAACAAACACTACGCACTCACGCCAATAAAAGCCTCCACAACCGAATTAAAAACCTACCCTCTACTTCATGCTACGACCCAGAAAAACCATTGTAAGCCTTTAAAAACACATCCTTTAAAAACATAAGAAACGATCAAAAAGAAATCCAACAACAACACTCAAGCCAAAAAAACCCTCGTCATCAGCGCCTGAAGCGAGAACCGTAACAACCAAAAAGTGCCCCACGGCCCTTCTCCTACACCAACTCCGGACAACAGAAAACGATCCAATGAGTTCCCCAGAACCACCTCACAGCCACCCCAGGCAGGAGCGCTGGAAAATGAGAAGCCGCGCTCCCGGCAGGAAAGCGGCTCCTCGGGCAGGCAGAGGCGGCGCCGCGCCGGGAGACCCCCGCCCGCTCCCCCCGGCCCGGCGGGGCCGGCACCGGGCCCGGGGGGCCCCGGCGGCGCCCGAGCCCCGCGCCCGGAGCGGACGGAGCGGCCGGCACCGGCCGGCACCGGCGCAGCGCCCGCGCCGCCTGCCGGCCCGGCCAAAGCTCCCCTCGGCTCCGCACGGCTCGCACCGGCGCGGCTCCGGCAGTCCCGCGGCAGCCCCGCCGTGCCAAACTCCCCTCCCGCCTCGGCCATCCCCAGCCACTGCCAGCGAGGCTCCCGCGCCGGACCCTTCGCTGCCGGCCCAGGGGCAGAAGCGCCCCAAATGCAGCGGCGCAGCCCCATGCCCACCCTGCCAGCGCTGCCACAGCTGCGCCTCCCTTCCTTTGAAGCCCCGAAACTGACGCCACGCTCGGGCGCTCACCCCACTGCAACAAGGGCAAAGAAATGTGGGCTCCCCTTCCATCGCATCCCCTAGAAATAGAAAAGAAGGGGCTTGCCTCAAATGATGGCAAAAGGCAGAATTTTACCTCAATCCAAACCCCTTAAAAGGAGGGACAACAGGGCAGCCCCCTCATTTCAACTTCAGCAGGACGAAATTCAAAAGGGAAAGGAGAAAAGTCCCCACTACAAAGGCGCACCGGCTCACCTATTTGGCCGCTGCTTCTCGGCACAAAGGTTTGTCCCTCGGCTCCTCCTTCGAGCAATGCTCCACGTCCCCAGGTGCGTATCCAGGTGATCCCCCGGACCCTGTCCGAAGCGCTCACCGTCCTTCCATGAAACAGCCCCGGGAGCCCCCCATAAACTCCTCTTCTCCAGCAGCTCTGTGCAAAAGCCAGCGGCGGCAAACCCTCGCCCTAAAACAACCTCCCCCCGGCAGGAGCCGCCCCCTCCCTCCTCATCCTCACAGCTCGCACCTGGGGCTGCTCTGAGCCCTCCTCATCCTCACAGCTCGCACCTGGGGCTGCTCTGAGCCCTCCTCATCCTCACAGCTCACACCTGCGGCTGTTCTGAGCCCTCCGCATCCTCACAGCTCACACCTGTCACAGTTGCAACTCTCCAACAGCGGCTCTCCTTCTCCAGCACACACCCACTTCTCACAGACACAGATCCAACAAAAACCTGCTACGGGTGTTGGCTTTTCTTAATCCCTCTGGTTACACGATTAAAATACATACACATACCATACATCCTGTTCTAGTTTCAGTCACAAGCCCAGCCTCAGCATCCATGTCAGAGGCGTAAAGGGATGTCGCCGCAAGAACCCCACAGTCCCTGTGCCAGCCCTTCGGTTCCTATGGTGTGTGCAGTCCCTTTGCCAGCCCAGCAGTGATTACAGCACCCGCCCTACAAATCCCCTTTCCCAGCCCCAGTGATTTCAGCTCTTGAACCACAAGCTTTATTTCACTGCCAGCTCTCTTCTTCCAGCTCCTGCTCTGCGTTTCTCCAGCATCACAGGGGTGATCTTGGCTTCGGCTCCAGCTCTGCAGCACTTCAGCTCATGCCCCAGGGTCTCTAAGCCCACCCCACCATCAATATCCCACCCCGCAGTGATTTCAACTCCCGCCCAGCAATGCCCAGTTGAACCCTGAGGTAATGGGCCATTCCAGCTACGTACACTCTGCAACAAAGAGGAACAATGTCAAATAGTTAATGAACTGAAGATAAAGATTGTGCCACTAAAACTTGAAGGAAAAAGATATTTTGTGTGGTGTGTGTGTGCTGGGAGGGGGTGTTACAGACTGAAAAAGAGATACCAGGTACTTTTTTCCATTTCCCTTGACTGTATTCAGATAACTGAAAAAAAAAGAAGGAAGAGTACTCTGTATTTCAGTCAAATATCAAAAACCTAATTCTAATCTCTATCTGTATTCTCATGTCCCTATGTAACATGGAGACCCCAAATTCTCCAAAGGCTCTGACCCTGGACCAATCTTAAACAGAGACATGCTGTCTAGCTGGCCCTTGTCCTTCAGTACTCCTCTCATGACAGAGGCATGAACACTTCCAACCTGAAGAAAAGGACAATAAGAGCAAGCTAAACAATTCTACAGCCACATTAACTAGGAACAATATGCTCCTGAGATCTCAGAGAGCTGCTCAGCTTGCAAACCTACAAAAGGAAAGTCTGCCATCCTTCAGAACATGGATCCAGGGAGCTTAATCTAAATGAGCACTATCATACCCATCTGCTGCTAATCATAAATACAGTACTTTTTTTTCCCAGAGGTAACAATTTTTGGGAATCATGGTCTTTCCTGCAAAACAGTTATTAATAAACTGACAATCATAATTTTAAGAGTAGCGATGTGATATTCAGTTTAATAATTGCATCCTGCTTTCTGAAATTGTATTTTAATTACATATAGAAAGATTACTAATTTTTGGCTTCAGCCTGTGCACTAACAGTAAATACCAACAACTGCCATATACAAACTGCAAATTGGCTATGAGTTAGCAATTCCTATTTTTATTTCAGTTTTGTAATGAAAAGAGGACATTGAAGTGTCCTTCAGTCATTTCTCTGTATAACTTCCTTTTCACTGAAATTATAGATTTCTTCTAGTTCTATCTATTCAATCAGTTGAATTCAGGAGCAAAATGCAACACGGGAAATGAAAATTACTAGGACAGTTGTTAATCAACATGAATCTTAACTGTATTACAATATTTGAATTTCCTGACTCAAACCAGTTTTTATCTTTCTTTTTTTCCTCAGGTTTCCCTGAAACTGTCCTTCGCATCTTGCAAAACTGGAATATTCCCTATTCCCTACTGTCAAGTTCATCGATCCATTTTGGCAATTTTGATTTGGGTGTCCCAGATGATTTTATGATTTTTATATAATTTTTTTTTCCACTGAGAGAAACCGTGATATGCAAACCTCATATAACTGTTTAGTGCTGTATTACCACAAATTCACTTTCAGTGCCTGACAGGTAAATGATCCTACAAATTAGCACCCTCATTTATTTTAAATGCAAATCCATCTGCATTGTAGATTTGTCCTGCAGACACTATCAATCCATTTACCAAGTGACAGAATTTTGTTATTCAGTAAAATGTAGCTGCTTCCCAGATAAAAAAAAAACTATTTATTGACAACGGAAACAGTCTTAGAATTATCCTCAAAATTTGTCATAATCTTCCAACGGATTTGAAATCCTCCTTAGTTTCAGTTTGATGCTCTTACAAGACAAACTTTCAAAGATGTTAAAAAAAACCCCACCCAAGAGTGAAATCATACCTTGGTGCTTGTGCCTTGGGATGGGGCTTGGGAGCCCTTTGCATTGGAGGAAGGCAGCTTCTCAGCTGGTTTGGAGGACATCAGACTTGCTGCGGGAGGCTGACTGCGCAGAACGGAGCACAGGCAAAGCTGCACAGTCTCCTTCAGAGCTTTCAGCTGGGACTCCTGGGGAAATAAGAAACCATCACTTCTCTGTGATGTGCTGTGATGAACACAAGGGCTTACATTCTCCATCTGTATTAAACCAAACACTTAGGAGTAGCTGCTGCTTTTTCTTATTGATGGAAGGAATTAAGACTGTCTAAAGCAGTATTTTTATGTGATTAGGTTACAGTACATTAGACACCAAACTGCCTAGGAAGTCACTGCACTCTCTTCCCATCCCTTCAAGCAGTTTTATCCACATTGATTATTGCAAATAGTACTTAAATATATTTTTTCTGAAAAGAAAAATACTATTTACAAAATATCATACGGTGTCCAGCCTTTTATGTATAATATCTACAGAGAAGTCATAAGTATTGCAAGACACAGACTTTGCATGGAGTTTTGTCTATAACATTCCAAATAATTGGTGTTTTTCTACATTATACATAGATTATAATCCAATTAAGATGGCTTCCCTCATGGGCATATTATACTTTTGCACTATATAGTAAAAAAACCATAGGTCTTTTTAACAGTTAAAAATATGTTTGTCCAGACCCACTACTGTCCATTAAGCCAAAATAAAACTTCTAAGTGGTGAAGTGCTTGCGACTCTTGTTAGAACATTTGTGCTTTACTCCCAGAAAGATAGACAGATATATTGATGGAAACAGAAGTCTGTAATTGAAATAAGCTGAGAAAGCAAGAACAAGGAGATAACTACAGCAGTGAGGAAATCATATTTTAAATCTTTATTTCATCAAAGCAAGACATGTATCAAATGTTAGCCATTGAGGTCAAATCTTACACTCACTCCAGGGGGAGTCAGCAGCATTTGGCATTAAAAAACGATTTAATTTCTAGTTTTCTTCTTTTTATTAAAAATACACCTGTAAATACAGAATGCGTTCACATTTCAATCATCAAAGATTTTTTTAAAGGTATATAAATCAAAGGATACCATGGCAAAAGCTGGTGGAAAACATATGTAAACATGGTGGAAAATGTGTATATAACATTACACATTACATATAATGTATGTGAAATATTGCATATAAAATAAAAATATTTCATAGTCATATTAATCCTAAGCAATGCCATACAGCATGTTTTAGTTTATTTTCTTAGCAAATATTTTTGAGAAAATTACAAATATTTTGTTTTAACTCAGATAAACTTCCCCTGAACTGAAAACAGGGAATTTATCTCTTAACTGGAAAAAACTAAATGTTTCTTTAAAAAACAAACAATGCCAGTTAGTAGAAGTGTATTTCCACAGGAGGACAAAAGAGAACCATAGAAAGATCATTAAAGCAGAGCACAATAGGAAAAATTAGAGATATGGGAGATGGAACATGTTATGACCTGCCCTTTAAGGTAAGTCATTAACTTAGGTTCTTGTTAATAGATCCCTTGGGGCAGATTAGAGTGAAAACCACAGAATTACCTGTGTTTTACATATATGTAAATGTTTTATTGTAGAGCAATTTGGTTGCAGATGAAAGCAAATATGTAACTGTTTTGGTTATTACCTACAGTAACAAATCAATATAAAAGCATAAAAATAACACTTAAGAAAATGAGGAAGAAGTTCAGGGAAGGGAGAAAAAGAAGGGAAAGGGAAAAAGGGAAAAAGGGAAAAAGGGAAAAAGGGAAAAAGGGAAAAAGGGAAAAAGGGAAAAAGGGAAAAAGGGAAAAAGGGAAAAAGGGAAAAAGGGAAAAAGGGAAAAAGGGAAAAAGGGAAAAAGGGAAAAAGGGAAAAAGGGAAAAAGGGAAAAAGGGAAAAAGGGAAAAAGGGAAAAAGGGAAAAAGGGAAAAAGGGAAAAAGGGAGGAACCATAAAAGTAAAAAGATATCACCATCCCTGGATCCAGTTATGAGACTTAGTCGTTGCAATTTTGATGTCCATCGGAAAAAGTACTTCTTTTCAATGTAACATCTCTTGAATTCTACCTTTTCAAGTTAGTGACTGCACAGACAGCATAAATCACCATTTGTTATGGTTAAATGGGCAGAGGTAGCAGACTGGCTAATTTTGCATGATGATATGGACTCAGTCAATCTAGTCTGATATAACCCTAGTGCTTCCTGCAGATGGCACCAATCTGAAATTACTCTCCTCTCATCCAGAAATTTCTCTGGATAATTTCTCATCTCTTAATCCTGCTATCCATTGCTTATTCTTTCTTGACAGCAGCCATTCCAATTTTGCCATTTCAAAGGTAAAAGAAGAACAAGTAAATTTGTTTCCATCCTGTGAATAGCATAATTCAGTATTGACTTTGCTGATAGGAGATCTATAAATGAACACCAGGAAAGCACAGGTGAAGGAAACACTATTGGAACCAGGGACGTAATTTGACAAAGTTTGCTATAACCTTGCCTAGATGTGATTGTGATCAAAATAGGCTGCTTACCGGCCAAAATGCTGCCCACATGTGATGCATTCTTCCTATGTCCCTGATCTATTTCAGTCCTATCACATGGCTAGATCCACAGAATCATCAAGACTGGAAGAGACCTTTAAGACCATCTGGCAACACAGCACCATTTTAATCACCCCTAAACCCAAGTGCCACATCCAGATGCCTCTTCAACACTTCTACAGGTGGTACCTCCACAACCTCCCTTGGCAGCTTATTCCAATGCCTAACCACTTCTGCAGTGAAAATAAAATTTCTGATGTCTAATCTGTATCTCCCCTGGTACAACTTAAAGTAATTTCCTCTCATCCTTCCACTTGAGACATGGCAGAAAAAACCAACCCCTGCCTCATGATGGTTTCCTTTTAGACAGCTGAAGAGAACAATGAGCGTGAGCCTCCTCTTCTTCAGACCAAACAAGGCCAATTCCCCCAGATGCCCCCAGAAGACCTTCACCAGCGTCATTGCCCTTCTCTGAACTCACTCCAGCACTAAAATGCCATTTTTAAAGTGAGTGGCCCAAAACGGAACAGTATGTGAGGTGTGGCCTTACCAGTTCTGAGTACAGGGGGACAATCACTTTCCTAGTCCTACTGGTCACACTACTCTTGGTATCTGGGGCCTGGTAATTCAAAATTTGTAAACATTCTAAGGGTTCATGGTGGGAAATAGAAAACTGCTCTAGTGTAAATAAACTTATGACTGACACTAAGCCTACAGTCAGCACAAACTGTAGTTCAATAAATACCTAAATCTACTAAAATCAGTGCAAAAATTTTTTGAGCTTTTTTTTCTAATTTGACCATCCTCTTCTTAAATAACTTTGCAGATGTACTTAACTTCATGTATCATAATTAGTTCCACTGATTTCAGTAGCATCTCTCTCAGGTACAATTCATATGTAACTTAGTATTCATCTAAGTAACTGCAAGGCTTACATTTGTTTTTGTCAAATTCCACCAAAACATCCACAGCCGATATAGGTAAACATGCTTACATTACATGACACTTCTTACTTTGTCAAGGGCTGCTTTTTCCAATTTGTCTTTTGCAACAGATAGTTTTTGCTCCAGATCTGTTAGCTGTTGTGCCTGTGGGGATCAAGAAAAAAAGCTGATGCAATCTCCAATGCATTTTTTCATGTGAGAGAGGAAAGAACAGAAATTTTGCAAGTAATACATATGGGCTGGGTCAGATTTGCTTTTCCTGAGGAAAAAAAACCATTATGGCCAAATGTGCTCCATTGATGTGAATGCAAGCTTATAATAATTCAATGTCAATAGCAAAATTATTTCCATACTATAAAATATTTAAGATTATGCCATAATATCCTTCTGGAAAATTCAAGGTATTCAAATGTCTTTTAATAATTTTGTTCGTTTGTCTGACTTCCGAGTGCAATTTGAAAATTATTTTGTAGTTTTAGGCATTGTGATGCCACCATTAAGCTAATTGGGCATAAACAGACAAATTAGAAAACACCCAAACATTCTTCTTGCATGCAGACACCTTATGAAATTATACTACCTACTACTATACAAGGAGGTAACTCCAGATTTTTTTTCTCCATGTCTTTTCCTGGAAATAGAGAAGGAAAATGCACAAGACTAGCTAACTCATAGCAGGAAAGCAATTTGGGAGACTTGTGTTGGAAGTCAGGATCAGGCTAGTAGCCTGCACCCTGGGTGGAAGGACTTCTGGCTCTGTATAATGTATATGTCATTCATGGAGCACAGGAGTTCAGCAGAAGCTTTTTAAGTGAGTGGCCCAAAACAAAAAGCATCAGAAGATGCTTTTAAATGTTCAGTAAATAAAGACAAGTATTTTCTCTCTCTTTCCCTAGGATATGTATGAACCCAGCCTGTTCACTTGAAGGAAATACATTCTCTGCAAGACTCTTCTGTTTCAGGAAAGCAGATTCCTGAAGTTGTCAGCCTTGTCATTAATAACACATTAGTATACAACCAAAAGGAATAAGGATTCTTTTGCTGTTGTACCTGCAAAAAACCCAGCCTAGCCATTGTTTTCCCTGTTTGAAAAGGGATCCATAGAGAAGGACACTGGACTAGCCACTTATCTTTTCTCTCGGAAATTCTGATTAGGTAAATATACATTTTGTATATGCAAAATAATAGGATAAAATTCTCAATTTTCAGATAAAGAGCACCACATTTTTATTTCAATATTTGCAAGTGCATTTTCCCTCAACACCATTCCATGCCCTCAGGCTTCTGGAGTACAATCCCAGCCAGAGATTTTTTCTTGGCAGACCTTTCAAGATCTCCTGCACGCTGCTGATTGTAGCATAGCTTAATGGATAGCCACACTACGTAAATGTTGTTTAGTGTAAATCCTGTAAGGTTAACTTGTTTTCTGCTGGGGTAATGACAGTCCTTCCAGCACACGGCATAGATGAGGTGGTGAGCTTAGGCACGCCTGTAGTCCTCAGCAGACAGCTAATGTGATGTTCATTTGCATTAGGCATAGTCTGTTCTGCCAAATGAAATGTCAAGAGTCTGGAATTTTCAGTTCCCAACTCGTGTAAAGAACTGAGTAGTTGCATTTTAAAACAGGAATAGGCATTTATCTTCAGATTTATCACCAGAGTCACAGTTTCATTAGTCAAAACCAAACTTTCTTCAAAGTGCAAGTCAACTGTGACGTGGGAAAGTCTCTTGTGAATTGCTGTCCATAATTTACACTGCATCACATTCCTTACAGCTAACATCAGTCACTGCCACAACATACATATCAGACCATTGGTTTGACCCTTTAGTCTGGCAACAGAGAATTCACTACAGAAATAATCCTTCCACTTTATCAGTTTGCAAAATTTAAGTGGAGTTATTACTGATTTACTAGAGAAAAAAATTACTGATATAAGAAATTGCTAGAATTCAGTAACTTTTTGGATTTTTTCCTAAATATGGTATACAGTATCACTCACAATAAACACAGCCACAGAAAATGTCTGAAAGACTGGACATTGACTCTATATGACGCAGAGACACTTCTCATAGAACTAGACCAAGAAATTTCTCACATCATTAACATTTTTATACTGTTACTTCTTATTTTTCAGTACAGCTATACAAATTAATACGCTCTCAATTAAAGAGAATCAAGATTTGAAAAACTGCATCATTTCAATTGCCACTAAAAAGGAAATTACACAAAATAACATATGACAAACATGAGGCTAGGATGGCACCTCTGATAGCGTGCAGAATTAGACTCAGATGGAAATGGTGAGGACCATACAACTAGGCAACTTCTTATTTCAGCACCATCAGATTTACAGTCTAAATCAGTGAAAAACCAGAGCTACAGTTATGAATTAGAGGGTGTCTGGTTTCCTTCAATACATGCATTACGTAGGCATCTGAAAGTCTTGGCAGTTGACAGAAAGCAGGCAGTGGTGGTTAGAATTGACTACTGTCTTGTTCTGGTTTGAAAACAAAACCAATGAGAGACTCCAAATCAAAAATACAGTTTATTAGGAAAAGTGAGAAAAGGAAACAAAACAAAATACCTGCAATAATACAAAAGAAAAACCACTGACAGAGTCAGAATATAACCTGATACCCTTTTTGGTCAGGGTTGGAATGGCTGCAGTCCTCCTGGAAACCCAGTGGAAAAGCCTGAGTTTGGTGTCCCAAAACCCCAAATTATATCCAGTAAGGAATGCTTGGCTTCTCCCTCTGGGTGGAGCATCTCACAATGGGATGCTGTAACTGTTATCAGTCATGCAGTGACAGTCAATAGCCCATTATCAGCTGTTATGCGGCATGATGAAGTCAGCCTGTAGCTTATAGAACTTATTATCCCTAATAATGTGTTGCAAGAGCTCTGGGAAAAAAAAAACAAACAAACAAAAAAAAACTCTACTATTTTACATTGCATTTATGTTTATAACTGGTATTTTATAATAGTTTTTTTAGTTCAGTCATGTCTTTTCTACACAGTTCTGGTAAACTTTCCAAGGGAGGCTGCACAAGATCCAGATGCTGAAAAACCACGCTGGATGAACAAACACACCCCAGACTAAAGATCCTGTCTGAAAGCAGTATTCTCTCAGGGAAGTTGGTACAACAGGCCAAAAAGGAAACTGTTCCCAGTTTTTTCTTATCATCTCCTTCGAAGACTGAACTACAGAAATTGTATTTACCATTACAGGGCAATGTAAAAGTAGCAACAAAGATAAGAGCATTCTTTCTGAGCTAGACACATAAATGCACAAATAAAGTTACAGGAAAGTGACACAGCTTTTTTTTTTTTTTTTTTTTTGGAAAGCTTTCTGCAAGAAAAATAGGAGCTTAATGGTACTTTGAACATAATGAAGAATGCTTTAAAATCTGTTAAATGGACTAGTTTTTCACATATGCAAAGTTAGCTGAATTCTGCAGCTGATAATTTTAATACGTGCAGAGGCAAATCATGGGGGAAGTGGATGTACATGAGGTGCTTTAGGATCAAGCCTAGTCACCAGAACTATACAAATAAAACTGTATTAGAAAGCCTGAAACTTGCATCTTCATATATGTGCCAGTACACAAAGTACTTCTGTAAAAATTTATCACAAATTTAAAATATGTAATCAATTATCACAAACCCAGAAAGCAATCCTAATGTTTACACAAATTGTCTGCCAAAGCAGGTGGTTTTCTGCTTGTTTTTTTCCTTCCTTTGTTCTTCTTTTATTATTTCATCTCTTTCTCTGTATGTAATATGGAATCTCATTGCCTTCATTAGAGAAATAAATAATTTAAAATTCTGGAAAATCAGTTTACTGTGGCATGTAATTAACTTCGCTAATAGAGAAGGAAACACACACGGCATCAGTTTTACTTCAGAGGGAGGAATGGTACAGATATTTACCAAGTCCAGTCAATATGATGCAAAAATAATTTCACATCGTTTTGTATTTGACTCTATGTATTTGACTGCATCCCCAAGAACCACAAGAACTCTCTACCACCAGCACCGGACCTCAGAGCAGGACCAGACCTTTCCACAGGCTCACTGCTCTGACAAGACCACATCCAATGGGACTGCAACCACCATTTGGACTGCCACCACCACACTGACCAACAGGGTATCAGGTCGTGTTCTGACTTTGTCCCTTTAAACCAGCGTTTCTGTACTATTGCCATTATTGTAATTTTCCTATTAAATTGTAGCCCTGACTTGAAATCTTTCACATAGCACTTGTGTGGGGTTCATTCCCTCCACTGTTTTACCTTCCACTCAGCACAAGCAGATACTTTAAAAGTTTTCCAGACTATACTAAATGGCTTCTACTCTGCTTAGTGTGTGTGTGTGTGTCTTCAGACATGAAACACACATGAACAAGCACACTGAACCTACCCTCCCCCCCATCTCATATGATTTAGGAGAACAGCATAAGGCTGCTGCTCCCTCTGCTTCACAGATCAAATTTTCTTGGACAGGAAAAGTATTTATGAATAAACCAGCAAAAAATATTTCTGGTTACATATAAAGGATATACCAATATTGGCAAAGCAGGCATTCAGTTTCATACGGAATTGCACACTGTCAAGAGATATTTCAATTATTTACAGATAAATATATAATACATAGTTCTCAGTACGTGGGGCTTTGGAATTCACAATTCATCAACATTCTCCATCTTTGAGTATTTTAAATTACATAAGATCATAGCTTACCTAGAAGGCAAGTAACTCTCCTTATTTTGCAATAAAAGCACTCAGAGGAGAACCCACACTACCATTACCTACATCTCAGCTGGTGGTTCTAGTGTTCATTCATAATCAAGAAGAGTGGAAAATGGATTTGTAGAAAGTTCTCAGGGCCTGACAGAAGGTCCACACGGCATGCATCCATATGCAAACTTTGAGACAAGACATACTTATTTAGAAATGCCATGGAATAGGACAGATATTGTTGAGAGAGAAATGGAGCTAGAAACAAGTTTCAAAGGATGGCCTTGCAAATAAGACTAGATACTTTGGACAAACAGAACTATGAAAGATGTATTGTAGTGGGACCCACTTTAAGGCATCTACAACATGGCATGGCAAAAAGCTAGGCCAAGAAACACTTATAGTATATTTTCATTAGGAAATAGCTGGCTTCTGATTGTGATGGTGTGAATTACAAACATCTGCATTGTGTCACCCTTCTCATGAGACTGAAAATAGAATAAAAGTTTTTAAAACGCCTCTCAGTTGCCCCGTCTCTGAGTCAGGAAAAGGGTATTGTCCTATAAAGAACCATGTCTATTCAAAAAAAATCAAAGACTTGAAGGTGTAATTCATGTGGTCAAATGTAGACATAGCCTTCAGAATATAACCCGCCAAGGATTTGAAGTGGAGACTATGATGGAGAATGCCACATCCAGTCAGATGAAACCATTCCCATCCACAGGAGACACATTTCCTGCCTTTAGTACAGTTCCCCACATGTGTGCCTTAACTACTACACTGCCACAGGTCACTGAAGCAGCCTTAGGAGAGGGTGGCTTTCACTGCACGTGTGTCAGTGGCTTGCTGGACAGCCTTTCTGCTGTGTTCACTTGTTTATGTGCCCATTTTCTTTTTCATCTTCTGTAAGCTTTTTTCAGGTGGGTAGTACTTGGCAGGAGTTCCCTTGCTAAGCATTAGTAGACACCCTACCATAACTCAGATCCTTTTTTGGGATCACTGTGTGTTAGCATAATGAAAACAACAGGAAGATAATAGTGCTGAGCAATCCTACTGCTTCAGCCAAAGAAAACAAACTTTCACAGCAAAGCAAGATTAGAATTTTTGATCTTTACCTCTGAAGAGTCTTGGACTAAACCTATGCATTAAAAAACAAAAACAAAACCCAAAACCCAATGAAAAAAAAAAAAAAAACCAACCAAAAAAACCCCAGACAAAGAGCAAGCAAGCAAAAAAAAAAAAAAAAAAGCACAGAAATCACACTGTTGTTTCAATGGCCCACTATATTACTCTGTATTTCTCTGTATTTACGTATTCACAGCACTATAGATACACTAGAGAAACAGCAGAGAGAGTTAAAGGCTTCCAGAAGACAATCTGGAACTCAGTGACATGAATGACTTGTAAGTAATTCTAGGTCTAGTAACTTGGAAGATGACTACTTCATGTCCATCCTTTGTGCTGGGAATATATAAAAGGACTACTCCACTAACAGTCATCAGTCAGATGACCCACATCTCTCTCCTCTTCCTTTTAACAGGGATTAGCTTCTCCCTGTGTTAACAAGGACTAGACACCCTTCAGCAATGTCTTTATGTTTTGTCCTGCCCTCCTTTATTGTAAAATTTTTTATTATTTTTTAAAGTGTGCTAGCTAGTGCAGACTATTGATTTGGATTGTTTTAGCAGCAGATGTTTCTTTTTTCTTAAGTCTTAAGACCTAAGGAACACTACATTGCTCAAGCTTATCATGAACACAGAGATTTACTTTAAATGTTAACAATAGTTGACTTTGCCATGGAAGAGTGCTAATTAAAGGAAAAACAAGAAGCAGCTGTAAAATATGATATCATTCAGTTAAAAAGATGACGTTACAGAAGGTATGGAATAGGGCAACAGGTTTTATTCATCAGCAGTAACCTAGAATTTTGCTTTTTGCAAGCACAAAAATATATTCTATTTCTGAAAATCCATTATGGTATTAAGTCTGTCTTGATGTTTTGAGTTCTTTTCAGAACAAACTTCTTCCTGAGAACTGCAATAATAAAGGCAGCTACCATATTCCTACTTCGCTACGATGCTGTATAAATGCTAATATACTTTAGCTAACTATAGTGAAATAAAACTTACCTTAAAAATCAAATCCTTTTTCCCATAATGAAGCTCTTTCAGCTGGGCTTGGATCTTTTTTGACTGAAAATGAAGATAATCAAATCAGGTTTTGGGTTTTTTAAATTTTAAATATTAAAAAAAATTATGTGAATTCTGAGAACAGCAGAACCTAGATCAGATTTATAATGTAGAATGTCCCCCTCCAAATAATTGTCGATTGCTTTTCCAGTTTCACAAGTCAAACCAACCAAAAGTACTGAGGAAAATGCAAAATGGCACACAACTAAAACACATACCTGAGTTAGGACTGTAAAGAACAGCAGCTGGGCTTACACATTTTGGACATGAGCTGTTATTAATACTTGCCATGAAGCATAACTGAAGGCATCAACTTCAAAGTAAACAATCTTATTCTTAGAAGCAAAAAGGCTCCATAGGCTTATAAAAGTCTTTGTAAAGATCAGGGTGTTGCAGGTGTAACTACTTTGGAGCTACCTTCTCAGTTTGTAACCATGCCCTTGAAAGTACAGGCATAGTTATGCTTATTTATATCAGTTTAAGCTGATATTTACTTTATATATTGCTAAATATATCCTTAAAATAATTCTAACTAGTAGTCTATATATTATTTTATTAATTGAAACAAAAGAAATAGAAATTGATTTTTTGTACTAAACTCAACTATTCAAGGAACATTATTTCAACATTTATCCAAGCATCCTCTCAAAGTAATAATTTGTTTTTAATAAAATACACAATCCCAACTGATAAACAAGACACTCTCTTGTATTAATTAATGCCAAGTGTTTCGAAGTCCTTGGAATGGATTAGAAATCTGTTTCACATTTACTGAAAGAGCATTCCATAAACATAATATATTACAAAAGGAGTATATCTTAAGTTGGAATTTTAAAAAAGATTTTATTTCTTACCAATTGATGCAGTCCAATTCAGTGACAGACTTTTGGGAAGGCTGAATAAATCTAAGGAATGGTATTCTGTAAAATCTGAAACTAATAGCAAAGATCAGTCCAGCAAAATTCTTTGAAACAATTTTGATTTTGAAAAACTTAAGAAAAACATTTCTAATCCTATTATTTCCTACCTTTGAGAATTTACCAGAAACTTGACTTTCTAAGTACTGATCTCAAAAGGCATAGACTCTAATGAAGAAAATGCTTTCAATCATCATTAGGAAAATTTTAGTACAGAGGAAATTTTTTATGCTTTGGTTTCTTTCTGGCAAGGTGCAATAACCTTAAGAGCAATTATAGATGCAAAAAACCCAGACTAAAGTAATGTGAATAAATCAGATTCACATGTATTAACTTTTTTTTTTGAAATTAAAAGAGAAATAAAGGGAATGCTTATATGAGTGCAGGTACTTCTACATTGAGGAATTTGCCAAAGACAGGATCTTTATTCCCCTGAAATAAGGAAGCATTCTGGAAATCAGTAATAATGGATTGTTCCTGTCTCAACTTCAAAACAAGCCTTTGGCAATTCCTGGCTTAGTGTAGACAAGGAGTTCATGTAAATGAAATCAGTTTTATATATGTTATAGATGCATATATCTATAGAATTATATCATAGGCACGCCTAGATGATTTTATCAGTCTAAAACTAGAGTTTGCAACTTGCTTTCTAATACATTTGAACTGCTTCTTGTGAAGTCACAAAAATAAGTTTGGATGACAGCACTTCAGGAACACTCACCATATAAGCATTATATATATATATATATATATATATATATATATATATTTCGTACTCATATATGTTCTTGTGTATATATAAAATACACCAGAACCTCAGTACAAAATACTTTGATGCAAATTTTTTTGGGTACATTAGATTTAGAACAGAGAGGAATCTTCCTTACCGCTTCTGCGTGCATAGCACAAAGCTTGTTTCCTGACAAGAGCTTGTTTTTGAGGCTCGGGCCGCCCGAGCCGCCGCCGCCCCCCGCCCTGCGCTCACAGACACCGCCCCGCGCGCCGCTCGCCGCGCGCTCCCGCCCCGGCACCGGCGGCTGCAGTACCGCCCTCTGCCCACAAGGCGGCAGCACTTTTCAAGCGAGTCCGCCACCAGGGACTCGCAAGATGGCGGCCCGTGGGGACCTTCACGGAGAAAGGCGTATTACGCCGATGCCTGTCGGCCCCCGCCAAAAACCCGCATGCTCGCGGTGCTGCTGACCCCACAGCCCGTGTGCACGGCACCGGAACCGCCGCGGAAAATCCCGTCGGGGAGCGCCGGCGTTGGGGACAATTCAGGCAGTGTAGAAATCAGACACGGGTCCTCGAATGCCGACGTCCTCTTTTTCGCGCCCTCTCGAGAAGGTCAAGCGAGTCCGCAACAAGCCACTCCCAAGATGGCGGCCGCGGGCGGCGGGCTGCAGTACCGCCCTCTGCCCACAGGGCGGCAGCACTGCCGCCCGCCACCGCCGGGGGCCGCCGCTCGCCTCGGGGCCGCGGGCGGGGCCGGCGGCAGAAAAGAACGGGCGCGATGCCCTCCGGAACCTGCCCTGCAGCAAATGCCCCAAAACATCCCGCGCGGAAAAGAACGCCAGCAAAAAAACCCCTGCCTCTAACCCAATAGGAACCAAAAGCAAAAACCTTCTCTTTTAAACTGCATTTCAAGCTATTTTATTTTTATATTTTTCATATTTATATTCACATTCGGATTTATAATGTATATTGATGTGTAATTGTATTCTTATAATTTCTTACATTTATTCCTATTATATTTTATTATATTTTAATATTATACACATATCTTAATATATTGCTTATATATTTCTATAGTTAGATTTAGATTTCTAAAAGGTTTATATGGCTTAAAATAAACACCCTGCCCCATCCAAGTAAAAATCTTTTAAAAATCCCTTTCTTTTATACTGCGTTTAAATTTATCTTTATTTTTCGCATTTATGTTCAAATGTACATTTTTAATGTAGATTGATGTATGGTGTTATTTATAGTCTATCTCTTCCTAATACTTATTTTTATTTACATTTTATATTTTTATATGTATCTGTATACATTGAATATCTATTTCCATATTTAGAATGATATCAAAATAAAATGTATATTCATAGTTTTTCCATTAAAACCCTGCCTCTAACCAAATAAAAGCAAAAAAATTCCTTTCTTTAAACGCTACTTGAATATTCATATATTTTTTCATCATTATAGTCACATGCGCATTTCTCCTTTATATTGATGTATCTATAAATATATATTATATAGATAATAAGGTAGCAAGATAGATAAATTTTCATTTCAATTCTATTTCGTACATACCGCTAATATTTATAGTTACTTACCTTTGAGATTTTATATAGCTCTTAACGTATTTAGGATATATTTTTATACATAGATTTCTAATTTTATTTTATTTATATTTATAATTTTTACAATAAAACCCCTACCTACTACCAAATAGACAATTAAAATCCCCTTTACTTTAAACTATATTTAGATACTTCTTTATTTCTATTTTTGTGTTTTACAAGTTCTTATATATTCTATCACTATATCTTGAGGTACTACATTTCGAGCTATAATATTTATGACATATAATGTGTCATAATAAGACATATACAGTAAAATATGCATTATGTACTGTATTGATTCCTATTATTTTGTAATATTTATATATCCACATGTATTAATTATACATTTCTAGATGAATATTTATAATTATAATCTACATTTATATGTATATAAACATATAAAACACCCTATATCAAACAATATAATGCCTAATAGTAATGGATAACATTATTCATGTTGCATGTTTTATTTATGTTTTCCGTTCATATTTAAAATTGAAGTTCTATATTCCCATTTTCATATTTATGCATTTCTTTTGTTTCATTAGAGCTATAGTTCAAACTTTGCAGTTCTAATCCAGTTCCTCAAACTAAAATGCCAAAACAGCATCAAATTCCCAACAATGCCGTCCAAAATATTCAGAAAGGTTCCACAGCCAACCAACTACCGGCAAAAAACCCCACACTACACTTCTTTAACTAGCAGTTCTTATCACATCACAAAAATTAAACAAACATTTTTAAAAAGACCTATAGAAACACACACAGCAAATCACAAAAAAAAAAACATTAAGAAGAAAAAAAAAAAAGCCAACTAACTTACTATACTCCAAACCATACAACAGACCTCAAACGTTTCTTAAAAAAAAACAAAAACAAAAAAAAACCCCACCAAAACTCTACCACTACACTAACTCATAAAGAGAACCCAATACTCTATAAAATGAACGAAAAAACCCCACCAAATAATTACCGATATAACAAAATCGGAACCACGAAGAAAGAAAAGATTCACCATCGAAATAAAATAACTACCTAAAAAGATCCACCATAGAAATACCCACGTTCCCAAAAATAAAACTAATAAAAAACAACAACCAAATACATCAAACTACCAAAAAAAATCAACAACAACAAAATAATTATTCCTAACTCAATAAACCCATAATGCCTCAAACCATCAAAACACAAATACCACTTAGAAATAAGCACGTCGCCAAAAGAGAAATGTAACCATAAACAACAACTCCCAAATTCCCTGCAACAATAAAACACACACGGCAATCAAATAAGCCAAATGAATAAATCCCCTATGATATAATAAACAAGAATTCAACCATCAATATTTTAAAAAAACTCACTAATTAAGTACAGGACACTACCTCAAGCCACCAAAACAAACACTACGCACTCACGCTAATAAAAGCCTCCACAACCGAATTAAAAACCTACCCTCTACTTCACGCTACGACCCATAAAAACCATTGTAAACCTTTAAAAACACATCCTTTAAAAACATAAGAAACGATCAAAGAGAAATCCAACAACAAACTCAATCCAAAAAGCCCTTGTCATCAGCGCCTGAAGTGAGAACCGTAACAACCAAAAAGTGCCCCACGGCCCTTCTCCCACACCAGCTCCGGACAACAGAAAACGATCCGATAAGTTCCCCAGAACCACCTCGCAGCCACCCCAGGCAGGAGCGCTGGAAAATGAGAAGCCGCGCTCCCGGCAGGAAAGCGGCTCCTCGGGCAGGCAGAGGCGGCGCCGCGCCGGGAGACCCCCGCCCGCTCCCCCCGGCCCGGCGGGGCCGGCACCGGGCCCGGGGGGCCCCGGCGGCGCCCGAGCCCCGCGCCCGGAGCGGACGGAGCGGCCGGCACCGGCCGGCACCGGCGCAGCGCCCGCGCCGCCTGCCCCGCCCGCCGGCCCGGCCAAAGCTCCCCTCGGCTCCGCACGGCTCGCACCGGCGCGGCTCCGGCAGTCCCGCGGCAGCCCCGCCGCGCTAAACTCCCCTCCCGCCTCGGCCATCCCCAGCCACTGCCAGCGGGGCTCCCGCGCCGGACCCTTCGCTGCCGGGTCAGGGGCAGAAGAAGCGCCCCAAATGCAGCGGCACAGCCCCATGCCCACCCTGCCAGCGCTGCCACAGCCGCGCCTCCCTTCCTTTGAAGCCCCGAAACAGACGCCTCGCTCAGGAGCTCACCTCACTTCAACAACGGCAAAGAAATGTGGGCTGCCCTTCAATTTCATCCCCTAGAAGAGCAGAAAAGAAGGGGCTTGCCTCAAATGATGGCAAAAGGCACAATTTTACCTCAATCCAAACCTTTAAAAGGTGGGACAACAGGGCAGCCCCCTCCATTTCAACCTCAGGATGACGAAATTCAAAAGGGAAAGGAGAAAAGTCCCCGCTACAAAGGCGCACCGGCTCACCTGTTTGGCCGCTGCTTCTCGGCACAAAGGTTTGTCTCTCGGCACCTCCTTTGAGCAATGCTCCACGTATCCAAATGATCCCCCAAGCCCTTTCCGAAGTGCTTACCGTCCTTCCATGAGACAGCTCCGGGAGCCCCCCATAAACTCCTCTCCTCCAGCAGCTCCGTGCAAAAGCGATGTGAGAAAAACCCCTTAAATCAGCCCCCGGAGGAGCCGCCCCCCCCATCATCCTCACAGCTCGCACCTGGGGCTACTCTGAGCCCTCCTCATCCTCAGAGCTCGCACCTGCCGCTGTTGCCGCCCTCCAAACAGCGTCTCTCCCTCTCCAGCACAAAGCCCACTTCTCACTGACAGAGATCAAACAGAAATCTGCTACGGGTGTTGGCTTTTCTTAATCCATCTGGTTACACGATTAAAGCACATGCGTGCACTGATGGTCATTGAGAGAAAGCTTTCCCCTGGAGAAAATAGTCCTGTTGGTAGCACACTTTGCTACACCTTCGGAAAAAGCAGAATAGGCACCAACTCCTAAGACCCCTGCCGAGGAACCCGGCCCTCCTTGGGACACCCAAAGCAGCAGACCTCGGAAAAGGAGGGGAAAAGTCAAGCTTGGAGTGGAAAAAGAGGACAGAAGTACAGCAGCCTTTAAAAATGCCTGCACGGAGCAATAGTGGGAACCAGTCCCATTTCTTCTTTCCTTGCTTTCTGTGATGACATAAATAGGAAGTAAGAACACGTTAAACAAAAGGCAGAGCTAGGATTTTACAGGTCTTCGTTTCGGCAGACGGCAGAGAACGGAGGCAAAAGGTGCCGGAGACCCCTTTCTGTTCCCTTCAGCCCTTGCAGCTGCCCCGGTGCTTTCGGGGCACTTGCTTGGTTCATTCCTTCCTAGAGAAAAGGGCAAGGGCATGATTTTCAAAACTACTGCCCATCCCCAGTCAGAGTTTCCTACATTCCTGGGTACAAAGGAGTGGATAGAGAGAGGGCTTCTTTCCAAATGAGTTTAGCGATAGATTCCTATTCTTTACCAAGGGCTGTGAAAACAAAACCCTTGCCAGGTTTTAGTATTCTACACACACCCCTCCCTGGGAATTTTGGGGCAGCTTTGAGTCCCTCTGCGGGACGGCACCCAGCCTGACCCCCCCCTCATTCGCCACCCACCCGCTCCCCCACCGCAGTGTGCCTCCCTCTCCTAGGGACCTCGGGGTGCCCCAAATGACAGCAGAGCCCCGAGTCTTCAGCCCCTTTTCCTGACCCCCAAAGAAGGCACAGGACGAGGCCAACCGCCCTGCACAGCAGCCCAGCACTCCCTTCCAGCCCTTTCCACACCTCCACCCCCCCAGAAAGGGACTCCGCCGCAAAAGGAAAGGGGGGGCAGCCCCCAGAAGGCTTGAAACCCCCGCCCCGCCTCGCTGTCGCAGGCCAGGGGCAGAAATTGGGAGCGGCAGAGGCGGCGGGGACGCGGCACGGCCGGCACGGCGCAGAGCGGGGCCGCTCTCAGCGCGACGGTGGCGGAGCCGCAGGTCCGGCAGCGCCGGGCGGTGTCCGAGCGGCGCGGGGGGATCCGCCGAGAGCCTCCGGCCCCGTGCGGGGACTCCCGCAAGGGCCGGGGGGCGCCGGGCTCCGGCCCTCGGGGCTTTATTCTCCGCGCCCCGAGCCCCGCGGCTGCGGGGGAAAGAAGCGAAGGGCGACGGGAAGAGAGGAGGGAGAGGGGGCATGGAAAGGGTGGGGAGGGAGGTCGGGCTGCGGAGGAAAGCGGGCGGGGAAGGGAAAGGCCGGCAGGGGACGAAGAGGGACGGTGGACAGAGGAAGGAGAGAGGGGGAATAGAACGGAGCAGCGGGGCAGGGACAGGAGAGGGAGGAGTGGGGGGGGGGGTGGCGTTTGGGGGAAGAGGAGGAGTGGGTTTAGGGGAGCAAAATGGAGAGAAGGAAGGAAGGGTAGAGGGTGGGACGGGAGGGGAGGCTGAAAGGGGACGAGAAGGAAAGGCGGGAAGAGAAATAAGGCGAATACGAGCAGAAGGAAGGAAGAGTAGAAGGGAGCACGGGAGGAGAGGCCGAAAGGGAAGCGAGAGCAGTCGGCTTTGGGGAGGAGAGGAAAAGGGGGGAAAGGCAGAGAAATAAGGCGAATACGAGCAGAAGGAAGGGTGGGGGGGGGAAGGAGAGAGGGTCGAAGCTGCGGAGCCCAGACAAAACCCACCCACCCATAACCCGCTCAGCGTGAGCAAATGGCGGCTGGGGCGATTCCCGCTAGTTAAACAACCTTGGCTCCGCCCCGCGCAGCCGCCCTGCGGTCCCGCACACCTGAGCCAGCGCCGGGCCCGGCACGTGAAGCTCCGCCCCGGCCCCGCCCCGAGCCCGCCCGGGATGGAGGCGGGGCCATTGCTCCCGGCCCCGCCCGGGATGGGAAGGGGGGTGCTGGTTCGGCTCCTGGCGGTGCCGGCTGGGGTCCCGAGCGGTGACCGGGGGTGCTGGTTCGGCTCCTGGCGGTGCCGGCTGGGGTCCCGAGCGGTGACCGGGGGTGCTGGTTCGGCTCCTGGCGGTGCCGGCTGGGGTCCCGAGCGGTGACCGGGGGTGCTGGTTCGGCTCCTGGCGGTGCCGGCTGGGGGTCCCGAGCGGTGACCGGGGGTGCTGGTTCGGCTCCTGGCGGTGCCGGCTGGGGGTCCCGAGCGGTGCCGCCTCTGCCCCGGCGGGCGGGGTCTGGGTCTCTCTCGGGCCGGAGCACCGAGTCGGCGCTGGGACCGGGATCGGGACCGGGACCGCCGCGGGCGGCGGGAGCCGCTCCGGGACGGGCGCCGGGGCCGAGCCGGCGGTGGCGGCGATTTCCTGGTGCTGACTGAAACCGGCCGGGGCGTGGGGACTCCCGTGCCGGCCCCAGCACCCAGCAAACCCCGCCGCTCCCCGCGGTGCCAGGGAATTTTCTTTTTTCCAGTGTAGGCCGAGAAATTTTTATGAGAAAACTCAAAACTCAAGGGTACAGGATCTGAGGGGAGAGAAGAGATTCTGGTATAAATTCAAATTGCATTGTGAAAAATAACATGGAACAGCTCATTTCCACTCCCAGCCTGGTTTCTGCATGATCGTCTATGATTCCAACTGCTCCGGTGGGATTGTCAGCCTGTGGGGCTGTAATGACTTGCCAGGTGCTAAGCACGACAGAAAATAACGGGAAAACTCCCCGGATCTGGCAATGGAGCCTCTCAGTAGTGTCCCGAAAGCCCAGCAGTGCCCAGCATCTCTGGATGGAAGCTGAGGGGTTCCAGCACAGCCCCTCTGCAGTGTTCCTCTGGAGCTGACACTGCCCAGCATCCCTGACCAGGGTCTGGGGGGTCCCAGCACAGGCCCCCTGGCACAGGCCTCCTCGCTTCTTCAAGTTCCCTTTAACCTGGATGATTTTCTTGGGGGTAGGAGCACCCAAAGCCAGCAGAACTGGCCTCAGCCACTTTCTGTGGGATCTCTCCTCTTCCTTCCTCGCCAAATTTCCACTGTTAAAACCCAGCTTGAGGCTCAGCTTCCCATCCCCTCAATGTCTCCAAGGAACTGGGCTTGGATTTCCCAATCCAGCAGGGCAGAAATGCTCTTGTCTTTACTGGATATCCTAATAGCAGTAATTGATTAAAAAATAATTGAAATAAATTAAAGGAATTAAGAGAATCTAAATAAGAGCTGCCAGCTCCAACTAAAAGATGCTCAAACCCCTTATCAATAATTTGCTTTAATTAACCAACTCAAAAAAAGTAATTAACACCACATTGATACAGTATGATTATTTTTAAATGAATTTTAGATAAATATTGCAGGATGTAAAAAGTTTTGTACACCCAGAAACTCTTTCAAGAGATAGACAGGGCACAGCTGCAGAGAGTCTCGGGATTCAGGGGAAAAAACCTGAAGTTTTCAGTCTTTAGCATCTTCCACCATGTTGTCACTGACAGCAAACACAGCTTCAGCCTCAGGAAGACACGGAGAGTCAGGGATTTTACAGATCCTGCTCTCACCTCAGCCTTTCAGCAGGTACAGTCTGCAGGGAGAGGGAAGAAAAAGGGTCAGAATGGATAGCCTACTTCCAGAAAATCATCACAATTCATAAAGCAGTAAGTAGAGCTGCAAGAACTTCCCCAAAGGTTCATTTCCCTGCGGACTGAGGGCTCTGAGTTGAAGCACAGGCTGGACCTGTCGTGGACAGACTACAGGAACCCCAGAAGTAAAAGCTACTGGGCCAATTCCATAAAACATTACAAAATCAGGCTCCTAGGATATGGCCATCTCTTCTCTTACCTGATGGTGGAAGCACAAGTAATTATCTTCCCTCCTGTAGTTTTTTTGGGATCTGCAGTGAACTGCAGGGGAAAAAAACAAAGCCCAAGTATTTCGCACAACTGGAACAGAAAAGTGGGGAAAAAAGATGCAGGGGCACTCCTGGGGTGATAACTGGGATCCAACCTCTCCACACCAATGGAAGCAGAGACTGAGTGACAAAGCCTTTGGGACCAATTTGCTGGGAATTCATAAGAAAATGGATAAGTTTTATTTTGGCAAAAAAGCCAAGCTGGTTATCACCTCATCAGTCGGGTACAGCAGCAGCACCCGCAGGAACCTGGCCAGGTGGATCTGCCTGGCAGAGGGCTCCCAACTTCCTGGGAATCTGTGTGCTACAGGGCTGTGGCACTGGCCATTAAAACAGTTCCTACCTGTCCCTTCACAAGGCAAGGTGGTTTTTCCATACAGCAAATGTTTTTTGAATTAAGAAGATAACACTACACTCAACTGGAGAAGAAAAAAGTGAGATCTGTTAAATTTTCCTAAGCCAGGCAAAAAAGAAAGCCAAATCAAACCAAAACAAAAACTAACATAATAATGAAAAAAAAAAAAACATATCAAGCATATTTTAAGAGAGTTTAAATTGGAATGAGGTGACTTACTTAGAAAGCTTGAAAAGCTGCTATGCTGCAAAAATCTAATGCTGCAAAAAAAGCCTTTTCTTACATCACATTTTCTCCCTGAACTTGCAAAAAGACCCTGCCAAACTATTCACCACATATCGTTCTTGAGTCATTCCTCTCTTTGAGCACGAGACAAGCTAAAGCTATGGAGACAAGAAAAACATAAGTGACTTAATGCCGCTCTTTTGAAAATTACAGAATCACAGGGAGGTTTTTCCTTAGCTTAGTTCAGCAGATACTGGATAGCAGGGAAGTCAGGAGATAAATGTTTTGCTTTCAGAGACAAACATTTAAATAAATATTTACATTAAACCAGAAATCAACAGATTGTCTGATCAGAAGTCTTTATTAAGAAAAATAAAGAGGATGGCAGGGCCAAGGCTCACGTTCGCCCTTCTCCTGCAGCTCAGCGAGTATTTCCTGTCACACTTGCCTGTGCAGAGCAGCCACGCACGACTCGACGGTGCTCAGCCTTGTCTCCAGAGCTTTGAATATCACATCCACCTGCAAAATAGCCAGGAAGAGATTCTGGCTTACACACAGGATTTGATAACACAAAGAGCACGTGTGGATGTCAGAAAGGGCTCAAATCTCATCTCACACCACCAATTCTTTTCATTTGATTCTTTCCCTGCTGCTCTCATACTTTGAAAGATCACCCAACTCTAACATTCACTGTCCACACAGTGGACAATTTTCCAGCCTCGGTGTCAGAGCAACACACTCAGCTTTAGCTGGACAACCTTCAGTCTCCACAGTCAACTTCCTTACACTATTTGCTCCCAGCTCTTTCTACCTGCAGTCACAAGATTTTAGTAGAGCAGAACATCAACTTGATTGATGATGTTAGATTTCAATACAAAGCTACAGCAAAAGCAGTAAGTCCATTTGCACGAAAGGCAAGAAGAAACATGACTAAAAGTTAAGAAGTGAATCAGAACTAACTAGAAACAACATACCAAATTACTGAGACATAAATAGGAACCTAATGCTTTGCTTGATAAACAGAAAATGCTAATTACAGTGAAAATGGAAGGAAAAGTTACTGAAAATCTTGAATAACTCAAGATACCAATGACATGCTACAATGCACTGAATTACTCTGGGTGAAATAAGCTGTTCCCAATAAAGTATTGAAGAACATTAAGGTTTCACAGAGGTGATTTAGACAAAGAATGATATGAGGTTAAATCTCACCCTTTCCAGCACCTCCTGCAAGACAGCTCGACTTTCAAGAGTAAGCGGTTCCTCATGAAGAACAGCTTGCTGTCCTGGGGTTCCTAGAATATAGCTGAGATGCCACAGTTTAGATCATGCACTTCTCACTCTGAAGCCAAAAATCCAGACACAGCACTCCTCCAGAAGCCTGACAGGCAGCCATGGATTCTGGGGCTGCAGGATGCAGTGAAAAATTGCACAGACACCAGGAACAGTGCGATGCTGGCTGGGAGAAGCAGCATTACTCTCCAAGAAAAGTGCATTCTGCAGCCAGGTTAGTGCTGTAGAGAATTTTACTGCCATGCCATTTTACTGTCAAAAAATAAGGTATCATAGCTGTAGAATTAAGAAAAAAACCCAAACGCAATGTGAACTTCAAAAAAAAACAGAGGCATTAAAACTAGTTCGGGTGAACACTGTCCATTAGAACAATGCTTGCATAAAAGAACACTGGCATAAGGCCGTGATTCGCAATATAGTTACTGAAGAACACCTTAAGACCACTTTTCAGTGCTATAAACTGACTAAACCCATACACACTTTAATTTTCTAGACAGATTTTAAGAGGGCTTACTGAGAGGGTCAAGCACATACTCAGCTGTCAGATTTGCCTTTGCCCACCTATTATAGTTTGACATAGAAGTGAGTGTTCTCAAAAAGTTGGAGTCAAACTAATCAGTCATCAAGTTTAGATATTAACACTTAAAGTGACCACTAAAAGCATTAGACATGCCTCTGAGAACACACGGGGTTAAAAGCAAAGAACTCCCAAGAGAATTCTCTCTTCTGTTCCAGTCCACTAAGAGTACAGAGGGGAAGCCATGCCACCTGTAACTGAAGCAGACCAGAGACCCAGAAAAAGAAAGAGGGGTGAGGAGAATGAAACCAAAGCAACCCCCCCCACAAGACATAAAGGTAAAAAGCCACTAAAATGTCCCAAGCAAACCCCCCAGAGAGAGAGAGAGAGAAAGAGCGAGCCCGTTCCACCTAAAATTTAATATCATGTGCCAGCAGTACAAAGAAAACAAAAATAAGAGAAAAGCTAGTGCCCAGCCATAAGAATTCAGCAGCCTATTGTAAGATCTCAACCATCCTGGGAGCTTAAGACACTTTTAACTCTTTCCTGTAAAAAGAAAACTTTACAAAACCTTACTCCTCCTTAATCTAAAAGAAAAGAGAGATAGCCAAAGACCTGAAATGTCAGAAGAAAATGAGGGAAGAAGCCTAAGTAGAAAGAAATAATAGGAGTAGCTTTAGCTAGACTTTTCTTGTATAGCCATAGACTAAACCAATTTTCTCCTACAACACAGAGGCTGCATTTTTAAGAGGATAAAATTACTTAAGCTAAAAATATGCAAGAGTAAAGTAAACAAAGAAAAAAAGTTAAAGAGGGTCTAATAGTACCCTCTAGCTTCAAAAAAAAAAAAAAAAATCTCTGTTCTCGAGACCCTCGGCCCCAGGGAAGGAAAAAATGGGGGGGGGACTGTTATCCCAAAAAGAAAAAACTGTTACTCTTTTAGTCCTTAGCAAAGCATTCTTAAAAAGAAACCCTATAAGCAGCTTCAGTCCATGCACAGTGGTGGGAGCACTGTGACATGGAAGGGAAAATGTCACAATAGCACAGAAACACAAGAAGTTACAATTGTGTTTCTTAGAGATCTATAATACAAGAGAAACTCCTCTCTCCCTTGATAAACTAAAAATTAATTATCTAAAGAATAGTAACTTAATCAAGAATCCAGAGTTGTGTCTCACTGTTTTAGTAGAAATTGAGTAGAAGAAAGTTTAAAAGGTTTTCATCCTAAATTCTGTGTATTCCTTTTATTGTAGCTATAAAATAATAAAGTTTTCTCCTTTGTTTTTAAGCTCAAGCCTGCTCTGCTCTGTTCCTAATCACATCTCACAGCATTCAGTTAAAAAACATAAATTTTCATTAAAGCGCTGACATTGTGCCAGTGTCAAACCGTAATGCCACCTTAGCAAAGACAGAGCAGTGCAGGTCGGACCCGCCCCAAGTTCTGCCTGAGCCCCTCTGGCCACGCTTCCTGCTGATAATGCCGACCCCTAAGGGGTTCTAGACAGGCTATCTGGGGCTTGGTTTGGGCGCTCTTCTGATCAAATGAGAAGGACCCTTCCCGTGCCCTGGACCTGGTGATATTTTCTTGGCTGGAATGCAATTTCTCATACAAACGGCAGACCTGGCTGTTTTGGTTTTTTTTTCCTAAGATTTGCCTTACAGAGGTGATGTTTCTCACAACTGAGCACTCTGATGCCAACGGCAGCAACACAGAAAACCACTCTGGGACAGAGCAGCAGGAAAAGCTCCCTCGAGACTTCCTAGAGATATGACAGGAGCACCATCACAGAACCTGTGATGCCTGGTGAGTGAAATGGAGCTGGCAGGCTGACCCACAAACATTCTGTCTTTACCTGTCAATGGAGTCAATACTGAAACAGAACAAATCTCTCTTATAGTCGAGGTT
Organism: Taeniopygia guttata; assembly: GCF_048771995.1. Taxonomy (NCBI): domain Eukaryota; kingdom Metazoa; phylum Chordata; class Aves; order Passeriformes; family Estrildidae; genus Taeniopygia; species Taeniopygia guttata. Next base: position 147,121 of record NC_133026.1, read on the forward strand.
CCTTGAGGTGCACCTGTAGATGCTGCCAAGTGTCGTTGAGCAGCCAGAGCAGAATAAGGTTTCTACCATGCTGTAAGAAATAACATTTATTTAGAAGAAAATAAAAGGAAACACCTCTCCCCATCCCTTTTCTTAAAAAAACAAAACAAAACAAAACAAAACAAACAAAAAAAAAAAACCAACAACCTCCCCATGCTAAATTAGAATTTTTTTTAGGCATTCATTATTGCTTTACACATTATAAATTATGAGCATTCATCCTTCAGCCTGAATTTGCAATAGCTCCTCAGGCTGACTGACCTCAGGAAGACCATCAGAATCACTAAGTTGTGGTCGGGACATTAAAGCTCATCCCATTCCACCCCCTGCTGTGGGCAGGGACACCTTCCAGTGTCCCAGGCTGCTCCAAGCCCCAGTGTCCAGCCTGGCCTGGGACACTGCCAGGGATCCAGGGGCAGCCACAGCTGCTCTGGGCAACCTGCACCAGGGCCTGCCCACCCTCCCAGGGAAAAACTTCCTCCTGATATTTCATCTAAACCTGCCTTCCTTTATCCTAAGGCCATTCCCCTTGCCAACGGCCCCGTGTCCCTGTGAGAAATCCCTCTGCCTTAAGCCACAAGCGCTTGTACAGAGCACCCCACATAAGAGTCCCAGGGGCTCTGGGGGCACACGAGCACTCCGGGCCCTTGGCCGGGCTTGTCCTCAGCGCCTTCCCCGCGAAGGCCCGGCTCTGTGCCCGGCCAGGACCGGCCCTCACCATCCGCACTCGCCGGGCAGATTGGAGACCTTCCGCTCTGGGTCCACGGCGACGCTGGCGGCCGCACCTGCAGCGGGAGAGAGGGAGGGAAGGAGGGATGGCGGAAAGGACGGCGGCAGGGACGGCGGGGACACGCCGGGGCGGCGGGGCCGGCACTCACTACGCAGCAGGATGCAGCCTCTCTCCTCGTCGTTGAACACCCAGCTCGAGGTGTCGCCCACGGGCCGCTTGCAGCCAGCGCACATGAACACCATGGGCATGGGGGGCGCGTCCGCCCGCCGCTCTCGCTGCTGCCGCTCGGCCCGGCCGCCGCCCGGCTCCAGCAGCGACAGCGAGTACTCCAGCTCCGGGCAGAGCGCCATCGGGTCCTGCCCGCCCGCCGAGGGACCGGCAGCGGCCTCCAGCATCGCCTTCGAATGGCCCGCCGAGGAAGCAGCAGTGACGGCGGACATCGGCCCGGAACCGCCCCCGCGCCGCTCGCCCCGCCCGCCGGGGCTGCCCCGGAACTGTTCCCGGGGCCGGCCCGCGCCGCCCGTGTGGCGTTTGGGCCTCGTAAGGGCACGGAACTAAGGCAAAGGGTGTGGTTACTCCGGTACATCGGTTTTTTTATGAGGCGTTTTATCAGGTCACTCCTAAGTCAGAAACCCTCCTGAGCTGGAAGGGACCCCCAGGGACCATCCAGTGCCACCCCTGCCCTGCCCAGACACCAACAGTCCCACCCTGGGCATCCCTGGCAGCGCTCTCCAAAGGCTCCTGCAGCTCTGGCAGCCTCGGGGCCGTGCCCGTGCCCCGGGGAGCCTGGGCAGTGCCAGCACCCTCTGGGGAAGAGCCTTTCCCGATCGCCAACCTAAACCCCTCCGGACCCAGCTCCAGCTGTTCTCTGGGTCCTGTGCCTGGTCACGGCAGCAGAGATCGGAGCTGGGTCCCGGGAGGAGCTGCAGCTCCCGGTGAGCTCTGACCTCAGTCTCCTCCAGACTGAAGAGGTCAAGTGTCCTCAGCCACTCCTGGCGTGGCCCCTCCAGACCCCAGCCCTTTCCATCCAGATACATTCAGGAATGTTTTCCAGCCCGGCTGTGCTCGGGAGCTCCCAGGAACAGTGAGCTGCTCGGAAAGAAGGGTCTGTGATCCAGCTGGCACTTGTCCAACCTGTCCCTAGGTTCAAGGGCACCCATCTCAGTTTAAAACATCCTGAGGAATAACATGAGTGACTGGCAAGAAGCGAGGATTGCGTTTTCAGGGCCCCTCCTACATCTCTGCCATACATTAACACTCATTGCCATGAGATGTTTTCAGTCCCCAGGCAGCCCTTGAGCTGCGGGACCCCAGAGTGACTGGCACAGGCACCAGTTGTGCAATTCTCTTTCTGAGGGCGCTGCAGTGCGGTGAAGCAAAGTAGTGGGTCGGAGTTCTGAGCTGGCTCAAAAGGCGCCACTGACATGGCTAACAGAACAAACTCCTCGGAGTATTTCTGGTCTTATGAATATTACTGGGATTACATAGATCCAATTCCAGTAGATGGAAGCAAGTTGAAGGTTAATAAATGTAAGTATTGTGGAGTGGTAGGTGCTAATCTTGCACAGGGAAAATGTTGGGTACCTTGTCTCACTGACCTGGTTTTGTTTCCTGCAACAGAGTCCATGCCAGTGCCTGGTTTGTGTGAATATGTGTTTGCCTTCAGGCTGGATAATTACTAACAAACACTCTGGGCTTTATCTTACAGTATTTGAAGCTATAAGACTGCTGACACTAATTCTTCTTTACAAGGACAGATTTTTTTTTTTTTTTTTTAGTCCTTTGCTAAGGGGAAATTTGATGACTTGCAAATCTGTAGCGCGGGGTGCTGGTTATCTGTGTGCTACTGTCACCAAAGTTCACTGAAAGAGCAGAGGTTTTCATAAAAATACTGTGTTTTCATCTTGGGACAAGGCTGACATTGCAACGGGTAAACATTCAGACTTTTAGTAAAGGAAATTTATGTTTCCACTAGCCAGGAACAATAAGCTGCAAACATATTCTTTGACCTTTCCTCCTTTGATTTAGTGCTGCTGAACTAATAAAGTAATAGTATCCATTATTGCGCAAATGCTTTGCTGCTGTGGAAACCGATTCTGCTGGGCTTTGCAGTTTATTTCCAAAGGATATGAAGTAGCATTCACCAATCTGACCTTGCCATTCCATTTCACACCTGGCTTTGCACAGTGAAACAGCGGTGTCTTGTTATGGCTACTTGTAGTGGCAAATGATTTTGGTTTTTCTAATGTAACTGCACTGATTAGGTTTTGCTAAGATAAAATGACAAGCTGGATCCCAGCAGATTAACTGAGGGTGATGGGTGGACTGACAAAGACCAAGGGAGAGCAGGCAGGGTGTGTTGGAGTCACTTGGGCTGCAGACAGTGCTTCCTTGATTTCTGTCAAGCCTCTGCCTGTGGTTGTATCTTCAGTTCATTAACAAACTTACGGGGTTTACTCATTGCTCTTTAGTTTACTGAAGATGGCTGCAACTGTTCAGATGTGGATTCAGAGACTAAAATTGTTTTTCCCAAGGTTATTACAGTGAAATTATTATATGTTCCCGGAAAATGTGATTGCCTTTCAGAATCTTGTCTCTCTCACTAAAAATACAAGAAACTGCCTTTCTGATGGTGAAGGTTGAATTTGAATTCTGTGTTAGGAGCTGCTTGTCCTTCTCTTGCCTGAACCTGAACAGCAGTAGGAAAAAGGAGCAGAAACTTACTCTGCACCCCCTCTAGAATAGTTTTTCTGTGCATTCAGATCAGCTGAGGGTTTATTGCCTCCAAACTTAGAGTGCCACCCCTTAAAGAAAGTGGTGTGAATATCCACATCCTTCTGTACAGAAAATCTTGCTCTCTAATGTTGCAGAGCAACATTTGGTGCTGCTGGGACCAGGCAAATTATGAGCAGCTCCTCTGATTCTCTCAATTTTAAAGTTAGGGCAGATGATTACCTCCAAATTCCACTAGAGAAACCCCAAACTGCTTTGCTAAGCTAGATGTAAGTCTTTGGCATGTGGCTGGCATAGCAAAACCCAAAAATCAGGAATAAACCTTCCCCCGTTTTCTCCTTAATAACATTTTTCTACCATTTGGATCACCTGGTGTGTAACAGAGATGGCATTTGTGTTGTGGCACTTCCCTCCTTGATACAGTATTTTTCTTCTGCTGCCTGTTTTCTTGAAATTTGTAGAAACTATGCTTCTGAGACAAGATGCTCACCCCTCTGTTAAATTTAATTTAATTTTGTTGACAGTTTTATGGAGGAAATTACCCCATATGTGCCTAAGAGTGATCTCATCAGCTTTATTTCCATTAAAAAGCAGGGTAAACTCATCTCGTATTGACTTTTTAGCCCCACTTGTTCACTTGTTCTGACCCCCCCCCCCCCCCCAAAAAAGAAGTAGAGAAGTCTACCACCTTTCAGGCATTTTTATACTCTAAGAAGATGAAAATAGACATTTTTTCCATGTCAGAAGCCTAGGAGGAATAGAGAGTGCATCCTCTTGGTACTATTATTCTTCCTTCTCCAGATACCAGTGGGAGAACAGCGGGTTACAAGTTCTAATGAAAACACTAAGGGAAACAATTCCCAACAGCTGGTTAGGATTTTTCATTGTTTTGAGTAAAGGTACCAGTCAAGCAATGAATATAGTTTGTCTTTGCATATTATTTACATCCTTATTCCCTGAGAAGCTGCTGCTGGGATTATCGGCTCCATGTGCTCAGGGCCATTGCTGGGGCAGCCCCAGGGAATTACACAGTTCCATAAAACTGTAATGGGATTGCAGTTCCCTCATTCACTTTTGCCTGCTATGTTTTGGTTTTCTTTTAATGTGAATCACAGACCTGAATCTCTGCACTTCTTTTCCTCTACTATGTGTGGCTGGTCCCTGAAACATTTTGAGACTGAATTTGTCTCATAAAAATGAAGGTAAACCCAGATGAGAAGCTTTCTATTTGTAATGTTGTGCATCTCTCTCAATTTTCTACAAAAATAATGAAAAATCTTAATTGGCCCATGATCTAATAGGCTATTTATAAGCACGCACACACATAGGCACAAAATGTGATGGTAAAATTTAGCAATAGGGAAGATTTTATAGATTGGTAAAATATGAAAATACATTATTCCAGTTAAAGAAAAAAAAAAAAAACCAAACAAAAGCAAACAAGCAAAAACCAATTAATTGCAGAATTTAAACCCAGGAAATTTTGGTTTAAGCTCCACCTGAGCCCTGAAGCCAATTTATTTGGCTTCAGTGAATTCCATAACATCTATTATAATTGTTTTTAAAAGAAAAAGCCAAAATAGTTCTGACAGGGAATTCTATAAATCCAAACTCTTAATTTCTGTCCCAATGGTGTGGAACACTTCAAAACACTGGGCTTTTCAAAATGCCCCTGGGCAAAGGAAGAATAAAACAAGCTGCCCTCCCCACTGATATTTTTCAGTAGCCCAGTCTAAACTCCTGTTTCTGATAAGGGAACAGCTGGGCCAGCTCTAGTTTTGGGTTTAAAAGGCACTGGGCTCATTCCCTTAATCTATTTGTGGCTTTGATGCCAACACATACTGAACTTTTTTCACAAAGAAGCACTCAATCAAACATACTGGACCTGTTTCAAAGAACACAATGTTTTCTGTACTTGCAGAGGGAAGATTTATTTTGTCTTGGTCAATATTTGTCTTGGAGTCAGTGACCCTTCTTTTTCCACCTCATCTGAAGTGAGCCACCGGCTGTGAATGCAGGGCAGAACACCCAAACTTCCCAAGGCCACCCCCAGCACCACAGTGACCCCAGGAAGGAGTGTTTTTGAACCAGTGGCCAAAGGCACTGTGGGGGTGGGAGCAGATCTGTCCCCTCCCTCAGTGAGCCCAAGGCTCAGGCAATAAAATCAGCACAGCGCTGAAGCCTCCATGAAAGAGCAGCTCCCTTTGCTCCCCCAACACCTCACACTCCCACTGAACCGGCAGTGGACACACTTTGGCACCGCCAGCCCTCTTGTTCCTGAAATAAACCATGTGCTCCTGGCAAAGCGGGCAGCAGCTTGCCCTCTTCCATGGTGGCTGCAGGGGCACTGCAGCTGAAAAGGGCAAGGGCACATTCTCTTCCACTGCACTGATGTGCTGAGAGGGGCACAGGCACTTGGCAACAAACTTCCCTTGCTATTTCTCGTGGTATAAACTGCTCTCAAGGCTGGAATTCCCTTCCTGAGGGCCTCTCCTGAAAGATCCTGCGGGATTAGGCAGTAACCACTCAGGCTTTCTGCACTATGGTTATGTAAAAGGAGCCATGTTCCAACATCTGCACAGGTCCAGTCACCAGAACACTCTCTGGAGGCTTTTCCCAGCCCCTCCCTCATCCCTGCTGCCATACCCTGTTAGGAGGTTCCCAAGACCTTTAACAAATTGGCACTTGGAGTCCTCTCTCTGAAAGGAGAAACGGAATGGCTCAAATGGCACACCTTTACTAGAGATGATAAACCATCTCACTGTGTTTTATTTCTGCCATGCAGAATGCACATGACAGAATTACTCTGCTGTGCCCACAGACTCCATCGTCATTGCCTTTTGGGTCGGCCTTGCTGCGTTTGTGACGTTTCTTTTCCTTGTTTTGCTGTGTATGTCCTGCTCCGGATCAACGCCAGCAAAGTAAGTATAACCAGAGATGAAGTAAGTAGATACTGGTGTGAAAAAATAACCTGTAGGAAACATTCACTGCCTCCAGTGACCCAGCAATGACACATAACGTTTATAACTGCACAGAGGAAGTGTCAGTATTTGGTCGGAGTGTCTCCTGACCCACCGCTCCTCCTTATATCATCAGAAAATTCAGCTCAGCAGGCTGGTCAGAGATTCAGGATTAGGTCAGAAAAACAAGCAGAGGGAAACAGCAGTCAAAGAGAGCACTAATATTCTCATTTATTGGCACCTAGGACCTCTGGCATGCTCACAAAGCGTAATAAAAACAATTTTTAAAAGGCAGTTTACCCAAATAAACCACAAAGCAGGAGGTGGACTAACAACACAACAGACATGGAAATGGATGTGAAATTGCAGGGTAACAGAGGCATGTTACCAAAAATTTACTGTTCCTAAAAAACTGGCAGGAGAAGTCTGTGTACTTGAAAATCTCAGAGTGCTTGCAAGACTTAAACAAAATATTAATTTTTAAAGTTTTTTTCACTTTTTCATCATGTTACTGAGCAAAATACTTGGCTTAAAAATACACATATTTATCCCTCATGTATTCAATTTTGGCCATCAAAGGAGCCATTGTGGCTCTAGACAAGGCAAGTCTAGAAATGTTTTCTGGAGTGCCCAGAAATCATTAATGAAAAAAAAAAAAAACCAATGTTCAATAAGATTTATTTAGGCTTTGAAACCATCCTATGTTATAATTTTTCTAGGCTTGAGACATATTGTGAGAAAATAATTTTAGGACTGAAGAAACTATTAAACCCAGTCACACACAAAACTTGTCCTTTTTGCTTGAGTTCTGTTTGTTTTTTAAGCCCCACTTCAATTCCACTTCTCCCAGTTCCAGCACTGAAACCCAGTGAAGTGCTTGAAAGGAGCCGCTAGTGTAAACTTGCACCGCCTGCCCTGTCATCCTCTCTGCTGTGTCCCCCACCCACTGCCCTTGGCATGACAATCATCCAGTATCTCTGTGGAAACCTCACGTCTCTTTTCTTACGGTAATCCCGATACACTCACCCAACAAACGCGCTCAAGTCACCGGTCAGGGTTGGAGAACTTTTACCTTCACTGTTTCTCTGCTAATCCATCTCTGTCAAGCCCAGGGACATGCAGGACCTCCTGTGCTCTCCCAGCTCACCCACGTCCTGGTGAGAGGAGGCAGCTTCTCTGGGCACCCTGTGCCAGGACCTGTCCACTCTCCCAGCCAGGAATTCCTTCCCAAGATCCCATCCATCCCTGCCCTCTGGCAGAGGGAGCCATTCCCTGTGTCCTGTCCCTCCATCCCTTGTCCCCAGTTCCTCTTCAGCTCTCCTGGAGTCCCTTCAGGCCCTGCAAGGGGTTCTGAGCTCTCCCTGGAGCTTCTCCTCTCCAGGTGAACTTTCCCAGCTCTCCCAGCCGGGCTCCAGAGCAGAGGGGCTCTACCCTTCAGAGCACCTCCATGGCCTCCTCTGTGCTTGTTCGAACAGCTCCACACACTGCTTGTGCTGGAGCCCAGGGCTGGGGCAGCTCTGCAGGTGGGGTCTCACCTGAGTGGGGGAGAGAGGCAGAATCCCCCCCATTCCCCCACCTCTTTTGATGCAGCGTTGATGCGATTTTGGCTGTGCATGACACCCATCTCCTCCTCCACTGCGTAACTTCAAGGGTTAACTCTCCTGGCAAGGGCCCTCCGGAGCAGAGTCCCTTGTTCTTACCTGCACATCTGCACACAAGCCAGGTACTGCCATGGTGCCTTCCAAAGGCCACGCAACAGCTCTCTCTACTCAGGCCACAGCGGAGTCTTGAGACACGGAGAGGCCCTGGACTGGAATCCATGATCCCATTGCAGCACACACTTCTCTGCAATACCGAGTGATTTGGTGCCAGCTTTGATGGGTGACTTTGGGAAAGTGGGGAAGGCTGATGCCTGTACAAGCCCTGCACTGAGGTATCCATGTCGCAGTCCCTCTTGTCAGCACTGCACGATCCCACAGAAATAAGACAAAAGGTCTGGAGCACAGGACCACTGATTTCAAACCCATCTGCCTGCCAAGGCAGCTGATGATCACACTGCTGGGATGCAGAGCATTAACATTTGCTTCAATTATGTGTATTAACATCCAAAATGTCACAGAAAAATAAGGGCTAGTGGCCAGAGATGGTTCCTGGCCAAGGCTGGAACTTCACACAGTGGAAAGAGGACAGGGCCAGCTCCTTCCAGGTGTCCCATGCACTTCACTGGAGGCTGTGCATTCCTGATAGCCATGCACAACACAATTCTTCTGGCTATCACCTTCCTACCAGATGGTGTAATGCTGGAGAGATACCCAAGCTGGATGCCCAGAGAGTTGGAAGATCTGCGTGTCTCATCCCTCATCCCTGTTTCTTGCTCTAGGAGAGGCTCAGTCCAGGGCCCTGGGGCTCCCTGCTGGCTCCAGACAGATAGATCTCCTACCATAAGGAACTCCATTCAGTATTTGGATGTGGTGCATGAGCACCCTCATAGTAAATTAGAGATGTGCAGCTGCCGTCATCCTTCCAATCACACTTCCCTCAGAAAATGATACCGGACATTGTCACTGCCCTTGTCTTTGTCCAAATCCACAGAGTCTGGAATTAGCTTCCCTGTCCTTTGAAAGACTTTTTCAGTTGTGTCTTAGCTTCAGTTCTGTGATTTTGCCTGGGCTGAGGTCAGTCACAGCACTGCCTAAGAGTGACCTGCTCTGACCAGGTGGGTCTCTGGGAACTGGGGCACTGGAACTCTGGAATTTACAGTTCCATTCATTACTTCTTTCACCTGTCAGTATCTGGCCTGGTCTACCAGCAGACCCACCGTTTGTTGCTAAAAACATCTCCTTCTCATTCCTTTCAGCACGACGATGAACAGGAACACAGGTTCGGGCAGGAGCTCATTAGGCAGTGACTGCACTCACGACAATTATCGGTCACAAGAGCACCCAGGGCAAATCCTGGTGCAAGGACGGAGTACTTGCCAGCAGCATGCATTGGAATAACTGTGCTAATCCAGCAGTTTGAATTTTTGGAATGCTGTGGGACATGCTTAATGTGTCAGTAATATTTTTTTAAAGAAAGCCCCCAAGAAGCAGTGGAAGAAAATAATAAATAATATTGCCTACTCACTGTCAGTGTCTTTGCCTTTTGCGATGTCGGCCGGTTCCACGGGGGTAAATTAACTTCAGGAAGAACTTTTGCTGCCGTCCTTGCTCGTGTGTTGGAATTCAGCAGAATCCTTGTTACTTTACACATCAGGAAATACAAGTTCAGCAGAATTTCAGTTTGGCTGAGCTCATCTAGGTTCGGCTGGGTTTGGCTAAACACTGTTTGGTTGGGCTGAGGACGGCTCGGTTCAGCCGAGCTCATCTCAGTTCAGCCAAATGCATTCAGTTTGCCTGAGCTCGGTTCGGTTTGCATTTCAAAGGTTCTCGCTCAGGCACTGCATGTTTGCAGATCTGCACTGGCATGCTCAACTACCCTCATGGCCACATTCTAGAACAATGTACCAGATTTCCCAGAGAAATCTGGGTATAATCACTGAGCAGAAAATCCTCTGGGCTTTAGTTCCATCTCTCACCTGTTCCAAGCAGAGGGAAGGTGGGTTTTTGTCGCACATCACAATGGATCAGGGCTTTTTTTTTTTATTAAAAAAAAGGGTAATAAAAATAAACCAGGTCTGACATAAATGTCTTGAAGTGCCATTCAAGCTTTTTAACCCAAGAAGACTGTCCTGATTCCCAAGTCCAGTCTTCTATTCATACTGGTTTTGGTATCATGAAACCAACCAGGCTCTCCAAGAAACAGTAAATCATGGTGCTGTCTCCTGGTTCTTTGCAATTACACCCCAGTGTAGGAAGCTCTGCAGCCTTTTTTCCCCATTCTGTATTAGGGAGAGGATGGATATTAAGGACACACACATGCACAAACAGTCTTTGGTTCTTCAAAAAAGATAAAAATGCCTATAAATAAAAATTACATAAGTAATATTGTCTCTCGAACTGTTCAAGAAAAGGGAAATCGGAGCTTTAATGTGCCACTGAGAGATGTTGAATCAAATCTTCCCCGAGTTTGCACCCAAACAAGGTAGGTCTATATGAGAACAGCTCCAGCGGCACTCACGGTGATGAGGACAGAGCAGAGCAGAATGTTAAAAGTGAAGTGTTAGTCCCCTGAATTAATGCCCTGATGGAGCCAAATTTTTTTGCAAAGAGACGTAACGGTTTCTTCCCCTTGTTTCCGAGTGTCTGAGTCAGCCTGTAACTCATAATCTGCACTAGTGCAGATCAATCTGACATGGGTAATTAACATATCCGGCTCCTGTGCTCCAAGCCACGTCTCCAATGTAAATGGAAGTCAGGAATACAGAAACAGCTGTGGAAAAAAGAGAAGACAAAAATCAGAACAGATATTCTTCTATTTGCCCACAGGATTACCAAGCCAAGCTGCTTGCTACCTCCAGGACTGTTTTAAAAGAGTTCCCTAACTCTTTCACTAGCTGGAAAATCTGGAGTGGTTTTGCACATGCAAAGCCAAAGACCCTACTCACAAGAAGGAACAAACCAGTTTCCTGTTATAAATATAGCAGTTAGAAATCTGACCTGTCAGATGCTCTCATTGACCAGCAATAGGGATCAGCATCCAGGCCCACATGGAGCTGGGTTTTTTTGCAGACTATTCTCCCTCTTGGATTTATATTTCTTTTACACCTTTTATTCCATTTCCGTCCCTGAAAGGGAAGTTTCTTAGAGGGAGTGGGAGTGTTGTAGTGTCAGAAAACCTCACAGTGTGACCACGCACTGTGCTGCCCACCCCAGCCCCTGTCCCACCAAAGACACAGCTTCTGCTTTGGGAAGCCACGAGCCTGGGTGGATACGGGAGAGCTGATAGAATGGATTTAAAAAGCCATGGAATTTCCTAGTGTCTCCCACCACTGCCTTGTAACATAAGTGATAAGAACAAGACAAGTCACCTGTCTTGTCCGCATCCTCTTCCACCGCTGCTGATAGGCACAGAGATTTCAGAAGCTCGTGGAAGGTGCTGAACAGGCCCTGCTCCTCCATTAGCTGCAGCACGATGGAACTGAGCCCACCGAGCTGCCTGGAGAGCCCAGCCGAGGAACTGCTGGCCTGGCAGGGCCGGGTGCAAAGCTTGAAGAGGCTGTTCCTCAGTGTCTCATCCCTGAACATCTCCCGCGCGGCCGCCGGGTGTGGCAGGACGCGGTTCTGCAGCCACCTCGGTGCTGGGGACACATCCTGCTCCCCAAGGGGCTCTGCCCAGCCAGGGACCTCACGCCACGCAGTGACAATGTGAACAGATGCAGAGGTGACAGCCACTGCCTCACCCCCACCTTCACCGGCTCTGAGGGTCTCCCCTCCCTGTGTGGAGGGTGCTGCTGGAAAAACAGGGTCCCAGTGGGCAAGGATGGAATTCAGATGTTCTCTGCATTTCTCCAGCTCAGGCACTTCCACGTCCACAGCAGGGTCGTCTTCTTCCACCCCGTTCTTTTTCTGAGTGTGATGATGCACATGAGATGAGGCTTGAGGTTTGTTCTTGTCTTTATTATTTTCTGTAAGGAGATAACCACCATCAAAGCAAACATCAGATACTCCAAAGGATTTTCCTAGAACAAAATTGTGAAGCAAGGTGCTCTCCTGTGCTGATTCAGTTGTTACAATGGCAAGTACCAGCCTCGTTTAGCAGCCTCATGGAGCCTGTGCTGTTCGAGGGCGCTCCAGAAGCTCCAGGGACTCCAGGCTGGAACCCTGTTCCAAACTGGACCACCCAGCCTGGGCACGAGAGAAGCTCCTGAAGCCTGGAGCAACACAACCCACACATGCACTAAGCTACAGGTATCACTCCACAAACCCTCTTCATGTCTTTCTGAGGAGTTTTAAAGGGTGAAAAAACTGTAGAAAAGCTAAAGCTTTTACAGAATCCCTAAATACATGACACTTTCTTAATTGATACAGAACATTTAAACAAACCTAGAGAAGCTTTAATGTGCCCCAAAAGCAGCTGCTGCTGCAGGAAACCAGCATTGTTTTAAGACCTCCCACTCCCAAGTTCCTTGCACTTTTTGTTCACAAAGAGAACAAGAGAAGTCACACCAATCCTGGGGTTTTTCCTTTCTTTAAAACTGGTGACAAGAGACACCAACTATAAACTTTCGCTTGCTTTACTTATTTGTTGTTTTTACTTACACATCCCTTTCAGATCCCCATTCACAGCTTTGAGCACAAAGCCTCCAGGCACTGCTTCTTCTCTTAAGATTTCATTAAAAATACCCTTTTTCAAAGCCTGACTCAAGATTTGCCACGAAGTTTCATTTTAAAGCTCTTGCCCTTCATAAACTGTGTTTCTCCAAAGCTTCCAAATTGTGATAAGGTTCAAAATCATCACAAGGAAGATCTGAAACATGCCTTTCCATTTCCTTTCCTCTTCCCTCAAGGTACATCAGTCAGACAGAAGGTGTTAGTACTACTTCCAGAGAAGTTTGCCTCATTTGAACTGCTGGCCTGCAACAGCTAGAACAAAATACGCCTTCCCTGAAGTATTTCAGCACTTACTGAGCAATTCTTTCTTTTGGTCCTTCTGAGCCAGGGCCTGCAGGTCCTCCTGCAGCTGCAGCTCTTTGGTGACAAGGCTCCACTTGTGCAGCAGCAGCTCCCTGCTGGAGAGGACGCTGTCGCTGATCGTCTAACACCTCATCTCCCTAAAAGCCTCCAAAACAACATCACGGTATTGCAGCACAGAGGTGAGGGTGCTGAACAACTCACTCAGCTTGGCCAGATCTACATTAGTCCTGGCAAAGGAAAACACGAGTGCCATGCGTGCAAATCCATCACTACAGCTCTTAATCCCTACTGTCAGAATGGCCAGGAATTAGGGACGAAGGACTTGACAGCAACTGGGCATCACATTTTACTTGATTCCCCATGTATTCAGACACCTAAATCCTCCTGTCAAAGAAATCCCATCCAAACTCACTACTCAACAGACAAACTGAAGGTGAGAAAACCCATCCATCTAGCAGAGATAAAGAAAGCCTCCTGGCCTTAAGAAAGTTCTCACCGGACAGAGGATGAAATGCAAACCAACTAAAACAAAAAACAAAACAATGATCTTACCAAATATGTTTGAATAATGTGACCAAAACACACAGAAATTCATTTACAAGCTGAATAGGAAGAAGTTTCCTCTTCTCCTGGGATTGATTCTTGTTTTCTCTCTTGTCTCCAAAGTTTATTAGCCATAGAGTATGGAGTAAGAAAATCATTTTATTTATCACCTTATTCTCCAGAAACCTGAAAAACAAACCAAACAAACACAAAACCCAAGAAAAAACAAAAATAAAAAAAAAAAAAAAGGAAGAACAGAAAAAAAGGGGAAAAAAAAGAAAAAAAGAAAACCACATTTAAAAGGCAGATCCTCACCAGCAGCTGGTCCGTCTCCTACAGAGGACCATATTCTAGTGCACTTTTGGTGCACTTGCCTGAACCTGTCAGGGCACTCTATGTTAGCAGAAGAGATTTTTTGTGAGGGAGAGCCAAGGGGAGGAAAAATAATGTTTTAGACAGCTCAAATCCGTCACTGTGCCACTTCCTGTGCAGCAGGTCCTGTGACAGGATGGGAACTGAGGGTGCTTGAAATTCAAAAGGTAAAGACTCCAGCACAAGGTGTCATTTTGCTTTTTCAAGGAGTGATTTCCAAATCACAAAGCCCCCCCACCATCACCCCTCCTACCACAACCTGAAAGCATCTTGAGTCCATTTTCAAAAACACAAAGGACACCTCAGAGTTCAACAAGTTCTGCCAGGGCAGCCCTTGGTGCCCCTGTCTCCATGTCTGTCACCCTTGCTTTCATCCTCAGCCACAGAATTCATCTACTGTGGACAGAAAAATTGTTCCCATTTCTTCTGTACTTCTCTGTACTTACCTTTGCTGTGCAGGACCCCCACGAGGAGGCTGTGATCCTCTGTCAGCTCATAGGCAGCTCCGGTGACACGGGCAGCACTTTGTAATATCTCCAGAATACGACTCTGAAACAGAAAATGCAACTTGTTCTTTTACATCCAAGATCTAATTATCTAACTTAAAATGAGCAATTTGGCTGGTATCTGATCAACTTCCAGGTAAAATGAATGCCACCTGTTCTCAGGAACTACAGAGAAGGAAAGACAGTCTCCCTTCAATGCTTCATACCACAGGTGCTGCTCTTACAAGAAGTATTCAGGTAGCAAGACAATTTTCTCTTTTTGTCCAAGATTTTGACACTTGAAATACTCAGGGTGGATGCTCCCAAACCTGAGAGCCCCTGGCACGTGAGTTTCCCTCCTCCTGAAGCACTGTTCGCGTAACAAATGTGCTGGCTGGGGAATAGAGACCCCAAAAAGAAAAGCCCCCAACTGCAGGAGCAAAACCACAGCACCCACGTGAGGCTCCATGATGGCAGGAACCTGTTCCAGTTTCAGGGGATAAGGATGGGACTGGTTTAGACACAAGCAATTATTTCCCCCTCCACACATACACAAAACCGACACAAGCAATTATTTCCCCCTCCACACATACACAAAACCAACAAGGAACAGATTTTCAAGAGGACCAAGACAGAGTCAGCTGTTCCTTTTTGTTTGGTACTTGAGATCTCAAAGCCATGCAAGCTTCTGTGGTTTGGGGTTTTTTGGGACTTTTTCAATTCTTACCTGGGAGCCCTCGTCACACAAAGGACTGTTGAAAAAGGAAAGAACGACCCGGAAAATCCTCTGCTAGTCACAAAGCTCACAGCAATGTTTGTCATGCAGCCCTTCCCCAAGAAATCTGAGTATCCACTCATGCTCTGTTTTGTACTGGAAGCCACAAAGAAAAATACCACTACGTTTCCAAAGAATACCTGCTCCTAAAAGCACAAAACCCTGGTTCCCTCTGAGTGCCAGCTCAGGGCTTACCACAGCTTGTTCTGAACTTCTCCATTTCCACTCCTATCAAATTTAATCACTAACAGTGATTGGGAACAGTCAGTCTGCAGCCCAAACATGCACTGGAAATGGAATTTTAGAAGTTGCTGTTTCTGAAATACTTCTGTTGAACTCAAAGTTAGTAATCTAAACTCAAAGAGGAATTGTAGCTAGCCAGGGCAGGATATTCTGTTTCTTGTGCTCACAGAGCATACACAGCACAACTCATTGCCGTTAATATTAAGCAAACAACAGAAAACCCATGGAAATAACATTTTTAATTTCAATATGAAACATAAGAAAGATGCTTCTAATTAACTACCTGTGGGAGAATGAGATTTCATTGTATTTTTATGGCTGTTTAAATACATTTCTGAAGAATTACTGGATACCTAAAATGAGACTCTTACCTCAAAATCAAAACTCTAGAAAAGCTGGAAAAGACCTGGTACCTTCCTCAGGTCCAAATCCTGGTGTGACAGAGGGAATCTCTTTAACTTTATGTAAATGTGCTCCTCTGCAAAGAGAGAAAGCTGGCATTGTGGAGGAGGACAGTGCTCCCAATCCACAAGCACGGACGACAATTCGTGGAAGCTGCAGCGAGTGTGCAGCGCTCCAAGCTGGGAGAACAGCCCAGCAACCGCAGAAGGCCTTTGCTCTGAGGCTCATTCCGACTGCCGCCCACCCTCCCCTTCTCTTGCCCAGCAGGAAAAGCTCGGTCAAGAGTGCACGAGCACAGAGCAGGCGAGGAGATCAACACTCCCCAAGGCTCTGTTTTTCACCCCAGCAGTGACACACGCAGCAAGTTCCAGTACCTGCTTCAGGATCTGCTGTGCCACACCAGCAGCGTAGAGGGTCAGGGAGAAGGTGAACCTGAGGCTTGGTTGCCTGATTCTGTTCGGCACAGCACCCAAGAGATACAACAACTGCAAGAGCCCAGGGAGAGGAGGCTGAAGCACAGCCCAAATTAACATAGCAGGAGCGCAAAGACATCGATCAGCTTCTGGGACATTTCACAGCTCATACAGGGAAGTGCCCTAATTCAGCAAACTTGAGGGTTTGGCCATGTCAGGATCAAAACACCCAGAAACAGAAAAAGACACTGAACTGAAGCCGCCTAAAAGCCGTCCCTGCCGAAGACTCCTTCAAACAACTTGCTCACGAGGAGGCAGGGATTGATTCAATACTCACCAGCCCATCTGGCCGAGGTCAGAGCTCTCTGCCCACCGAGGACACAGCAACCAGCAGGGACCCTTCTCCCAATATCCAGCACGGACCTGTGAAGCCAGAGAGTTTACAGAGCAGAAATAGCCAGAAGATGCTCTCTGCTTCCACACATTCTCTGATCCATCATTCCAAAGGAAAGTCCCCACGGATCAGAAGCAACCACCTCTCATTTTTCCTCCAGAATCACCACACTGCTTTGCCTTGCTGTGCAAGTGTTTCCTCCCGTGCCCATCCAGTCCATCTTTTCTTCCCCACTGCAGCTCTCCAGCACAAATGCCGCTTCTCATACACACTAAGCAAACAGTCATCTGCTTCAGGTTTTGGCTTAGAAAGTAAAAGCTTTAGTGCGTCCGGCTACGCGATTAAAACACATAAGTGCGTGGGTGGTCATAGATGGAAAGCTTTTCAGGAGAGAAAAGAGCTGATTCGATAGGACACCTCCATACACCTTCAGAAAAATCAGAATTCATAGCAACTCCTAAGACCCCTGCTGAGGGACCCAGCCCTCCTGGGGCATCCAATGCAGCAGCCATAGGAAAAGGATGGGAAAAGCCAAGCCCGGAGTGAAGGAAAAGATGACATCAATACAGCAGCCTGTAAAAAGCCTTCACACAGCAACAGTGGGAACCAGTCCCATTTGCTCCGTCCTTGCTTTTTGGGATGACATGAACAGGAAATAAAAACTAACGAAACACGAGGCAGACCTAGGGTGTACCAGGTGTTCGTTTTGGCAGCGTGGATGACAAACGTCGCTTCGCGCATGAACAGGCAGCCCGGTTTCAATCCATCCTTAGCCCAAAGCCTTCCTCGCCTCCCATTCCCCAGCGCTCTGCTCACGGCTTTGGAGCTCTCGCTCTTTCCGCCCGCAGCAGCAGGGCACCGGAACGCAGCGAGGCAAAGCGGGCCGGAGCCGCCCATCCTGCGTACCTGTCAGCTCACGGCGGCGGGCACCTATGCTCCTGCGGGCAAGGAGACGGCTCGGACACCTCCAGCGCCGGTTCCGCCCCGATGCTTCCGTGTTCTCCTGCATTTCCATGCACCGGACCGGGACCGGGAGGCGGGGGGCTTGTGCGAGAGTGGAGACGGCGGAGAAGCACGGGGAGGCGGCGGGAACGCGCCGGGACGAGCCAGGGACGCGGCGGGATGGGGACGGCTCACTTGACCTTCCAAGGAGGGCGGCAGCAGGGGCGGGCAAAGCCAGGGCCCCGCTCCGCCGCCCGCACGCCGCCCCGGCGGGATTTTTCGGCACGCGGCCGCTCCCGGCGTCTTGAGAAGGCTGCGCGGGGGCCGGGAAAGGGGGCGCAGCCCTGCTCCGACGCCGCTCGCCCTCGGCCCGTGAGCGCTGCGACCGCGCCTTCGCCGCCCTCGCCGCTGCCATCCTTCTCCAGCGCCGCCGCTGAGCCGCCTTCACCCCTCCCCTGTACTCACAGACACCGCCCCGCTTGCCGCTCGCTCCCGCCCCTTGCCCTTCCCACCCCGGCACCCAGCGGCGAGGGGCAGGGCGCTGGCTGGAGGGGCTGCAGTACTGCCGTCTGTCCACAAGGCGGCAGCACTGCCGCCCGCCACAGCCGGAGGCCACCGCTCGTCCGGAGGGGAGGCAGGCGGGAAAAGAGTGGGGGCGATCCTCTTGGAAAAATCCTCCGAAATAAATGGGCCAAAAAACCCCGCACAGAAACTAAAAAACACTGCCTCGAACCAAATAACACCGCTCACCAAAAAGCCCTTTCTTTTTAACCTATATATATATTTATGTTGGTTTTGTTTATTTCTAGCTGTACGGCAGGGAGGCGGTGGGAGGGGACGGGACGAGCGCCCAGCGCGGCACGGCAGAGGCAGGGGCCGCGCCCAGAATGGCGGCCGCTGCAGAAGCTGGGCAGAGAGAGGCGAATCTGCCGATGCCGGTCGGCACGTGCTCGAAATCTGACCGCCCGCGGAGCCACTGAGCCCACAGCCCGTGTGCACGGCACTGGAACCGCCGCGAAAAATCCCGCCGGGCTACGCCGGCGTAAGGGTGGTGTTCAAGCAGTGCAGTCGACAGACACGGCTCCTGGAGTTTCACGTCCTTTTTTTTTTTTTTTTATTGCGCCCTCTTGAGAAGGTCAAGCGAGTCCGCGACAAGCCACTCCCAAGATGGCGGCCGCGGGCGGCGGGCTGCAGTACCGCCCTTTGCCCACAGGGCGGCAGCACTGCCGCCCGCCACCGCCGGGGGCCGCCGCTCGCCTCGGGGCCGCGGGCGGGGCCGGCGGCAGAAAAGAACGGGCGCGATGCCCTCCGGAACCTGCCCTGCAGCAAATGCCCCAAAACATCCCGCGCGGAAAAGAACGCCAACAAAATAAAAACCCTGCCTCTAACGCAATAAGAACCAAGAGAAAAGAACTTTTCTTTTAAACTGTACTCCGATATATATTATTTTAAATTTTTTCATATTTATATTCACATTCGGAATTATAATGTATATGGAGGTATAACGAAAATACTTCATGCTAATAGTTATGTTTACTTACATTTAAAATTTTCTATCTCTTAATGTATTTATGATATATTTCTATACATCGATTTCTAATTTTTTTTATATTTAAAATTTTTATAAAATCCCTACCTCCTAACAAATACAAAATAAAAATCTCCTTTAGTTTAAACTATAGTTAAATATGTCTATATTTATATTTTTGACACTTACAAGTTCTTATATATTATGTTACAATATATTGATATACTACATATTTATATATATCATGTACTATATATTTATATATTTAGATATATAATATATACGAAGTATAATGTGCTGTAATAGGACATATTCAGTATAATATGTATTATGTATTGCATCGATTTCAATGATTTTGTAAATTTTACATTTATATAGCTACATCTATTAAGTATATGTTTCTAAATTGATGTTTTCTATGGACTTTGTTTATATTTATAATCCATATTTATAAATACATAAAATACTCTATATCACACATTATAATATCTTAGAGTAATATATAATATTATTTATGTTACATGTTTAATTTACATGTATCTGTTTATATTTAAAAATGAAGTTTTATTTATATGTATTCTGTTTATATTTAAAATTGAAGTTTTCTACTCCCATTTTCATATTTATATACGTTTTGTTTAGTTATATGCATTATGAACTGTATTTATTTCTATTATTTTGTAATTTTTATATTTATATATCCACACGTATTAATTATACATGTCTATATTGATTTTTATATGGATTTTGTTTATATTTATAATCTATATTTATATGTATTTATAAAAAACAAATAAAATACTCTATACCAAACAATATAATATCTAATAGTAATGGATAACATTATTTATGTTACATATTTTATTTATATGTATTCCGTTTACATTTAAAATTGAAATTTTATATTCCCATTTTCATATTTATGCATTTCTTTTGTTCCATTAGAGTTATAGTTAAAACTTTGCAGTTATAATCCAATTCCTAAAAATAAAATGCCAAAACAGCATCGAATTCCCAACAATACCATCCAAAAAATTCAGAAAGGCTCCACCAGCCAACCAAGTACCAGCAGAAAAACCCGCACTACACTCCTTTCACTAACAGTTCTTATCACATCACTAAAAGGAAACATTTATTTAAAAAAAAACTATAGAAACCCACACAGCAAAACACAAAAAACACTAAAAAGAAAAAAAACCCTCCAACTAACTTCCTATACGCCAAACCATACAACAGACCCCGAACGTTTCTTAAAAAAAAAACCCACAAAACTCTACCACTACACTAACTCATAAAGAGAACCCAATACTCTATAAAATTAACTAACCTCCCCCAAATAATAACAGATATAAAAATATCGAAACCACGAAGAACCAAAAAATTCACCACCCAAATAAAATAACTACCTATAAAGATCCACCACAGAAATACCCATGTTCCCAAAAATAAAACTAATAAAAAACCAACAAATACATCCAACTACAAAAAAAAAATTATATTCACAACAACAAAATAATAATTCCTAACTCAAAAAGCCCATAATGCCTCACACCATCAAAACACAAATACTACCTAGAAATAAACACGTCGCCAAAAGAGAAATGTAGCCATAAACAATATCTCCCAAATTCTCTGCGACAATAAAACATACACGGCAATCAAATAAGACAAACGAATAAAACCCCTATAATATAATAAGCAAGAATGCAATTATCAATATTTTAAAAAACTCACTAATTAACTACAGGACACTACCTCAAACCAACCAAAATAAACCACTACATACTCACGCTAATAAAAAGCCTCCACAACCGAATTAAAAACCTACCCTCTACTTCATGCTACGACCCATAAAAACCATGGTAAACCGATCAAAAAGAAATCCAACAACACTCAATCAAAAAAAACCCTTGTCATCAACAGCTGAAGCAAGAACCGTAACAACCAAGAAGTACACCACGGCCCTTCTCATACACCAGCTACGAACAAAAGAAAACGATCCCATAAATTCCTCAAAACCACCTCAAGCCACCACAGCAAGGAACTCTGGAAAATGAAAACCCGCGCTCCCGGCAGCGGGCGGAGCACGGCTCCCGGCAGGAAAGCGGCTCCTCGGGCAGGCAGAGGCGGCGCCGCGCCGGGAGACCCCCGCCCGCTCCCCCCGGCCCGGCGGGGCCGGCACCGGGCCCGGGGGGCCCCGGCGGCGCCCGAGCCCCGCGCCCGGAGCGGACAGAGCGGCGGCACCGGCCGGCACCGGCGCAGCGCCCGCGCCGCCTGCCCCGCCCGCCGGCCCGGCCAAAGCTCCCCTCGGCTCCGCACGGCTCGCACCGGCGCGGCTCCGGCAGTCCCGCGGCAGCCCCGCCGTGCCAAACTCCCCTCCCGCCTCGGCCATCCCCAGCCACTGCCAGCGGGGCTCCCGCGCCGGACCCTTCGCTGCCGGGCCAGGGGCAGAAGAAGCGCCCCAAATGCAGCGGCACAGCCCCATGCCCACCCTGCCAGCGCTGCCACAGCTGCGCCTCCCTTCCTTTGAAGCCCCGAAATTGACGCCACGCTCAGGCGCTCACCTGACTTCAACAAGGGCAAAGAAATGTGGGCTGCCCTTCAATTTCATCCCCTAGAAGAGCAGAAAAGAAGGGACTTTCCTCAAATGAAATCCTTCAAATGGTGGGAATTTTTAAAATCAGAGGGTTTTGGGAAAGCTGCAACAGGCAGGTCTCAGAAACAGCAGAACTGCGATTAGAGTTAAGCAGTAGACATAAGATTTGTCAGCAGAAAAATGATATAAGAGGCAGTAGTTAACTACAAATAGAGCAATGGTCTGTATATTAATGCTTGTCTAGAATAACTCCCTAAGCTACAGAAAAGTATATCTAGTGAGATATTAGCAAGTTCTAAGCTTAAGAATGGAGCTCCGTGCACTGTGTTTTAATGCTTACAAGCAGGTATTGTATTCGAAATAAGCGAGCATTGTTTTAACCAAAGGTACGTGTGCTTAGAGTGGTTGGATAGAACTAGTGTCAATATGCTTTTGCTCCGTGTGACTGGTCAAAAGACTTGAAATTCTAACATTAAGTTCTTTGTCTGCTGCCGGGGATCTGAGCTGCTGTCACCTTCCCATTGTCATAACCATGTAATGAGAGTGATGTAAGAAAATGAAACAGCTCGAGATGTGTTCCTCAGCAGTCCCGTCCTCTTCGTTATTTGTACAGTCCCCCGGCCAGCGATACAAATGATGGGAAAAGGGGATTTTTACCTCAATCCAAACCCTTTAAAATGAGGGACAACAGGACAACCCCTCCATTTCAAACTCAGGATGATGAAAATGGTATGTGTGGGGGTTTACCCTCAAATCAAATCCATCATACGACAACAATATTTCCCCCCTTCCTTTTAAAAGAGAACACAGGGATTCCCTATATCCCCTGTGACGTCCCTAACACCCTGGAAAAGGCAGGTTTTCCTTCAGTCAATACCCTCAAAACCACAAGTGAAGGGGGATCTCTCCCAGTTCAAACACAGACAATAATGGAGGAGGAGTTGCTTCCCTCATTTTAAATTTCTCTCGTCCTCATAACCCCTATTTTTTTTTTCTGTGTGCACCGGGGAGGGATTGGCAAGACGAAATTTAAAAGGGAAAGGAGAAAAGTCCCCACTACAAAGGTGCACAGTCTCACGTGTTTGGCCGCTGCTTCTCGGCACAAAGGTTTGTCCCTCGGCTCCTCCTTCGAGCAATGCTCCACGTCCCCTAGTGCGTATCCAGGTGATCCCCCGGACCCTGTCCGAAGCGCTCACCGTCTTTCCATGAGACAGCCCCGGGAGCCCCCCATAAACTCCTCTTCTCCAGCAGCTCTGTGCAAAAACCAGCGGCGGCAAACCCTCGCCCTAAAACAACCTCCCCCCGGCAGGAGCCGCTCCTCATCCTCACAGCTCACACCTGGGGCTGCTCTGAGCCCTCCTCATCCTCACAGCTCACACCTGGGGCTGCTCTGAGCCCTCCTCACAGCTCACACCTGGCGCTGCTCTGGGTTTCTTTCCAAATGACTTTAGCGATAGATTCCTATTCTTTACCAAGGGCTGTGAAAACTAAACACTTGCCAGGTTTTAGTATTCTACACACACCCCTCCCTGGGAATTTTGGGGCAGCTTTGGGTCCCTCTGCGGGACGGCACCCAGCCTGACCCCCCCCTCATTCGCCACCCACCCGCTCCCCCACCGCAGTGTGCCTCCCTCTCCTAGGGACCTCGGGGTGCCCCAAATGACAGCAGAGCCCCGAGTCTTCAGCCCCTTTTCCTGACCCCCAAAGAAGGCACAGGACGACTCCAACTGCCCTGAACAGCAGCCCAGCACTCCCTTCCAGCCCTTTCCACATGTCCATTCCCCCCCGAGAGGGACTCTGCCGCAACAAGAAAGGGGGAGCAGCCCCCAGAAGGGTTGAAGTTCCTGCCCAGCCTCGCTGTCACAGGCCAGGGGCAGAAAGAGGGAATAGGAACAGAGAGGACACAGGAAGAACGGGTTCTTAAGAACGGGGTGCAGGATGAAATTGAGAAAAAAAAATTAAAAAACCAAACGCCAAAAAGAACACCAAAAAAAACACCCCAAAAAAACACACAAAAAAAAAACCCCAACCAAACAAAAACCACCAAACTGGGTTGTGCAGCACGACAGAGAGGGATTAAAAAAGAACCGGAACAGGACAGAAAGAGCCCCTGAGGAACATTGACATAAGGAGCACCACAGAACCACAGAGAATAAAAAGGAACACAAGTGAGACATGGAGAAGGACAGAGAAAAATACACAGTGCCAAACACACGGCTAGGACAGAGGGATATAGAGACACAGAGGGAAACAAGGACCCAGATGGGAAAAAATCACAGCACATGCTGGTGGCAAGATTCTTCTCCTCCAGTCACTACACAAGGGCAGCTTCCCTGCAATTTCATGATCAGCGTCTCTTCCAAGTTCAACAGGTGAAGAAACAGGTACTCCCAACATCTCCTTCCTTTGGCCAGCACAGACCCACTAGGAGAACTGGAATCCAAGGATGGATCTAAACATGGGAATCCCACTTGCTACTGTCTCCACCTTTTCCCCAGCTTAGCCCTGGGCTGGGAAACAAAAGACAACAGACACTTAAAAACCAAACTTGAAGTGTCTTGAGGATGCCCAGACCTGGGAGAAAGCCCTTCCCACAACCCTCTTGGCCTTTTCCCACTCTGAGGAACTTTGGAAATGCCCATCCACACCCGGGATGGACAGCCTGGGATGTTTTCTGCACAACGACACAGCCCCGAGCACCAGAAGCGTGGAGATGCCCTGGATTGCAATTCACAGCCTCAGTGAATCCTACATGGGAGAGCCAAGTAATTTTTGACCAGAGGAAATACAAGTCACTGTTTTTAATAGTTAAAATACCCGTGGAAGTTACTGGCTGCTTACAGCAGTGAGCTTCATACGGCCTCCCACACTTAGGGATTTATCAGAAGAAGCAGTTTCAGGTTCCTTCCTTTTGGGGCCCAGCTCCAAACGGGAAACTTCTCACGACTGCTCCTGAGAGAGGCAAGTGGAACTTCAGGAGCTCAGGAAAGCGACTCGCTTCCCTGAGTCATGTCTCACCTGCCCGAGCACCCACAATGCTTTTGTACCACCTCCCTCCCTGCTTTCTACCTTCATTTAAATGTGAAAAGCCTGCAAGCTCTGCCTCCAGCCCCAGCCGCATCTTCCCTGCGCCCCGGCACTGCCCCACCTGCTCAGGTGCTGGTCCCCGCTCTGCCGCCCCTCGCCCCGGGGCCGGGAGAAAGTGCGGATTTCGTTTTCCCGGAGAGGCTCTCGGGCGGGCCCAGCCCCGCAGCGCCTCCCGGGCTTCGCGCAGCCCCCGCCGCCCGTTCCCACCCGGCGCTGCTCGGGGGCCGCCCCGCGCAGGGGCTTTCCCAGAGCCGCCGTCCTCCGCTCGTCTTCAACCTCGCTGTACCCACAGCAGCTCCCGCCCTCCTCCACTGTCGCTGCAACCCTCGCCCGTCGCTGCTGCAGCCAGGACCCGCACGGTCCCGCCGGGGTTACCGAGCGGCCCCGCCGGGGTTACCGAGCGGCCCCGCCGGGGTTACCGCACCCGGCGCTCCCGAGCCGCTCCCGCGGCGCAGTGGAAGTGTCCGTGCCCGCGCGGGCGTCACGGCGGAGCGCTGGCGCCGACCGCCCGTCAGCCCTCACACGGGGAGCGCGAAGGTTTAGGACATTGAAGGCATTGAGGGAGCAAATGCCAGTCCAGAATAAATCATAAACAAGTTGCAAGAATTCTTCCAAGTTTCTCTCCAACCATTTTACATGTAAGTCCATTATTTCCACGCTTCCTTCTGGAAAAATGAAATTATTCCTCAGCCGTGGAGTGGTCCCAGTCCAGTCCGAGCACGTGAGGAAAAAACATCTGCTTCCTGTGTGCCAGGAAGAGCCTTTCTAGGTCAAAGAACTGAAAAAGACTTGGCGTAGTGCATTTTTCCCCCTGGAATAAGAGCACACACCTGGAATAAGGCAGACACGGCTTGTCAGGACACACTGCACTCTCTTCTCCAAACACAATCCTGGTCTCATTGCAAACTGCCTGTGCCATGTTGTTTTCTCCAGGACAAATTAAGGAATTCCTCCTGGCAGTTTGGAGATTATGTTATTACAAATGAAAGAAAGTAAAGAAGTATTCTCAGTAAAAGCCTTTGGGACCTCCTGGACTGAATTTAGAAGGAGACACTCATTCTCTGCAAGTGCAAATACACAATAACCTCCAACACAAAGCAAAGATGTCAAAAGAGGTCTAAAAGCACCAGTCTGACAAACCTCGTCATTCTTTTTTTCAGTGACTTTTGCAATCAAACTCTAAAGCTGACAACCACAACTGTCCCCGTGCTCCATCCAGCCACTCTGGAACAAAACAATATTCTCTGCCAAATCGACAATGGACAAGGGCAGAAGTCTCCTCTTCAGAAGCTCCTGGCCCGATCTGGAACTACAATGACATATTACATATAGTAGAAGAAACTCCATTTGAATGTTTAATTTAAGCAGAACCTAGGGAGAAGTGCTAGACAAGTGGTAACCACCTACTTGTTACCATAGTGGAGATGTTGACTCTGTAATTCCTACACCACCTCTCAGCATCCAAGCTTTAGCTCTAGGCCATCCAGAAGAGGAGCCAGATCTCTCCAATGGAAAGAATTTCTCACTTATTGAGTATGGAAATGGCTGAAGGTGGAATCTAGTGAAAAAAGGAATTCACAAGAAAGATCTAAGGCGAAACAGATCTCACCTTTATCAAATCCCATTAAAACCTGTAAATGCTTGCATGTCTTTGTGTGCATTCACAAGTGAAGAGAAATCCAAACACTAGAGATCATTAGCAGGAGCAGAAAGAAATCAAGGTACCGGTCTTCATTAGGACACATAAGATTAGTGCACAAGATACAAAGAAACAAAGTATTTATTGTTAAAAGCTCTTCGATGAATCACTCAGCATCATACAACGGTGGCTACAGAGCAGAGGGAGTCTCCCTCTCCCTTCCCTCTGTTCTTTATACATGTGTTTGCTCACTCTCACAAACCCACTGTTGTATTTTTTAAATGGAGTTCCTCTCTTCAGTGAGTTTGGAAAAGATGTTTATAATACAGGATCTGTCAGAACAGATATATCCTATTAAACAACAGAGCAGTTACAGAAAGGAGACCACTTTCTTCAGGAAAAGTCTTCTTTCCCTCCTTATCTCTTTGCATTGCCTTAAAAGAGCTCTCCACACAAAACCAGACCAACAACCCCCAAATACATGATTAGCATTTTGGCAAAATTAGGAGCTCAAGATATGCACCAATATAGATTTAAATACTAATATTTTCACCTGGCTTCCACAGGGTAAGTCCTAAACAATGTGGTGTAAAAAAACGGCCAGCTGAGACAATGTCTACACTACAGCTACCAACCCTGCTATGCCGAAAAACTGAATCCCTGCTGGTAACAGCGAAAATGCGACAGTGTGTCTCAAAGTTATTTGCAAAACTTTTGGTTCTGTCGTTGCCCCCCACTTTCTAGGCTACACACCGACTGCGACTGTCTCTCCCATGAGAGACACATGGTGTGTGTCCACATACACATGCACAGAGAAAGCACAGACTCACGTGGGCTGTGCTATTTCCAACAGTAATTTGCACCTTATCTTGTGCTGTGTCTTTCTGGTGCTTCAGTCATACTCTGCTCCATTTTAAAATTTCCTTTCCCACTGTTGTATTTTTCTCTTTATTCCACAACTGAACATTTGCTTCCTTTTCAATCTCTAAGAAACATTTGATCTGTTTCCTGCCTCATGGCCAACAACCCAGAAGATTAAAGAAACCTGTTTCTAACCTGCCATGTCCACACTTCTGCTCCAAGATACATTTCCCTCCTACTGGTACTCCAGAATTCCACTGAACTTTTTCCTAGTTTGATGCTGTATTTTCTAACAATCTATATTATCATCTATGCATGAACTACTTCTATGCACAGAATGTTTTTTTGCAGTATGCATAGATTTGTATGGTGGTAACTGAAGACCCCAAAACATCTTGCCATCTTTTATACACACGAAAAGACAACTATCCTGAACTTAAAATAAATTCCTCATTCACAGTCTGCCAAAATTACCTGCCTGTTCAGTGCCACCACCTTTCATTTTCAATGCTCAAGCAACACTTGGTCTAGTCACTTCCAGTATTGCTCCATTATTTATCTTCAAATAAAGTTTTTCTTTGTTTCGCAAACAAGCAAGCTCTTACCTGCACCTATGGAAAAAAGGACAAAATTTTTCTCTTTCTGATTCAGTGAAAAGACATGAACAGTTCCTGAACACAGGAAAAAGGCATCAGAATTTCAAATCTCAGTTTAACCAAAGGAAAGACATCTGACAGCTAGTCCTAAGACTCACTGGTATTGACCAGTCTGTTTTCATAGACAGTGAAATACAAGAATTTAGATTCTGGACTGCTATCTCCAGTGCCATCTTCAGTGGCTGATTCATGCACACACCCATTTCAGTATAACACTGCTGCTTGACAGAGCTTCAGCTTTCAGTGATGCAGTTGTGAACACTGGCACCAACACCATATTAATTTTGTTAATTTGCTCTGAAAGAGACTTGGAACCAGATCCATCCAATTAATTCTACAGAGGCTCTAAAACCAGGCTGGACTCCAGTATGCTGTCAGCTGTGGTAAATGGCCGGTATTGCTCTCAAATATCTGCCATTTCAGCAGGAAGGCTCTCAAACCCCAGAATTCCCAGGCATTCTGCAGGAATCTATCTCAGTCCTGTGCCCTTCTCATATCCTTGGTATTTTTCTCTGCATTTCTTATTCCCGCAGACTGAGCATATCCCTGAATGTAGCCGCTGTTTGCCACATACAGACAAGAGTTTTATACATCAAGCAGCATGCACACAACGGACACAGCAGCATAAAAAATATGGAAGCACAGCAGCAGATGACCCCCACTGCTTTTTTCTCATAATGCTTGCCTGTAGTCCAATTTGCTGAGTTCTAAATTAAGTAATGTTTCAAGTCCATCACTGTGGCAGCCTCATAGTCCCTCAGTATAACCAGTTTAAGACTGCAGGATTTCACATTTTACTGTGAAAAGAGGCGTTAACACAAAAGGGAAAAATGCCGAAGCAAGCCATTCCCAGTAAAAGGCCTCAGACCATGAAGTACTGCCGTACTTTTTCTCACACCAACAGGTTTTGTGGGAGAGTACTGCCATCACGTAAATTCAATCAAAAGTAAATTTTCCAAGACATCTCTGAACACAATGGATGGATTAAAAGCTATGGCACTATTAATGTGAAGACAAAGATATTAAATAAAGGGGTAAAGAGAAGACTATCTCTTCTGTGACTGAAGAGAAGAAACTTTTAAGTCAAACTAAGAGAGAAATTGGCAAAGACAGCAGAAAACACATCACTAGAGAAAAAATGCATTTATTCAGAAGAGCTGCCTTCCTTCCATACCACATGTGAATTTGATTCTTTTTCCAAGGAAGTGTAAGAAAGGAGGTGAAAAGGATCCTAGAGGAGGATCTTGAGTGCCACATCAAATGGACAGTTATACTTTGGCAGCTGCTTTTTGGAGGAGAAATTATATTGGGCCTTTATTACACCTCATCTGTGCACTACAAAAAATGAGGATTCAAGGAAGATGTCCCTGCTTCCAAGTAATTGTTCTGTAAATTCCCATTATCTGAATTTGCCATACATTTACAAAGATGATTTCCAAGGGATATGTTCTCTGTGCTATTTAAGGCTGACAGTGCTTTATAACTCAACAGTATCCAAAATAACCAGCATGTATCATGTATGGGAGAGCTAAGTAATTCATAGTAAGAGGCAATTCACCTATGGTCAAAATGTGAGACCAATCCAGGGACTCTGTTAACATCTTGAAGTAAAGAAAAAACTACCATGTGACATTAAGTTAAGCTTCTTGGATTCTACACCAAGAATTAGGAAGTTATTTTCAGTGATGAACCCTACAGGCACACAGAGAAACATTTAAATAATCTGGTATTTTACATATATACTTATTGTTAATATCTGCTGTGTTAAAGGCAGGCATCAGCAAAGCACTATGACGTTATTTTAGCTTTCTCAGAATGCCTCATTTGTTGCTAATACCACTGATATTAAGGATGCGTAAGAAGCTCTTATCCCAGGAATGATTCTCTTTCTCTCAGTACAGTGTACAGATCATACCCATCTAGTGAGACGTGATTCAATCTACCTTTCACTGCCAGGACAAGGGGAAGAGAAATTATTTGCATCTGCAGAAGAGATGGCCTGACTATATGTCTTTCTTCCAGATGGGCTCTACATTCCAGGATGTAAATGCTCCTAGCTTGTTCTTTCAGATGGTGAGACAGCTTCTTGCATTGGTCTGGCTGAAATAAAAACTCTATTCAGGAATATAAAGCATTCCACAGCTATAAGAAAGACTATCTTGTCTAATTCCAGATAAGTTATTGTTTGAGACTCTTGGGTACCACAGGGCAAGAGTTGCATTTATTTCTCTAAATCCGTAGTCTCCTAGAACACCTATCTCAACCTCCGCCATCGGTGCCACCATGATTCTAAGCATAGCCCATTAGGATTTGCTGTGTAGTGTCTAACTTTCCACTAAAACTTAACAATGTGCGTTGATGAGTGAATCTTTAGTCTTCTTTCACACTGACACTTGTATGGTGCTGTCTCTGGCTTGGAATGGTTTGACACCCATCCTGGGTGTCAAGGGTCACTCTAAAGCTGGTGTTCTGACTGGTGTGTTGATGGCACGTTCTCATCCAGTCAGGAAGCAGGTCCATGTGTAACAGTGAGCTAAGTAACACTGAGAAGTCCACTGGTTTGGTGGTCATGATGCCAATGGAATTTTGTGAGCAGTACTTATGTGTTACGCACTCCCAAAGATTGTTCCAATTCCTGTCGGCGCTGCTGGATCTGAAATAAAAAGACACACCGTACAGTTCAGCAGATTAAATTGCTCACTGGCAAGTGATGCATTTATAAGTCAGCACTGTGGATATTTCTTTCATACCTTGCAGTAGAAATATCTGCTCACAGCTTCCTGAGACCAAGGCTCGTGATAAAATTCAGCTCTGCGTTCTTCCTCCGGGTTTCCAACCACATCAGTCATCACCTGTGACAAAATAAAACAATTTTTCACCATAGCTCTTCTACTACATAGAGAAACTTTCAGATTTACCCAGGGTGAAAATTTGTCTACGTTACACATAAAAATGATCAGAACTGTTCTCAAAGCCCAAAGCAAATGGACAGTGTGTGCTTACTGCCAAAACAGGATCATAGAATGATCAAATGGCTTGTGTTGAAAGGGACCTTTAAGCTCCTCTCATTCCACCCCCCCTGCCATGGGCAGCGACACCTTCCACTAGATCAGGTGCTCCAAGCCCTGTCCAGTCTGCCTCCAGGGATAGGGCAGCAGGGGGTTGAAGCCATTCTACAAAAATAGAGTTCTGATCACTATGTCTTCAGCATCACATAATCACAAGTAAATATAGTTACTGGTATGTTTTGCAAAGCAGTGTTATGAAATCAGAACTCTGATGCCAGCAGGGCACAACCTTAATAGAAAAGGCTCTTATGGGACTCGTTCTCAGTCAGGGAAAGCTCTGAACAACTATTCCATGTATATAGCTAGAGAAGCTCCACAGCACCTCTGTTTCTAAGTTCCTTAAGTCAAAGTCTGCTTTATCTAAACATGCTTTCAGATGCCTGTCCCCTTTGAATACAATATAAATTGTAATAACCATAATCTTAAGAGTAGATTTTGGAAAGACTATTCAGTTAAAAAAAAGGCATTTATATAAGAAAGACACAATGATTTTATTAAAATAAATTAATGGATTCAATAATACAACTGATTTTGAGGCATGTCAGTTAAAGACAGAAAATGTGAAACCATGAGGAACAAATTATTAATTTTTGCTGTCAAACAACTGAACTTCTTTACATTTGATTTCTTGCATATTTCAAAGATAAGCTCAAGGACAGCTGATAGGATTAAACTATAAACCAACACCCAAATTGTGTTCTCGTACTATAGGATGCTCCTGCTGAGTTTTACACAGCTTTGAGTTTACAGGATACATCAACAAAGCCCTGCATTTTGAACTTACTGTCTGGCCACAAATTGACCCATGAAACACCACTGTTCCACTGGAACTAGAATACAACCTAAACTATCTTTCCCCAGGCTAAACTATCTTTCCTTTCCTAAACTATCTTTCCTATCTACTCTGGGATTGCAGTAGTCCACTCATTGTCTGCCTTCCACCAATCATCCATCCTAGATGTTTGGCTATACACTCTATGCATATTTAGATACAATTCTTCCATTCTGGTTCCACTAAGATTTTTCAATGGATTTTTCAAATCTTAGCTCACCTTAAGATCCCTACTTTGGGACCGGAGAAGGTCTTGGATGTATCCTTTGGGATCCTTGGAGAAACTCAGCATAAAATCACGTTGTATTTTCAGCTGATTAATGGATTCAATTGTCTCATGAATCTGACAGAAAACAACCAAAGTGGATATTCTTTAATTTCTCCCATGCTCTGGTGACCATCAGGTCAGCTCTCATACTGTCTTTGTATTCCTGGTAATGTACAAAGGTGACAATTGTACACCACAGACTTATGCAGCCCTTCCTAGGGCTTTTTCAATTCAAAAAGCAGCAACTTAACTGCAATCCTACCACTACATTCTGGTCTCACTTGTACTTCTGCAATACAAGTATGTACAGGATTCTCCTTCACTTCCTGCACTGAACTCCTGCATGGCATGCAGAACTAAGCCATGTCACTGCACAATGTAATAATTTCCTGTGTAGAATCACTCTGCCTGCCAAGACTGGCATCTTTGAGAAAGGTGCTACATAAATATGCAGTTAAGTAGTGCCCAGTGCAAGAAAGCAGTTATTCCCCTGGTTACCATCATGATCACATCTTCAATATCCTACTGTAACCCTTAAAAACTCTAGCAGTTTCCTGATCAAGCCCATGTCAAATGAACAGCCATGACTTCTAGATTTTTCTTAAGAGAAAGCCTGTAAATGTCATGATGGCTGCAAAAAAGAAGAGAGTGAATAATGAGAAATCACGAGTACGGAAGGTTTACAGAAAATTAATTATATCTTTAGAACTATTATGGCAGAAATATTAACTAGTGGGGAAGAATGAAGACAGAAGAGGAGTCAAGGTCCTATAATGGATAGTCATCAAGTATGAATGGGAGAACAGCTCATGAATCATTTGCACATAGACACACACAAAAGCAAACTTTTGCTGCCCGGTCCCTCTAACATTCTAGTTTGAAATAGTAAACCTATCTTGTTTAGCTTCATGTATTCATCTCTTTTGTCAAATCAGCTAAGGTGACCAAGCACGTGGGAGAAAATAATCATCCCTTGACCTGGTTATGCCATCAAGGCCACTGGTGCAGCTACTACATGGTACATTAAGAGAAGAGAGCTGCTGTTAACTTTAAATCATTCCTTCTTTGGGAAAACACTGTAGTTGTGTGGGGTGAACTCCACTGGCGTGTGCCGAATTCCCAGGAGGGGACTCCATGGAAGCACAGCAATGTAATGCACAGAGGGTAACAGGAGCAGCCCATTCCCATTCACCCAGCAGTGACTTCAGCAACTTCACTGATCACAGCTTGCCCTGTGCTGTAGCAAATATTCAAGAAAGAGGTGACACAGACAGGGGAAAAGGTGAGCGGGACTGGAAACAGAATAATCCTATGCATGCTGCTTGCACGCTTATCTAGGCTGGGAAGCAACTGACTGAGCAGCTGAAAAGAACCCTCCTCAAGAGCCATGACAGCAAAGACACTGCAACAGTTACCAGAATCCACTGCACTGCTGGTGCCCAGACCCCCTCTAAAACTTCATGAAGACCAGAGTTTAACACATTTGTTTGTATTAGCAGTAAACAAAGAGAACCTGGGCCTTGCTCTGAGAAGGAATTTTTGTTTATCCTTTACCCATCCAAATCAGCCAGTGGCACATGCCAGAACTGGCTAACAGCCCCTAGGACACAAATCCCTAAAACAGCCCGTGAAACCCACCACTGCCTTAAGACAGATACTATTATTTGAACTGCACATGATCCTCTTCCACTAACACTTAGAACTGCAGAAGTGGTCCAAGTGATTTTCCTGCCATGCATGTTCCCTATTTCCACTTAACGCAGAGAGCCATTCTACAGTTATGAACACAAACCCCACACCTGCGTATGAGATTCTCCTAGCTTTGGCTTAGCAATTTAGCAAGGTATCATGACCTCTCAATAAAAAGTTAATCATACAGTTCAGGTGGTTCTCAAGCATCAGGGGACTCAGTACACTACCTGTGAAACTCTATCATCTCAACAACCATTTCAGGCCTTGGATCAAATTCTTAGTGGGAATGCCATTCACCCTGATGCATTCCTACAGCATTTGGCTTATTCATCCCTTGAAAGCACATGCCCTTAACAAGTCCCCATCTCACAATATTACTGTCTGACACATGACACCAAACACACGTCAAGCTACGCAACAAGTACATGTACGATGGGATACTTTACTCTTGAGTTAATACCTTGTTATCCAATGCTGTTATCTCCTGTTGGTTAGCTGTTGAGAGAAGAAAACTACTCATCTGGCCCTTTAATGGGTCTTCAACTTCTACATCTATGTCATAACAAGCCGTCTTCTTCTGATCGTTGGGGTCAACACTATGGAGATATAACACAAGATCATGAAAACTGCCATAATGAATCAGAATTAATTTCCAACCAGCCCAGAATTCACTCTTCAATAAAGCCTGTTGCAGATGCTGTGGAAAAAAAGTGTAAGAACAGGGTATCTTTATATGTTTTCCTATTTTAGTATATTCTCTCATCTTTTGACAGTCAGATTCCAAAGACTTTTGAGCTGGAGCTTTTGCCCAGACCATCAAATATTATTTCTAACATCCTCTGAGACCTGATACACTAAATGCCAGTATCATTCTTTGGCTTGTCCTGTCCTAAATTTATCTTTAGTTTGCCAACTTTTAGACTTAACATTTATTTTATTGTTAGTCTAAAGTTTCTTAACAAGAAAACAGTCTTCAGCGCAGTAGTTGGTAAATCAGACTTCAATCACTGTCACTTGCAATATAAAGATGCTAGATTCTCAACCCTACATGTCAAATGTGTGGGTTGTGTGCATCTGCAGTAGGTAGCAAAGAAAAATTGCTAAGGATCTAATTGAGCTTGACCGACTTGGGGGAGCGGAAGAACTTCCAGAGATGGAATTGCATTAGGAGCGTTATAAGCAGGTGGAGGAAGGTGATCCTTCTCTGCTCTCAAGACCGATGAGAACACCTCTAGTACTGCATTCAGTGCTGGGCTCCCCAGTGCAAGAGAGATATATGGAGCTACTATATATATAGAGAGAGAATTTTGCAAAGGTCTGTGAAGATGATTAAGGCATTAAAGCACCTCACAGTTGAGAAAGGCTGAGAGGTCTGAGACTATTCAGCCTAGAAAACAGAAGGCTGGTGGGGAGGGAACTTACCTAAACCTGAAGGGAGGGTTTAAAGAAGATAGAGCCACGATCTTTTCAGTGGTACCCAGTGACAGGACAAGAGGCAGTTGGTACAAACTGAAACACAGGAGGCTCCTTCTGAACCAGGAAACATGTTTTTACTGTAAGGATGACCGAGCAATAGCACAAGTTGCAGTAAGACCCTCAAAGCCCATCTGCCTTTCCCCCAGACCAGAGTCCCGTGTTAGAGACACTCCAAAGCCATCTGGACACGGCTGTGGCCAAACTGCTACAGGTGGCTCTGCTTGAGCAGGGGAGGACACTTGACCAAATGATTTCCAGAAGTCCCTTCCAACCTCAAACGTTCTGAGAATCTGTGATGTGTGGCTGCCAGCAAGAAGATGAGCAGCAGAAGGGAAGCTAAGGAAAAACCCAGGTCCAGGTCTGGTTCTGCCGCTCATGTCAAAAGCCACAGAGAAGGCTCCATGGTGTCCTTGGCTCCATTGGTCCTGGCTGAGTCCCGAGCCCAGGGCAGGCAGGGCAGCAGGGCTGTGCAGAGGGAGCCTGACAGGCTGCAGAAACAGGAAGGCACTTCAGCACAGTAAAGCTCAGCCCAGGAAAGCTCTACTGCTGGCAGAGAATCACACCGCACAGAGGGACAGGCAGGCATCGCTGGGGTAGGAAACAGGTTGGCAGGAGAGGACTTGGGCGTCCTGAGGGACAGACAACAGTGCAGAAGGAGTCTGAGGGGTAAGGCAGCCATAGCCAAGGTCAGCAGCAAAAGGGGCTCTATTAGCACAGGTTTTGCCATCCAGCCCAGGAAAGAGGCTCTTGTTTGCTACTCCACACTGGTGAAACTGGATCTGGATGGTGGGCACAGGAGCACAGAGATGTGACACCCTGGAGCGAGGCCCGCAGAGGCTCAGTAGGATGTTGGGGGCTGGAGCACAGACCTGCCAGGAGAAGCTGCAAGAGCTATAAGGAATTGGTTTCTAGAAAATCATGACAGTAGTCAAAAAGGGGGATGCCAGAGATAGCCTGTTTATACTAGAAGAATATTGGAGGGCTATGCTTTGCAGTCTGCTTGTGTTCTTTAATAGTGTGGAAGATGTCTTGCTTCTTTGCGGAAATGGAAATCACACAGAGGTTATTCTATTTACCTCTGATTCTAGGTGTGTCAGCTGCAATTAGGAGTGCAACTCAAGAAAATCTCCACTTGTAGCTTGAGCTCAGGTAAGATTTTACTTCTACCAGCATCTCTACTTTATGTCTACTTCAACCCCATTACATTGTTTCTTCTTTTTCTTCAAAAAGGAAGGTTGTTGGTGCCCAGAGAGTGATTCTGCAATACTATTAAAGTTTCTAGAATGAGTTTAGAATACTTCAAATTTCTATCCCTGTGCATATCCTCTAAAACTAGAATGACTAATTGTGATCTACTTGATCTTCCTGTAAAAGGCAGGCCTGAGGCATTATCTGGATAATGAGCACATACATTTACAATCACTAGTGATGAAAAATTCCCTGTGCTAGTGTGCTGTTTTTGACTGGGACAGAATTAATTTTCTCCATAGTAGCTGGTATGGGACTGTTTTGTGAATTTGTG
The DNA here is from genome assembly GCF_048771995.1 of Taeniopygia guttata. Classification (NCBI taxonomy): domain Eukaryota; kingdom Metazoa; phylum Chordata; class Aves; order Passeriformes; family Estrildidae; genus Taeniopygia; species Taeniopygia guttata. The sequence goes on from NC_133026.1 coordinate 183,952, forward strand.
GTGGAAACGGTTGGTCACACAGAGATATTTTTGTTATTGTTGATTGTTGCTTGCAGCCTGTTGAGACCTTTTCAGCTCCTCATACTTCCTGCCAGTGAGGAGGCTGGGGTGCACAAGGAGCTGGGAAGCGACACAGCTGGGACAGCTCACCCCAACTGACCAAAGGGATATTCCAAACCATGTGGTGCCATGCTGAGCAGTAAACTGGGGCAGGTGCTCACTGCTCAGGGTCTTGCTGGGCATCAGTCAGTTGGTGGTGAGCAATAGTTTTCATCTGTATCGCTCGTAGTGTTGGATTTTGTTCATCACCATCACCATCATCACACTGTTTTTCTCTCCCTTTTACCTTTTCAACGCATCCCCCTGCCCTGCTGGAGAGAGAATGATGGATGGATTAAGACTGGATTAAACGAGGACAGGCTGAAGATTGGATTAAACCAGGACAGGCAGTTGGCATACTGTTTCAGTGGCTCATTACATTCACTCTAAAAAACTGAATTCAGAGCGACGGGGGAGAGCATTTGCGAGACCCTGTTTTAAGCCTGGCTGGACCAGGCCCTTAAGTATCCTGGACAGACTTTGAGCCTGATTTGAGTTTGGATGGGGGAGCTCTCAATGACAACCAGTAATCCCTTCTATTCTGTGACTTTATGAGTCTAAAAATTACTTAGTTTCTTTAAATTCAGGAACAGACTTCCAGATTTATTTTAGCTTAGTTCAACACTGTAAAGACTTCACTGCAAAAGTACTACCTGTTCCCAGAAAATGAGTTCTTCCTTTGTCCACACCGTTACGCCAGTTCCATTTAAGATTGTCAGGTGCTGTGTGGTGCACAGAGCATATCAGGGAGTGCTGCTAGACACAAAGCTGTAGCTTCGTAACACACACCTGTTCTTTAGCTGGTACCTGACAAAAAACACCTCCTCCAGTACCTTTTTGTCATCTCTCTGCCCAGAAACATAATCATCAGTTCCTTGCCATTTTTTCTCTAAGCAATGACTATCTATCTCTGAGGAGCTCAGCTTTTTTGTGGTCCATCAGGCAGGTCACTGAGCTGTGCCCAGGGACAGTACATACACAGCTCTCGATCTGCATGGCCACCAAGCTGTTTTTTCATTACTCTATTTGATACATCCAAATTAATCAAAAAGCAAACTTTATTTCCATAGCCTATGTAATATTTAAACTCCCTATCACGTATGTTACAAATTTATAATAAAGAGCCCCATTTTAAGCAAATTCAGAAACATCTGCTTAAAAATATATTGTCTATATTCTGTAGGAAATCAAATCAGTAACCTAAGTAATAATAATTTTTAAACATCCAGAATTAGAGTTTTGACCCTGACCACAAAGAAACTTGGAAAGGATTGAAATATATGAACAGTAAAGTTGCAATCCCCAGAAGTCTCTTTATCCCCCTCCTCCATGTACACTGCTGTCACTTAAATAAGGCACACGCTGGAAGAGCCTGAGAGCTGAAAGTTGTGTTCATCTGCTATGCCAGGAAGACATCTGTTTTGACATGGATACGAGGGCTCAGTATCTTGGTCACAATGACCTCCTCTGAATCTAGGCATTCTTTGTTGTTAATCTCTGGAGATCTCCTGACTCCTTGGCATTCTCAGGATAAGACTAACAGTCAAGGAGCTGACCCAATCCCAACAAAGCACGCATGGACTGGCCCTGCATTTGAAATCTCAATGCTGTTGTACATTTTACATAACGTATCAGTGATTAGAATGATTGTCCATGATACACAATACCTCATTTCAATTTCTTTTTAACTCTTTTGTGGGTTCAAACTTTCATTTGGCTCTCCTTAGGAAAAAGCCCACCAAATGGTATTCTAGTAAATATAAAAGCTGTTTTTCATACTCCTAAAAAATCGCTGTGCTAGTGAAAATAATTCAGAATTACATGAACTAGAATGACATATAGAACGAACACACAACAAAGTCCAAGGTTATAAAGTTATGGAAGTTATAAAAACTGGATTTTGGTCCCTACAGCTACTGCAGCTCTTTCTGTACTTTATCTAGTGAGTGCTTTGCACAGGACAGTGCTGAGCTGACCAACCAGCTTACCTGATGATGTGGTTTATCACTATCGGGTCTGGTGGCAGCAGTAGGTTAGTGAGTCTCTGAGGAATTTCAGAAAATTTTAGCCGTGGACAGTCAAAGATCTGTAACACAATAAACAACAAATTTTTTTTGTCCAAAACTTACCTTGCAGTTAAATGATAAAATAAAGAATCTGCAGCTCACAAGGAACTGAGGCAATTACAGAAGATGATTTTGAAAGCTGTAATTCAGGTTCCTTGCACAGATTAAATTTTTGGCCACTTCTGTCCCTGCACCTTCATCTGGGCTTCCAGACATATCCATCAGGCCATGAAAATTTCAGGTGTCTCACTTTTGGTTTAGTGTTGGGAAGGGTAGATTAATATGATTAAGAACCACAATGGTACAGCCAGGACGAATATAACGCCCCCTACTGGCTGGACAATAACCCTCACCTACAGCGGGGTCCAAAAGCCAAATGGACTGTTCCATCTCACCCCCCAGAATGCATGGTTCACCCCACACCTGTAACCCTCCCCTGAACCATCAGGTGTCTGTGACCCCATTGGCCCAGGTCCTGTTCCAGCCCACCTTGGAGCCCCCTTGATAAAGGGTCTCCGGGGGGCCGGACGCCCTCTTGGATCTTCCCTTCTCCTCCTGGAGCTTCCTCCGGGAGTCCCTGCTCCCCTCTTTGTCTCTCCCCTCCCCCATCACCTCAGGCCCAGCCACATGCTGCTACACAGCTCGAGGCAGAGCCTCTCTGCATCCTGAATAAACCTGATCCCCCAAGAGCAACCAACAGAGATCTCTCGCCTATATTCACCCAAAACCATCCGTGGAACCCATCAAACGTCTTTACAGTTTAGCTACTGGAGGGAACAGGACCCTTCACTGGGACATGAGGACCAATTGTATCAATGATGGGAGAGAAGCAAATACTCCCTCTCTTACTGAGGGTTTACAGCAGCATATTGTAAAGAAAATGACTGATTTTTTTTACTGGAGAAAACACAAAAACAGTTTGCGTTTTTCCCCCCAAGGAATGTTTCCTGCAGTATTTTGTGCTAAAGGAAAATACAAAAAAACATTTCTGGATTTTAAAACCATTTGCAAATTCTGGGTTTTTCAGGATTACAGAAAAATAAAGTCAATGTGATATTATTTATTTTTAACCAAAGCCTGAACAGTCTCTTGGGAGGGATCCACCTGTTTCCAAACAACAGTTTATGGTTACTTTCTCTTTACTATGGTCCTGAAGCTAAATAGAATCATAGACTCATAGAATATCCTGGGTCGGAAGGGACTGACAAGGGTCACTGAGTTCAGCTCCTGGCTCTGCACAGGACAACCCTGGAAATCACACAATGAATTTCTGCTGAATTCAGGGAAAAAAAAAAAAAATTCTGGAAAGGATTAAAAGCTGTAGAGTTTGGAAATTTTCTGAGAGCAATGGCAGTGCATTGACATGAATATAGAAACAACACTCTTTACACCTTGAGTTTTCAGAAATATAATTATTTCAGCCTTTGTTTCCTACTGTGATTTTTAATGCTCTGAACAGGCAAACAGACTTTTCTCTAAAGAGATTCCATTTAAACTCACCTTAAAAAAACCATATATAAAAACCTATATATTAACAGTTGCCTTAAAATGTGCCTTTATATGGAGGCAATTTGTAAAAATGTTCAGGCCTATGCAAATGCCTCTTAGGGAAACTATTTTCACCTGACAGTAGAGATACACTACTCATAGTATTGTATCTATAAACAGAAACAACCTTTGCAGCTCCAGAGACAAAGGATGCAGGCAGGGTTGAAAATAAAGGACTCTCAGGTTGTAGAATAGACATACAATAGACATTTGGGGGTCCTCACATAGGGTATCTTTTGAAATTCACAGTTTTCTCACGTGAGTGAATTTGGCAGCAGAAATACCTAGGAGCCAGTCTAGGAACCATTTGCAAGGTTCTATTGTTACACAAGAAAAAAAAAAAAAAAAAAAAAAAAAAAAAAAAAAGCAATGGATGCTAATGTAAACATTGTTTCTACCAGAAAATGATCTGTTTTTACCAACTCTAAAAGCTGTGTTGGACTTGCCTGCATCTAGGAATTCAGCCAGCTAGTTTCTGAAGAACAAGGAAGTAATGAAACTTACTGAGTCTGCAGCTCACTCCTTATTTGAGGTCTGAATTCTGACACTTGATAGAGATGACTGTGGAATTCCCACCCAAAATCTCTCCACACTAAGCTCCATGCCATCTGCTCTCATCACTGGCTCAGCACTCACGTCAAACTCCTAACATGGATGCTTGCCTGAGCAACAAGAGCTTTAAGAAGGGAAAAAGGATCAAGGGCACACATTAGTGAGAGGAGGATGTGAGACTGGAAACTAAGGCTGAGTGGAATTTTCCTAAAGCTTCTCACATTCCTGCCTAACTGGAGTTAGTGGTCTAAGCTAAGTTAGGCTCTGAAAGCCTCTCTGGCTACAGTTATCCTGGTGGGTCAGGTAACTCGTTCAGTGATCATTTTTCAGTCTGTACTGTCTTGTGCCCTTAGACATAAGCACAACACAGCAGCGTGGGATTCAGAAAAACTGGCATAGCAAGTGAGAAGATTGGTATCTCAAAGGGAATGCCAGAGCCACTGGTGCATTGTGCACTGCTCCCCTGAATGATACACACATTCCAGCCAGGACAACACTTTTCTTTCCTGGAGTTATGTGGCTAAAACTATAGAATCTACAGAAATATTATCAGACTGGAAGGCATTACTAACCCAATTCCTTTGCCCTCCATCTCTCAACCTGAGAGTATCAGAGTGAAAAACAACAAAAAAACCCCATGAAATATTTCATTTATTGTAAAGGGATTCAGATTCCTATGTAGTAGTGTCAGTTTTGAAAGCAGGATCACCTAATTAGGACAATTTTGCCAGACACCTAAGGAAAACAGAAACACACAAAACAATCCCATTTATAATTTAAATCACTGCAAGCACTGAATTCTTATGAAACTATTCCAGATTAGTCAGCTCTTGCAGGGTGTGAGATTCAGTCTTCTAGAAAAGCAATCAGCTACATCCCAACTCTCTCATTTAACCCATCTTCTGAGGATGACAAGACAATTTTCAGGTGTCACAGCACTCCTGCAGAGTTCTAAGACAAAGGAGACCTAAGAGCAAGTAAGTCTCTAATGAGATGCATGAGGAGAAGATAGCTTCAACAACTTCTTACTCTAATAAAGTTCTTAAACTGAAAGTTAAAATAAATAAAATTGATGAGGCTCTCCTGCTTACTAAAAATAACATAGGTACATCTGTACAGGGCCACACAAAGGATCTGCTACAAATCTACCATACTATCCGCCCTTGGTAGTGGCTAAAAGTAGATACTAAAGGAAAACTGTAAGAACAGGAGAAACATGTACTGGTTCTTCCCCAGAAAACTCCCCCAACTTCCACAGCTTTGCATTTTAAACAGCCCAAGATTCGTCATCCATTGATTTGTCAATTTTGGAACCTATATACACTTTATACCTATATACACTAATACACTTTAGCATTTGCAAGGTCCTATTGCAAGGAGTTTTGAAGTTTAAATGTGCTTGAGTCCTTTTGTTTGTTTTCAATTTGCTACCTGCCAGTTTTAGTCGATGAACTGTAATTGCTGACCAAAATATAAAAAATACTCCTTTTTCACATTTTTCCTTCTGCTCATGATTTTTCAAATGTCTTCTACCTCCCCTTTCCCATTTCCTCTTTGAGCTAGCGGAAACAAAACTCAGTCTAAATTTGCTATAGTTAAATAAAGAATGGAAATCAAATAATCTAATCAAGAGAACAAACAGAATTGTCATTTTGACAAAAATTCTTACATGGTTTTAATATGTAGTTTTCACTATTTGTGAAAAAGACTACATGCTGTAATCCTCAAAAAACCAAAACCTAAACGAACAAGAGAATGACTATATAATCCTGATCACTTTGGTTCTATATCCCTAAAAATACCCATGAATCTCACAATTATTTTGTTGCATTTTGTAGTTGCAAATGTGCAGAGGTATCTTGAAATTTACTTCAAGCATTGGCTACTTTGAACTGTTGTAGGGCAATTAATAACAGAAAATAAAAATATAAAAAGAAAACTGGGATACAAGTTTCATCACAACATTTACTTTCATTGCTTGCTAAAACATTATTCATTCATTGTAATTGACAGTACTTTCCTTACATGGAATTATTTCACAAACCCTACTTTCAATTACTTTCAAAGTAAGTCATGTGTGCCTGAAAAACAAAGCCAGGTAAGACAGTGATAGCTCAGTTAACATTACCTTTCAAAAAAAACCCATAATCATATCTACAGAAAGGGTGGCAATGCTTTTATGTGGCCTTCTTGGTTAATTCTAGAGGTCACTGTGCAAGACAAAAAGACTTAACATGCTACTTTAAAATATCATGGAGATCTTTAAGGGCATTTCATTATCTGAAGAAGATTTACAAAAAAACAGCTATTCTAATTGTATCTTCCATGTCTTCTTCCTTCATAAATAGGGAAAGAGAAGGGAAGAAAACAGGTCTACATATGATGTGACAATCAGAATCAGCAGATTATTTCTTAGCATAAAATGATAAAATGGAGGAAAAAAACCCATCAAATCAATACAGAAGTCCTCCTTCCTGGAAAGGCCACAACTTTTGTGGAAGTGCTGAACCACCAAATGTAGGGGGTTTTGACAACACATGGCACATAGTGGCTGCTGAAAACCATTCAGTACTGAGGATACAGCAAATCATCAAGGGAAAATAAGAATCAGTCATTTTCATTCACACCAAATTTGTGGCTGGATATTAGAGTTTGCTTCTAAAGAGCTACTGTGTCCAAAGAAGAGTTACCTGCTGGAAGTACTTGTCGCAGTTAATGTATTCCTTATCGTGGGAGTCTTGCAGCTTGTTTGTTTTGATGTACTGCCAGAGAGCCTGGATGATGGCCGAGCGTGTCTGCGTGTGGATCCCCAGCAGGCGGGCCAGCCGCGGGTCCAGCTTGAACTGGGGTGGCTGGAACAGAGAGCCAACAAGGTGGCAGTACAGAGCAAAGCAGACAGACATGCAAGGATGAAGGCTCGGTTTTCATCTCTGGGGACTCTGCTCCTCAGGAGACGTATCTCATTCAGTGACAGAGATTGCAAAAAATACAAGTTTATATTTTTGTGTCCCACCATTGGTGCTCTGGAAGAAGGACCTTGTACCCATGCTGTGCACACAGACTACCTGTAGCACATGCTTCAAATAATAAAAACTTGCACAAAGACTCAGGAAGAATTTTCCCTTTCAACACTGATTTGACTTATGGGAATGAGAGAAAAAAAGAACAGCGCTTCCCCTCAACTACTGGAAGTTAACCACAGAGAGAGAGAAGGAAGGCAGGATGATGCTTCCACAGCTGCTAATAACTGCTGTGTCACATCAACACACTGTTTTGCAACTCTGTTCAAGCATGAACATTCTGGTGCACACCAAAAAATTTACCCAACCACAACCAGTCAATGGATTTTATTTCTTTTCCTGATCTCAGTGATACAATTCAACTTCCCTGTTCTCCGTCTCTTGTAACATAAACCTTGGATAATTTGGAATTGGATGCTTCTTCAAGTGCGTACTCATACTCAGGTTTAGTATTCACCACATTATTAAGCAAGCATTACTCTGATGGGTGGCAGTTCACCCAAAGCTAGCTTTATAACAAATCAGGACCTAAGAACAAAAGAACATCTATTTTAAAGCATAAATTTATAATAATGCTGAGCATAACAAACATCCTCATATTGTCTTAATAGCAAAAATTCTCACTGCCTATATCAGTATTTCAGTTAGCCCATATGCTCCCTAAAACAAATAAAATTTTCTCTCTGTTAACATAAAATGGAGTGTCTATATCCTGAATAGATGCTATTTGCCTGGAGGTAAAAGAAGGTGGCAGAGAACAAGTTCTTAAAGTTACACCATCAAAATGCATCTGAGCCTGAACTGTCATTGAAAAGGGGATCCCATCTACTGGCAGCAGTGGAGTTTAACAACTAACAGTTTCCTTAAGACAGCAACATTTCTTCAGGGACAGTTTCAGTCAGATAAGCAAGCTCCACAACTGCAGTATCCATCATTTGTGCCAAGGTAAGGCTGCCACAGCTACACAGCTAGTTCAGGTATCACTAGCAAAAGCTTCTTTGAATGTTTTTTTAAAGAAACACACGCATAACTTGTGTACAACCTATCTGACTATTCTCTAAGAAGCTAGAGGAGGAAATGCATATTTTTTCTGCAGATGGGCAATAAAAATACTAATTATAATGCCAAGACCAATATTTTGCTAGACTATATTAGAAACTCACTTGATTTGTCCCCTTTAAATTTTAAATAATCCATCCATTTAGTATCATTCTAACTTCAATGAACCATGTGACACTGCAAGGACAAGTATATTGGATTTTGAGGTGTGTGACAAGATGAGTTTGCTCAGTTACACTAGGTCCCAGTGGCTGTATGTTTCAGGCTAAAAGCAGTGCACTGACCTGGTAGTCCAACATGAGGAGTAATGTACATCGCACGCTGACATCCCCAGGTCTCTTCACCTGGAAGCCATCTGTTTCCTGGGTTGTGGGAGTTCTGTGCCACTAACAAAGGGAAAAACAAAATTGTTGGTATTTTTTTCACTGATGTCCACGGAGGTGCATCTTGAGCAGTCTCGGACAAGTGCAAGCTTTCTGAAGATCTTGCAATCTAAAAAAGAAACCCGACAACAAAAAAACCAAACCACAACACCCACCCCCCCACCCCCATCCACCCCCTCAGTCATTTCAATTCAGCTTCACTGCAGAATCTGCTCTGCTGTTAACACACTTTACATGTCAGGAGAAATGTGCACAATATTTTCATCTTTTCATACACTCTGTTCCAAGGTGTGCACTGCAACACTAAATCATCTATGGTTTTAGAGACGATTCCTTTATCAAACATTCTTAAGGATAACGGAATTTTGAAAACTTTGAAAATACTTTAAATGAGATAATGAATGTAAAGTCCCTTAAACAAGGGAGGCAACAGCTGCCAGGTGTTTATGTGTGCCAGCAATTGGTTTGTACACAAAGGGTGCACAGCCTTCTCACCTCCACAAGATGATTGTCAGGTCCATAAAGATCTTTGTCCAGTTCAATAACCAAACTCTTAAAAAAAGATGAAAACTTCCGTTTCTGTTTGCTGAGCTGTACAAGCAGAAGAACCAGACATGTATAAGGCTACATTTGTTAGCTTGTGTTGTAGACTTCTCAGTCTGTCTTGAACATTAAATCCCATGTAAACCACAAGTGTGATCAATCTAATTGAGTTCTCCCTCTGACAAAAACAGGCTAAGATGCACAAATCTCTACAGCAGTGGAACAGTGCATATTTTAGGGAAGATTTCCTTGACTCTTAATGTTATTGAAAAGGACTGGTCTGTAAGGTGAACATGGCATCTATGAGAAACATCCAGAGAATGGCCATGAAAATTATCCCAGGACTGGAGCACCTCTCCTGTGAGGACAAGGCTGAGAGAGCTGGGGTTGTTCAGCCCAGAGAAACACAGGTTGCAGGGAGTATTTAAAGGGGGCTTGTAAGAAAGATCAAGGGAGACGTATTACCAAGGTCTGTAGTGACAGGGTAAGGGGCAATGGTTTTAATGAAAGATTTAGGTTTGGACTGGTCTTAAGAAGGACATTTTTTACTCAAAGGGTGGTGAGGCACAGTTTGCCCACAGAAGCCCTGGCTGCCCCATCCCTGAAAGTGTTCCAGGACAGATTGGATGGGGCTTTGAGAAACATGGGCTAGTGGAAGGTGTCCCTGTCCAGGGCAGTGGGATGGAATGAGATGGTCTTGAAGATCCCTTCCAACCCAAACCATTCTATGATCCTAAGTCCTCTGTATACCTTTCTTTTTAACAGCCTGGTTTTTTTTGGTGGTTTTTTTTTCTTTTTTTTTTTTTTTTTTTTTTTTTTATGAATGCTAATTTCTTGGTCTGATTTATCAGATTACAGTAAATTTTGCAGACTGGTCATACACTAAGCAAAACTATTTCTTTTGAAGTATTTTATTTTCATTTAATTATCAGTATTTGTTTTTTACTGCACAGCTCATACTGTCTATATTAAAAACTAGAAGGTCTATCATTAGCTGACTCCACAGAACACAGACCACAGGATTCCAATTTATTTCTTTATATTTAATGCAGATAACACTTTATTAAAAAATGCTGGCAATTAAAAAGCTGTGTTGTTCCAAAAAAGAATCTCTTTCTTTATTGAAATTTATGCTCTAATTTCTAAACTGAATTTGTCTAACTTCAATTTCCAGATGCTGCACTTTATCACTACTTCCTCCTCCAGCAAGATTCTGATTCATGTAGTTACCTCCAGACAGACTGAAAGCCTTACCCTCTCCATGCATGCATGTTCTCCATCTGTTTAGCCTACAAATAATAGCTTGTGAAATCTATTCAAATAGATGATGCCTTTATTAGGAAAGTCCAGCCTTCCCTAAGGAGACCTAAATCCACCACTGAGGCTTCTGAGGACTTCATCATGGCAAAATGTTTCTTCCATCCTTGCTCTAACCATTCACACACTGTGTTGTACCTCCTAAGAATATGAAATACTGCCTTCTCCTTGTTATCCTGCTCTTCACAAGAGGCAATGCCCACTGTAGGCCAGAATTACCACACCTGCTGTAACCTGGACCCTGACATCTCTTTAAAGTGATTAATCTCAGCCCTCTTCTCTTCACTTCCTCCTACCTCTCCTGTCCTTATGTTTCTCATTTTCTGCCTCATTTTCTGCTGCACTCTCCAACATTCCCATTAGGGCCTTATTCCTCACTTGGGTTGGGCACAGTGCCTTCCCAGCAGCAACGAGTCAACACTACCATTCAGATATGTCTTGTCTCAGCTGATGTCCCCAGTAAAACCTACCACCCCAAAGGACAATCTTTAGATCCTGCCAGCCCCAGTGAAGCAGAGATAAGTCATACATCATCCAGGAGCTTCCCCTCCACGCGCAGCTCCCACGAAGCAATGCTGCCATCAGAGTCATCAGCATCTGATTTTGCAGGATTAAATGTGTTGGAGATGTAAAGTCTCAGTTTCCGCTTTTGCTGTTATGCACAAAGAGAAGGGAAAAGTATATATCCAGTTTAAGTTCAGGATCTGAGGAAGCTGCATGAAAGGTGATAATTGCACACGTAACAGGGATTCTCCATGTTTTGTACAGCTGCACCAGATGTATTAGAATTTAAGATTCTGTTATATGCACAAAAATATACTGAAGAGCTGAATCTGAAAATTCCTTTCAAAAACTCTTGGCTATACAAACATGCTGAAATTCATTGTAAATGGAGGAAGACAGGAGGTCGCCATGCCTAAGAAGTGATACATCCTATACTTCTGGATTAGATAGCTGAGAAATCATTGTGAGTAAAGCATGATATTATGTCCTTTCTGGCTTCAACCTAGCTAGATTGCTAAAATTCAGCTGCAACTCTATTGCAACACAAATGTCCTTCATAGGTGCATCTGTTCAGACTTGAAAATGGCAGTCACAAATACAGCTCATGCTGCAAATTACCTGCCAGGCACATCTCTGCCCATTCTGCATACTACCATCATGCAGCATCCAGTAACAATGCTGCAGACACACCTGAACACACCGACACACACACACCGACTGCCTTACCCTCCTCTTCACCCCACCTGCCTTCACCCTGAGCAAACATGCTGCAGCTCCAGCTTGCTGGGAGACCTGAGTGAAAAAAGGACCCTGCTTCATCCCTAACCCAGGTGCTCAAGTCTGTCAGAGATAAAATAATGCTAATACATTGTCATTTTTATAGACCACCTGAAGTTTTCCAGAAACTGTAGTGGCTTATGGCTGTATCATTTCTCAGTGCCCTTCCTCCCATGCATCATGTGGAAAACCCAGCTATTAAGTCTGATGCATGGATTCCAGAAAAGATTGTTACAAAAAATTACTTTGGGACTCTAATCTCCCATACCTATGTAGAATACAATGTCAAAAAGGCTACAGTTGTCAAATCAATGCCATCAAAACAACATAAGAAAGGAGCAATCTTGTAAAGCTTATACACACATTGGAGAGAACGAGTAACATACAGCAGATTATACAGCATAATCTGGCATAGAGGAATGGGATAGGCAGAGATGTATGGCTGAAGAGGAACAGGAAAATTACTGCATTTTGCCAAATCTGGAGTGACAGAGAGGTTTGATAGAAATGGAGTGTCAACAGTATGCTCTGACAGGGAACAGGATTTTCCAAAGTGCTATCAGTGCAGAAAATGATAGGTTAACAGAAAACCATTCTTGTGAATCCATGTCTTCACCATCCTTTCCCACAAGATTTCTGTTGCCAAAGTGCTATTTCATAATATAATTATATTATTGACCCCAAAACTCTATTTAGTGTGGTGGATTTGTGAAGGACTTCACATTTCTAAACTCAAAACTCTTCCAATCACCCTGGACATTTTATGCACCGTTCCTGAATTTTATCCCCACCTGGATTGCTCGCAGAACTGTACTTATATACACAAGCAGGCTTTTACTTAACAGGCATCTAGCGTCACCAGCACCACTGGCTGCTTGTAAGAGCTACCTGGGAATGGTAGCTCTTCTGCTCCCAGACATTTTGGGAGGCCGTCTCCTCTTCCAGGTCCAGGAACTAGACAATGGCTCTTGAACTTGGCCTACATACCCTTATTACCAACAGTGGTAATGCATACTTTGTGCAGTGGAATTTAAAAAAATTAAATGTAGAAATCCCTAGCAAAATTTCAGAACCGTGGCTCTACAGCCAGGAACAGTTACTTTGGACCCTTAAGCTCCTTCTCTCCTACTGTGACTGTTCTCCTGGCAGCTGATTCACACTACCATCGAGCCTGCAAAGCAAGACCCTTCGCAGAGACCCAAGAGTACAGAATGAATCCCACATGAAGGGATCAATCCAACAACAACTCCAGCATGCACAGCTATACTGCTGTCATAAGGATGTCCAGTCTTGGAAGACACCAGTTCAGAGATGAGATATAGTCAAAACTGAGCTCAAAAAAGAAAGATACCAACATGGTGCTTGGTGGGGTTTTAGAGTAGAGGCCACAAAGTCTCTTCAGCTGCTGATACACACCAAAACCCACTGCATTTGGTTCACCCTCAGTAGCCCTGTGTTCCACAACAATGTCAAGTTCATATCCAGAAGGCTCTCAGAATGACATATTCTTCTGTTTCCAGTTGAGCAACTCCATCTCATCCAGGCAGGAAATGATAAAATTTATGAGCAACTTGAATGCTTTGCAGCTTAAATAAAGCAGTGGCAAGAAGCCACTGCCCTTCAATAAATTCTGCAAATTTCCTAGCCTGGTGCTTTATCACACAGACCTATCTCCTCTCTGTATGGTGGATTCTCAGAGAACAGAAGAGCAAGCAACCAAAGGATTCTCAGTAGCTGGGAGCAAAAACTAAAGAGAAGACTTACAGCTCTAGGGCAAAAAGAAAGCATAACATTTCATCTCTTCAGACACCAGAACTTTACCACCCGAAAAGGCAAAGCTAAGCATGGGAAACTTCACAGAGACTTGATCAACATTGTGAATCAAATAATCTCTTGTCCAAAAATCAGTAAATGCTTGATCTCCTTGCTCTCTTAGAGCAAGACACTGATCTTTGACTCAGCTTCAGCAAAAGGAACTTAAAATAGCAATCATATTAAAATGAAAAGTCTTCACTTAAACCCATTGTATTTTACTTACAATTTTTCCTTGAGAAAACAAAAAGGGAAAAAGCAATCATATGTAACAGATGGTCATGTCAGCAATGAACTCCTGCAAAGGTCTCAGCACAACTGCTGGGCGAGCTCACGTGAAATCAAACAGATCTGAATGGGAGGCTGACAGGAACGGTGGAGCAGCACACCTAGAGCTTGTTCTTTCTTCAAGTTCTCTGATGTCATCTTAACACAAATCAATACAACTTTACGTTCAAGTAAATGGCTGAAATGCTGGAAATCTGTCAAATCCTTCAGAAAACCTTCCCTGGTTTACAGTGTTACTTTTTTTTTTTTTTTTCAGGTTCCATTAATATTGAATCCCTAACAAGTTGAATCAGAAAGTTAAGCACCTGATGACCCCACGATCTGTGTGCTATCCCCCAGACAAATCTCCATCAACTGCTGAAGTTAGTTTCCTTCAATGAACTCTCAGGTGGATCCAAAACCTCCCGGACACTTCCAGGGAAGTTGTGCTTGGGATTTTAAATAAATGAACAAAGTTATTAGCAGATAGTCTACTGCTGACTGACTCAAGAAAATCTGAGTGCCAATCTGGTAAGCAGTACTGTGTTAAGTGCTCTCTAAGTATATCTTAAGGGTGAATTTCCATGAACCTCAACATAGCATAAAAACCTCAAGCAGAAATCACAGAAAAGATTGAAATCTGTGTTTCTCCTTTTGCATATACTGTAACCATTTCCTGGTCTCACAGAAAAAAAAAGTTCTTAGAAAGCAAAATGAACAGTGGTAGCATGGAAACTAAAAATCAGGAGACAGAAAAAACAATGGCCACTGTTTGATCGTTATGAAATACCCAAATTAAATGAAGAATGTCCATATCAGAGCTGGAACATAGAGGCATCTTGCTCAGAGCAGGAGCAAGATACGTCAAAATTTGTAGAGGAAACAAAATTAGTTAGGTAACTCCTGAAAAAAATGGACATGAACTTAAAAATGGCCAATCCAAAGCAGAAAAACCAGTAACTTAGTAGACTACACAAGTATCATGAATAATTAAAAGGAATGAGACAATACGTACTAAGTTCAAAATTGCACCAACACATGAAAAATACTTGCAGATAGTTCTATAAAAGTGTAAACAACAACAACATCAAAACTCAAAAAAAGGTGAAGCAAATACTACTGAGGAATAAAATGGAAATTTGTATGCACAACAGTCTACAAAATCAGCTGTAGCAGCTTATTTCATAGTTGTATATTGTACTTCCTCAGGAGAGAATGAGAAGTTGTATAGTGACAGGTAATAAGAAGAAGCCAGGTGCACTGAAAAGTTTTTTTTCTACAGTGATTGGGAGGAATTAATTTTTTACCTGAGAAAAGAGAACATTAAAGAACCTAAAAGACATATTTAAAACACTGACTGATTAAAGGCGATAAGGTGTTTGCATTTTCCTTATCTCATAATGCAAAAAGCAGAACACATAGAATTATGCCACAAGACAAGTGTTTCAGAAAAAAAACCAAATTGCTTTCTGGCAACAATCCAATATCAATTCCTCAGTCATCTTAAAATCTGAAAGTGGGAGAAAAAAAATCTCAATTCACAAAACTAGGGAGAGAGACACTATAATGGTGTTCTGATGCTACTACTTTTTTTTCACCTAAAAATGGAAAACCTGGAAGCAGATCATTTAGTTTGCAAATTGCAACTACACACATATCTGGTAAACTGAATGTCTCACATCAGCTCACTGCAAAAGAATGACAGTCCCTGGATGACAGTCTCTGGTTTGGGTGAGATGAAAGTACTGTTTGTGGTGCCAGGACTTGGAGTAGGAGCCGTGCTTGTGACATGGTCACATCCCACTTTCAGTCAGAAGACCCTGGTTCAGGCTTTGGGATGAAAATCATCTCAGTCTTATAATTATGTTTATGGTGACAACTTCTATCTCAGGGTTACACAATGCAGAGAAATAAGCATTTTTAGACTGTTATTTATCTATTTTAAACATACACTTCTGTATGAGAAGAATTGTGCCCTGAACAGCACTGCCTACACCAACTTAATCTCTCAACCATGAAGGGAGCCAAGAGTAACGAGCTCACATATAAATGAATGAAATGGCTATGTCTATACTCAGCCAAATAAATCCCACTCCCAAAGTCTACCATGGTCTTAGAGCTGCACAGATTTTCAGTAATTCATTATTTAAGGACAGTTAGTGGTCTGTTGAGTGTCTGGTTTCCATTTCCTTCAGGCCATGGAGTTTGCTGTATCTGTCAAACAGCCCTGTCTGCCTGACTACCTCCTAAAAGCTCTTTCTGGAATTCTCACCATGTGGGTCTTCCATGAAGTCAGTACAAGGACACTTGCTAATGCTGCTCTGCAGACAAGGAATTCTGAGACTCTCATGAGAGATGCAATCCAAGAATGCAGGACTGGCTGAAGAAGAGGAGAGTACACAGCAGTGTCCAACCAGCAGGAAACTGCCAAGGCAAGATCTAAACTGGAAAAGCTGGCAGCTGAAGAGAGCTGCTGACAGCAGTCAAAGGAGCTGACAGGTGGGGAAGGCCATTTTCCCCTTCAACAGCTGCCCAAACCCCAGGTCTCCTCACTTCTTGAGCCATCCCACAGCTGTCATCTGGTTCAAGAGTGCAACTGTTCTCAGGAGATCCAACTAGGATCAACAAGCCAAACATATTTTATGCACTGTCTTCATAAAAATAATGCTTTAACCAATTATCCCTAAAATTTCCCCAGAATAATTAGTCTTCAGACAGAAAAAAAACCCCAGCCTGAGCAGCACTAGACCGTAAATCTGTGGTTCCCTACAACTGTTTCTAGCTACAGCTCAATCACTGTAACAAACACTGTAACTGCAACTACAGCTGAGAACTCTGAGAAATCCTACATATCACCTACATAATTTCACATACTTTAGACAAATTCATATTTCTCCTAGGATTACAATTCCAGTTTGAGAATCACTGTTTTAAGGCAAATGTTTCAAAATTACAAAAGCTTTGACAAGAGAAGGAAATGCAGAGATAACCTCTATTGCTGTTACCAATTTTGCAACTACAATAAAATGGAAATACTTAACATTAAGAAAAGCCCAAGTTTATCTAGGTTTAGCCCTATTTTGACAGGTCTGATACTTATATGCTAGGATTACCTATACATGAATTTGGAAAACATGTTTTCCAAATTCATGCATAGGTAATCCTAGCATATAAATTCTCATCTGATCATTCTCTAGATGTTAACTGGGTAAATGATATTTAAAACATGTTTGCTGAGCCCTAGATGAAAGCAGAATTTTCTGTCTACAGTTTCTGTTGTGCCTCCTACACTCTTCCCTACCCAGACACTGAATATCTCAATAGCACAGCTTACAGCTAGGACCTTGTGCACTTGTTAATTCCTAAAGGGTTTGCCACAGCATAAATAACTTCCTGATTTAAGAATTAAGTCAAAGTCTTCAATCACCTTTAAATATGGCCAGATTCCTAACTAGTTTAAAAGAATTGTGTTCAACCTGTATCAAGAAGGTAAGACAAATGATTTCTTCTGAGAATACTATATATTATGTGCAACACTTTTTAAGAATGAACTCATGATTTAGACCATCCAGGATTCAGTTTCCTTTCTGTCTAGGAGGTGTTAATGGACAACAGAATATTGAACTTTGTTGGGCTGACCCCCATCACTGTGGTACAGACAAAAATGATAGCTTTGTGTCATGACAGACATATAGCTACAAAACCCTTCATTCTATGGGAATTATTTGAGGAATAGAGTATGAGCTACCCAATACAGTCACAAGAACTTAAATGAGACACAAAAATAAATTCTTCACAATGAGAGTGGACAAAAAATGTAACAGACTGCCTGACAAGGCTGTGAAACCTCCACCCTTACAGATTTTCAAAACTCAACAAGGCCTTGACAACCCTGTTTTTAACAGAAGGTTGAACTAGATAACTTCCAGTTTCCTCCTGTCTAAACTATTCCATGATTCTAGACTCAGAAAACTTAGAAGCAGACCTTTTCAGTGGGATATTAGGAAGAGCAAAGAGCAGAACTTTATCTAATAGAAACTGGAGAAAATATCATCCATTCTTTTCTTACACAAATAATACCTTCTGTAAGTAATTCTTCCCATTGTATGTTCTGTTACTCCACAAGTTCCACTTTTGACCAAATCTGAATTGGAAACGTAATGCATACCTTTGGCACACCCCTCTAATCTCTTATTTCCTCATTTTTTATTATTTTAATGCAAAGTTCCCAAACCAGTTTTTATCTATCCTTTATTTATCCCTAGGCTATTATTCCCCTTATTAAAGACTTTCAGAAGCTAAAGCTGGTAACAGCCACAGAATTTTCTCTACCACTTTTCTATGCATACCGACTCCCAGCTGTTTGCTCTTAGGAGCTCAGCCTAACACATTCCAAAGCATTTCTGCTAATGGGACTTTTACTCGAAAGGTATTTCCACCATTTACTACAAGAATTATTTTCTTCCTCTGACACAATAGACACATTTTTCACAACATACCTTCATTGGCCTCTTCAGTGCTTCCTGAATATCCACACGCTTCCGCATAATGGTCTGGTCTAGTTTGCGCTCAAAGGCCAAGAGATCCATGTAGGCCTGAGACTCAGGAACCAGCTCCCGGATCTGAGAAGGAAGCAAGGAATATCCAAACATTGGAAGCAGGAATCTGCCATGTCCCAGAACAGCAACACCGACACATTCCCAGCCCTTGGACAGGTGTGCCCAGGGGAGTTCTCCCCTGACAGCAGCTCCCAGACATGTGGCAAGTCTCAGTGCCATGGGACAAGCACAGACTGAAGAGCAGGAGCACAGAACTGAGCCTAATGCATTCTGGAAGACCCTGCCTGAATCCATAAAGTCTGAATCATGGCTCTTTTCTTTGAGTGAGGCTTAGCCACCAATCCAAAGTACAGTGAGTTTGTCCTGTTCAAAACTGGAAAAGTGCTGCATCTCCCTAGACTAAAGGTGTGGGGGGGTGTTCATGGTGACATTTCAAAAACAAGTGTCACCCATTGTAAGTAAAAATTGCCACGTAGGATGCCTGCCTTTGTTGGCACATCTTCCTGGCTGAGGTGAAATTGACCTTCATGTCAACGTTTCAACATGACCAGCTATCAGGTGTCAACTTATGATCCTGCCAACTTTTATTGGTATTTTGATACATCAGTTCTATTGATAAACCCTCTTTTTATTTTCTCTTTTACAAGGAAGTTAGCAGAGGAGGGGATATGAAGTAGGTTGGAAGTAAGACCTAATGAACTGAGCTTAGAAATGGGTAAGTATACCCTTAAATGAAAATGTTGGTTCTGAATTTGGAATAACTCATGCAGGAAAACCATAAAATGATACTGTAAGTAATGAAAATAGATATATTAGATAACCTTTTCTATTTCTACAATATTCACTCTAGCTTTCACTTATTCAACTAAAATATTTAACTGCTATAATAGTCCCACAGGAATTAAAAGTGAGTTGGTATTCATGTTGTGCTTTAGAATCAGTTAGTTACAGTTAAAATTACAGTTTATATCTGGTGTAAGGTACAAACACCTATGTGAGAGACACCAGGCATGCACCTATTCCCTGTGTTCTGCAAGGACATAAGAACTATAGCACGAGGTCACGCCAATAGCTGGCTCTCCTAGTATTGTGTCTCTGACAAGGCTTCAAAGTTGCTGCCTTTTAGTATCCGCAAGAGCCCAAGACAGAGCATTCCAGAACCTCACCAGGCAACGCGGGAAGAAGAACCTCCTTTTGCTCATTTGGAACCTGCCACGAGCAAGTTTCATTTGATGCCATTTCCCTGCACTGCTGGAGCAGCAGCGGGAAGGCATTCCCTAGGCACCTTTGCTGTATGTTTTACAGGTTTTTGACATACCTTTCTTAATAAATTTATTTTCCAGCCTGAAGACAAACAATTTGTCCCTGCTGTATTTATACAGACTAAGGTTATCAAATAAATATCTCTTTCAACTGACTCTTTTTCTTTTGAGATGGTAGAATACCTGCTCTACTCACAACAAGACTGATACTTTGGAAAAGCAGAAGCCAAAGAGAAAAAATTCTTCTCAGCTTTAGCCAAACCATCATATTTTTAACTGCTTATATGCTTCCCAAAGTGTTAGTATCAGCAGCATAATAAAAGAAACATGAGCATGAAGAGCAAGCATTACCCTGGAAACATCAAGGAATTGACCGACAGCTTGCAGAGTAAGGGCAGCAAGGCAGTGAGTGCAAATCTTTGGACACAACAAAACACCCCAATGTTTTTTCTCCTGTTCTGCACAGATGAAAAGATTCCTCAGTTCCTTGCCTGAAGAAATTAATGATGGTGTGCTACAGTCAATTAAAAATTCTGGACTGAGAAAGTAGTTTCAGACCTTTAATGCCAAGTTCCATCAGAGTCAGTGTGCGAACCCCCCGGGCACATGGTGAAGCAGGGCGAGGCCTACAGAGTCCTTAGGATACAGCCTATACAACGCAGGTGATACAACTTTCTAGCTGGTTCAATGGGTACTAGACCCTAGATCTAATAAAATTTCTAGGAAGTTTGTAGAAACAGCAGAAAACTTCAATAAATATTTTTAATCCACACTTTTACATCTTTTACCATATGAAAGTGAAAGGGTTATTTCCTATTCCATTCCTATAACCAAACTGGATGTTAAATATTATAAGATGCTAAAAAACATAAACACTTTAAAATCAGCCAGAGACAAAACTGCATCTAATTCCTTGAACTGCAAATGGCTGTAGGCTGGGAGAGCACTGACAAGAAGACTTGTACTTGCTGTGTTTGTATTCTTCTCTAGGGATGTGTTACGGTCGCAGCAAAGATGGGATTTTGGGCAAGATTAAAGACTCAGGCCAGTTTTGGCAGCTCTCAGTCTTTTGCTTTCTCATCCTACTACTGGAATAATCTTTTGGAGACATGATAGTGCCTATGTGATAGGAATCTGTGCAGCCTGCCTAATTCCTTCTCTTGCATGGCTTGCCCTAACGGAAAAGTTCATAGCTCTGTGCAGGTCTACACTCTTCTAACTAAAGTTCTAACTATAGATGCAAAGAGAGTGTTTCAATACTTAAATTCTCCATTCTGGCCTTTATCTAAAAAGGCCAGAATGAAGATGTTTCTTGAAGAAACTCTGGAAAGCACCTAGCAGAACCAGCATCTTGTCAGCCAAGGTTTTGAATATATGTAGCTATACTTTATCTTAGAATTCCATGGATAACTGGAAGAAATTACTATTAACATTAGTAAGACAGTGTCTTTCTTGAGGCTGGAGTTGTTTATTTTTCTATTATGAAAATTCAAACATTTCAAACTTTCAAAGATTAGTAAAAAGTAATTGTTACTAAATTATGCATTTATATCCTTGATTTCCACATGATTTTTTATCAGTGGTGACAAAAAATGGCCAACGTGCAAGTGGGGGCAGTGAGGACAGTGTCAAAGGAATGCCATGATGGGAGACAGTGGGGGGGGGGGGGGCCCACTACACCTGCCTGTAAACAGATGTGCAAGGCTTGTGAGACAGAATTAGAGACCAAGGAACAGCTGCAACACTACAAATTCTGGGATACAAACAACATCTTTGGATAGCCCCTATGGCTGTCATAGTATGACAGCTTGGAAGGCAATGACAGCAGTCAGCAGGCTGGGGAAAACCATGAGGAAGCCTTCTGCAAGAAGATGAGCAGCAGAAGGGAAGCTAAGGAAAAACCCAGGTCCAGGTCTGGTTCTGCCGCTCATGTCAAAAGCCACAGAGAAGGCTCCATGGTGTCCTTGGCTCCATTGGTCCTGGCTGAGTCCCGAGCCCAGGGCAGGCAGGGCAGCAGGGCTGTGCAGAGGGAGCCTGACAGGCTGCAGAAACAGGAAGGCACTTCAGCACAGTAAAGCTCAGCCCAGGAAAGCTCTACTGCTGGCAGAGAATCACACCACACAGAGGGACAGGCAGGCATCGCTGGGGTAGGAAACAGGTTGGCAGGAGAGGACTTGGGCGTCCTGAGGGACAGACAACAGTGCAGAAGGAGTCTGAGGGGTAAGGCAGCCATAGCCAAGGTCAGCAGCAAAAGGGGGCTCTATTAGCACAGGTTTTGCCATCCAGCCCAGGAAAGAGGCTCTTGTTTGCTACTCCACACTGGTGAAACTGGATCTGGATGGTGGGCACAGGAGCACAGAGATGTGACACCCTGGAGCGAGGCCCGCAGAGGCTCAGTAGGATGTTGGGGGCTGGAGCACAGACCTGCCAGGAGAAGCTGCTAGGGCTTCTCCAGCCTGGAGAAGAAAAAGGAAAAGCAGATTGCCTGGGAGAGTGTGACAGCCATGTAGACTGGTGAAGCACAGACAGGGCCAGCCTCCCCGTGGAGGTGCGTGAGATTAGGGTGAGAGGCAACAGAAACTCACTGCAGCAGGGGCAATTCATTCCCTGTAAGAATTGGTTTGTAAAAAAATCCTCTGACAAAACAAACAAAACATATTATAGTACCAAAACCTTGGAACAGGCTGCCAAGAAATGCTCTGAATTGTCCATCCTTGGCTGGAGGTATTCAGAACCTGGACAAGGTCCTGAGCAAGCTGATGAATTTTCAACCTGTTTTATACAACAGCTGGCCCGCAAAATTTTCACAGGTCCTATTGTTGTGCACTTCCAATATCCCAGAAAAAATACAATAAATAAAACTGGATCCATTTCAGGCAGAAGCAATTAGAGTTGCATTCTTCACTGTCTAAACAGGACAAACAAAACAGTTTCAGCAATCTTGATTAAGAAAACAAAGAATCACTAATAAATAGAGATTTGGCAGCTTCTTGAGAATTAGGCTACCCTAGAATTTCTGTCTTTGAGACAGGTAACAAAATCCAAGACCTCTTACTCCCCTAAGTCTGACAAGCTCAATTTGATCCTTAGCCTTTTTTACTACCTATGGCCGATGGACATAACCCACACATTTCACAGGTATTGTTGAGAACCAGATTTTTTACCTTAAGTGGCAGTGACTGAAGTCTGACTTGGGAGCTACTGGACAGTTTCCCTGCTCAGAAACTTTAGCCTATAGCTTACTGACAGAAGCCTCTACCACTGAGGCTTCTATGGTCAAAGAAAGACAGCTAAGGGCTGACACTCCTTATAAATCATGACTGTGCCACCCTACGGCCCCTAAGAGAGAGTGGCTTGAGGAGGATTTCTGACTGCCTACCATGGGGCCAGTAACAACAGTCCAGTAAAATGGCAAAAGCAACGCATGTTCTTGGTCCTCCTCTCTTAGGACCAGGCTAGCCATTGCTGTTGCTAGGTCCCCTCAGAGCCATCCATCAGCCTGAACAAGGCCAGTTGTCTCACTCTTTCCTCATGTGCTGATCCAGTCATTCAATCAACCTGACAATCATCCACTGACTTCAGTCCAGTTTGCCATTGTTTTTCTTTAATTTAGGATCCTAAAACTAGACACAATGCTCTAGCACTGAGCTACCCAGTACAGAGCAAAGAAGGGTAATCAAGTCCCTCAATCTCTTGGCTGTGCTCCTGGCCACAGATCTCTGGATGCTGTTAGACACCTCCTGCTCACACTCAGCTCACTGTCCACCAGTGCCTCCAGGGCCTTTCCAGCAGTGCTGCTTCTCAGCCAGGCAGCCCTCCTCTTTCTCAAGGAAGAACATTTGACCTACTTGACTTTCATACAGTTCTTGTAGGTTCATTCCTCCAGCATGTCCACAAGCATATAAACTGGTTTTTCCACCCAGAGACTGATGTCATCTGTAGATTTTCTAAGCAAGCACTGCACTGCCTCCTCCAATGGCGAAGATGCTGGATTGAATGGCTGCTATGACGCACACGACACATCCCTGCAGCACTCTAATGTCACTATCTTCAGGGCCAAGAGCAACCATTAGCCACCTTCTCAGCCTCATCATCCGCCCACATGGCTGTCAGCCCATTTCGACCAAAATGTCCCTACCTGAATACAAGACTATTATGTATGAGACAGCAGCCTCGAAAGGAGATTGGCCAGTTCTCTCAGCTCCCCCAGATGCAATCTGTTGGATATCATGGAGTTGTACAGGTCAAGTTTCCTCAACTAATCCCTGGCCCTATCCCCCTCCACTGTCGCCTGCTCCTCTTGGATGTGTTCACTGACCACAGGGCATGGAGGCATCATTAGTGCAGACTGAATAAAGAAGGCTTTGAGTGCTTCAGACTTATTGTCTCTGCCATCACTGGATCACCCAGCCCACTCAGCATAGAGTACACATTTTCCTTGGTCAGCCTTTATTACTAATCCAATAGTACAAGCTCTTCTTGTCCTTGATGTCCTTTGAAGATCTCAACTACAGCTGAGCTTTGACTTTGCTGATACCATTCCCTGCATGCCAGGCAATGTTTCTGAACTCCTCCTTTGTAGCCTGTCCCTGCTTCACTTCTTGTACATTGCCTTTTGATGCTGGGACCACCACTGTGATTACCCTATTCTGGGCTCCTCATAAATCTGCTCATTTTCCTGCATTTAAAACAGGCTGCTCTTAATGGTCCTTAAAGATCTCCCAGCTTCCTTGAGCCACTTTGCCCTTCAGAGCTGTTTCTCAAGGAATCACACCTATCAGTTCCCTGAATAAGCCAAACTCTGCTTGTCTAAAGTCCAGGGTTTGTACCTGACTACCCTCCTTCCTCATCCCCAGCAAGATCTTTAATTTCTTTATTTCACAATTGCTATATCCAAGGCTACCACTGATTATCACACCCCTAACCTCTTCTTTCTTACATGAAAGAATGGCAGATCCAGGTGTTCCTCACCTCTGGTTGGCTCAGATGAAGAAAGAGGTGGACAACAGCCATGCAGTGACCAAACCACAGCAGGACAGCTATTATGGCATGGGATCTGTGCAGAGAATTCCACATGGTGGTCAGTGAACAGCAGCAGCAAAAATTGACTAAATATTAGTGTAAAGGAAAATGAAGTAGAGAAGATGAAAAGGAAAGCACAGGTGTACAAAACCCTGTCAGCACCGCTAGACAAAAAGTCCTCAGGAATTCAGGGAACAGTAACCAATACTAAGAGACAAGCAAGCCACTGAAGGAGGGGCAGTTTGCTGTTTCAAAGTTGCACTCCACTCAGGAAGTTAAACAAGGAAAAGCAGAGACAGGCACAGCTATGGAGCCAGAATGGCTTTCAGCTGAGATTCTTGCATCTGAATGGGAGTGGTGGATCACATTCACAGCTCCCTGGGAAAAAATGTAATTACTCAATACTAAGAGAAAATAAGACTGACCAGAAGTAATGAGGAGGCAAGGCCTGGAGAAAGAGGTACAATCTGAGGTGCAGTCATGTGCTCCTACAGATGGTTTGTGGTCTGAGGTCAAAATTGAAGCATAACTGCAAAACCTGGGTCACAAGGGTAACATCAGCTCCAGAGATTTAGGTCCTCAGTCATGGATGCCTGTGAACTTCTCCAAAACTGAATGAGGATTCCAGCAACAGCCAAATGTGAACAAGGGAAAGATCCAGAAGTGAGGAAAACAGGGCAGGAAAGAACCTGCTGGACAGCACTGGAGTCAATGTTAAATACACTATAAAAAATACTAAGCCTTGTTATGTTACAGTATGTCAGAGCGAGTGTAACCAAAGTCCTTGTGGTCATTAAAATTGTATTTTAGACAAAAGATATGCAGTCGATGCAATCAACTTGCATTTAAGTAAAAGATTTGACATACAGTCATGAAGGGAATCACTCCTTAAGACTGAAAAATGGGAGCTGGAGCAAGACCTGGCATAGGAAAAAAGTGTTCTTGTACAAAAAAGGAGAAGTATGCTAAGAAAACTCAGTAATTATACATTTGAGTGTCACTATCGTTGCAAGGAAGAGGATAGTACAGAGAATGTAAGGAAGCTCAGAACTGTATAATGGAGATGGGATGATATATAGCATTACAACACACAGGATCATGCCTCAGGGTCTAAATCCTGCTCTAATATGGGAATTCATCAGTTGCATATGACAGAAAGCAGAAATACTTGTATTAGCCAATCACAGAATGACCAGAGGCTGTATCAATGTGGAAAGGCCAATAAAAAAAAAAAAAAAAAAAAAAAAAAAAAAAGCAAAAACACAGCAATCTCAATTTGCAGTGCTATTTCCAATAGAGCTAAAAATGCAGGAGCAGCATTCAAGCATGGTAAACACTGGCAACCTGTAATACTATGTATAATTCTGGTTTCTTGAGAGGTAGATTTAAAAATGTTTGAAAGACATTAATTTAACCAGGATCAGATAAAACAAATTACTAAGAGGATTTCAAGAGGGGAGCCTCTCTAACTTGGCAAACTAGAAGTACTTCCCTTCAACAACAAAAAAAAAAAAAGCTGGCAGATCAAAAGTATGTCTCATGTAAGGAACCTAATTAGTCTTGAAGTGGCAGTTGTGTCATGGCTTCCATGACAGAGGGAACCAGATGCCATGTGCAGTTCCCCAATCCAATCTTCCTATGTGCAAAGTTTGCTGGGTTGAATTTTTCATACAATTACATTCCTGTGAAAGTAAATCCTTCTCAAACAGTTGACCTGGAGTGACTCAGTGATCCTACCCAACCAGCATGACGTCCCAGGACTATGGCATAGGCTTGACCAACAAGATGTTACCTATGCCAACTGCCCGAGTCATTATCATAGTCAGAACAGTAGTGAGGAACAGTGAGAACCCACCTCCTTTTCCACTACTACATAAGATCATTTTTAAGAGTCAAATGTACTTAATATCTTCCCCTCTCCCCTTCAAAGTTCCCAGAAAACATTAGCAAGAGTCTGCAAAAAGTCTGTGGGTAACAGATGCTGACTGGCTGGAAAACACTCCAGAGGTACTTCCAGAAAGCTGGAAGTTTTACCCCATGTTTCACATGCATTCCACAGCCACCAGTGCACATCTTCCACTTGACAGGACAATGATGTACACAGAATTTCTTCATTCCAGAGATGGTGTAAGGGATTTCTGCCACGCTAACTGCGGCCTAACAGTGTACCTTAACCCAGAGAGAGGTCACATCATTGATACCAGTACTGCAGCTGCACTGATAAAAACCCCACTGCAGAAGAGACTTCTAGCAAATGCCTTATTACTCCACCAGTTAAAGCTATTGGCTGGCAGCAACAAAGATACTGAAAAGCTAGAATATTTGGTGACAATATGGTTCTGAAAGCATCTGTAGAGATTTCTGACACACCTATCTATATAAGGCTTTACCTATTAAAGAATTATCATGGACTTGGTAAACAGAGTCAGTGATCTTCTGCTGGCAAAAAAGTTTGATTACCTCTTACACCTTTTAATCTTATAAAGGCAACATGCAAAATAAAAACCAAAAATAAAATAAAAACACTCCCACAACCAACCAACCCAAAACAAAACTAAAAGCATCTTGAAATAGACATTTATTTCCAGCAACAGCCTCACTATACAGGATGTATCATTGTGAAAACAGTTTGTGTGGGACAGAATAAACTGACAGTACAAGAAACTTATCTTTCATTATAAAAAAGGTACTGACCACCAGCAGAACAGGAATGAGGCTTCAACATAATTACCAGGGAGACTGCAAGTGGTTCAAAGGTCTGGGTTTAATGGTAGCTTAGTCCTTTCAAGACAGCAACATAAGAGATCTAATGGCTCACGTATGAAAGGCTCTGCTTTCAGAAAGTGGCAGGAATAACAAGAGAAGAAGTGATAGCGTAACATCAGGAGTACCAAAGTGGGCTCACCTCTTTGGATGGCTGGTAGTAGGCACCTGTGAAATCTCACAGAAATGACTTTGGAGCCTGCCAGCAAGTTTGGGCTCACTTTAGCAGTGGAGCTTGAAAACTTGAAAAGGATATGGAAGAAAAAGACGCCTGTCCAAGGGATTCTGAACCCAGAAAATGCACCAGCAGTCAAAGCAACTTAGATTAGGATGTTGCAAGGGTATGTATTTTGAAGCCTTTAGGGACCAAGCAGTTTCTTGAGAACTGTACTAAAGAGGGTAAAGAAAAAGAAAAGTATGGGAATAATGAGAGAGGAGAGCAGAGAGAAATCCCAGTGTTTGGAAAGGAAGTAGAAGAGGTAAGCATTGAGGATCAAACATAGGCAGACACCAAAAGCCAGACGCATCCCCAGGGACAAGAGAATTAGTAACTCTCTAGACAATACAGACCCCTCGGACTCTGTTGTTTACAGGATGGGTTCACTTCAGCCCTACGGTGACACAACCATAAAAATCATGACCTGTCAGCTCTGCTGGGCCAGAGAGCTGAGCATGAGCCCATCCCTCAGGTAGAGCCACACTCTGGGCCAGGTTTTGGGCAGCCTCAAGAAAGGATCAAGAGCCTCATGGAGACCCGAGGCCCCGGTGCCGAGCTGCCGCCTGGCAGCCCAGCGCCACGGTCCCTCCAGCAAGCGGCAGTGCTGGCTCGGCTAACCCAGGCACGAGGCCGCGCAGGCCGGGCTGCTCCCTGCTCCCAGCCCCCAGCCCAGCCCCAGCCTGGCTCTCCAGACTTTCACCCACTGCCTACTTACTTTTTAATTAGATTTTTAAACAAAAAGTCAAAGAATTTTCTAGAATTCCTCTAATTACACTAAGATGCTGAACTGATTGTGAAGGGAATAGGAAATGAAAGCGACTCACCCTCTGAGGGAGAATTTTGTCAGCCATCTTCCTCCTCTTGGCACTGTACATTTTTTAAAGAAAAAAACACGTTACCATGGTGACAGATCTAGGAGTAACGAGGCCACCTGCTAAATTATCCTGACATCTCCACATGCTGGTGCACAGCTGTGCATGCATCAGCAAAAGGGTCTCACCCATGCCCAGGACCTCTCGTACCCCTTCTCTCAGCAGCCTGGGGAGGCAGTTAGGTAAGAACAAATCAGGGCTGTCTGTTATGCATCCTGGAAAGAAGTCTGTAAGTTCTTTGATCACAGTGTCTTCCGTGGAGCAGGGAGGCAATATATGCAAGTGCATGTGCACACACTGCTTCCAGGTACAGACAGGCGTGCAGAGCCCAGCCTCACGTGTGCACAGACACACCTATGCGTGTGCACATCTGAGTGGCTGAGTGCCTGCAAATGGCACGTCAACTTATTCAAACAGACAACACACAATTATTCAATTGTGCCCAAAATTAAGTGCTGAACAACACAAACATATGTGTGTATTTCATATGATGTGTGAAAACACACATATATGGACACCCTTCCTTCATATGTACAAACACACTTGTTAAACATATTTGCATGAGTGATAGATAAACGTAGAAAACTTACATTTCAACATTTCTTCATCTTTATGAACACACGTGGGAAGATGTATGTGTGCCTGCAGTGTGTATACATACTGCATCCATACCCATACATAGGCACATTTCTATAGTTATGCTTTTAAAAACACACTTGTACTCACATACATAAACACAAATGTCTATGTGCCTAAGAAATGCTGCTGTCAGGAAGACTGTATTCAGATTCTAAGAATTGTTCATGCCCACCAAACCTGTCACCCAGCTTCCTCTAACAGGGCCAAGAGGGAATTCAGGTCCTGTTCTTCATCTCTTTAACTTGTGAGGCCTTTATCTTAACCAGGAAATTAATCACTCCATCTGTGACAGACAAATGGGAGCAAGCAAACCACCTGCTGCCACTCTGCCATGTCACAAGGACAACTCTCCTTACTGTCTTCACACTGGAAGTCTGTCATCAGCTGTGTCCACATAAAAGCTGTTTCCAAGCACACTGGTGTGGCATACTCTCTTTCTACATTTGTTAATAATGAGCCAGGGCTGAAATACCAGATTCTTAAGACTCTTACCCATTCCCACATAAGCCAAGGCCGAGGAACTCTTTGTGCCTGGGGTACAGCGGGCAGAAAACTCAGTTATACCCAACTTAATAGGTGAACAATGTTCCTTTTAAAAAGTGTAGGAATAAGGGGAATGGAATGTCACATGGTGTGAAACTCCAACACCTTCCACAGCTCACAAAATGAAATCTGCACTGAAACACTTCACAGAATCTGGTAGTAAAGGCTGAGCAAGCCCCAGCCTCCCAAAGGGAATGGGATATGCATGTACCTGCAACAACCCCATAGGCTTGCAAATAAAAAGCAATAAAAAAACAAAGCAACATCCACAAATAATTTGGATCTCAACCAGTTCTTCAATAATCTCTTACAGAAATGAGATTTTTATCTCCACCAAACCTGCCAAGAAAGGACAAGTGCAACTTTCTTGGTCCATACTAGAAAACATGGAACTAATTTTACCCCCAGAATTGGACCCAAGGTGCCAGAAAAGAGTGCCTGAAAAACACATAATGAGAAACGACAGGGAAGTGGAAACGAAAAAAGGGAAAACATTCAATACATTATCTGAAGGGAAGGCACGGCAGAAGAAACAGAGAAACTCACTGAGTACCCAGGCAGCACTGGTGTGAACTGAGCTCAATGCAGTAGAGATCACTGCTGGGTCTCAAACTAGAAACACTGAAGTTAAGAAAAGGGGAGGGGAACTTTTTTTTTCTGTGAGTCAGGCCACCAACTTTTAGCTAATACTGTCCTTTAATGCTCCCTGGAAACTAGTTAGTGACTAAAGTTTACCTTAATTATATAGCAGGGGCAATTTTTCAGGTTATATCCACCCTAGTACCTGAAGGCTGGACATTATTTTGCAGTTTCCTGGAGAACCTCCTGGGAGGTGCTACAGAATGTGCATTTTGGCTGCTGCTGGGAAAGGCCTCCAAGAGGCACATGCACTGCTTGTGCTCACGTTCTGCATTCACTCACATTCCTTCTGTGTTCAACATTTTTCAGTTGTAATGTATTAATACTCTCAAGATCAGTGTCCTTTCCAGATGCATCCCAGACACAAGCATTCCCAAATCTGGCTTGCTGATCCAAGGTATATAACCTGGACAGAGCAGGACTCCTGAAGAACTGAGCTTAGAGAGTCATGTTTTACCTACAGCTGGATTCCACCAGAACACTGCCTGAAGCTGTATATACATCTATAATGATTTTGCAAAAGGTAGCCCATGCAGATGACTGCACCCTATGTGCGTGTGGATCACACTCAACACTCAAGACTGATGGGGTCTAATGTGCTGCAAAAAGAAATTAGTTAACCTACTCAAGAGAGAATGCATTCATCAATGTACAAGGTGGGCATATTTCAAAAAGAAAGTTCCACACAGAAATCACTCTAATTTTATGAAATTACTTCCAGTGCATATTTATCCACTTTATATGTAAAAACACTTGGGACAACTGCAAGTTTTATGACCACTCTTCTGAGTGACCATAGTACAAACATTCACATGACAAACCAAAGTTTTTTCCGCTTGTGTCATTTACAAACTACTAGGTTAGCCATTCAGAAATCAGAGCAACAATACTGAACAGGCAAAAAATAATAAAATAATTGTACTATATTAGAAGAGAGCTGTTTATTAATTTTAAAGGCTAAACACTCTAGACAAATTTATGGCCTGACAAACCTGCAAAGTAAAAGCAGAATAATTTCAAAACCAGACATTATTAAAGGTTGGTTTGTTCAAGACCATTCATAAACACAAAAAAAGTAAAATTTACTAATGCTTTTCCTGCTTATAAAACTGCCAGTACATAGATCTTCTATTCTGTCTCATTTGATCTTAAAAGTCTTATCTACTGCTAAACAGGTATCACCTTTGCTTCCTCAAATTGTCCTCCTGTGTTTTCTTTCCAGAACACTCACCTCCTAGCTCGGTTCTGAGTGGCTTGCTGCTGCTGTTGCACCTGCTGCGGCACCTGCTGCTGCTGGACCTGCTGTGGTGCAGTGCGTTTTCGTGTTGTTTCCATCACAGTCTGGGGCATCCCCGGTCGCACTGAGGGGCTTCCAACGTATGGGGGGCCTGGAGGACCCATGGGAGCCCCCTGATGGGGCATTCGAGCTCCTGATGGCATCCCAGGGCGCTGGAGGAAAAGCAAAACAGAAAGAAAAGCCAGTTTGGTTCCTCTTTCTGCAGCTGCCAAGACATTTGTACATCATGCGACACAGGCCTCAACAGATTACCCGTTTTGACCATCCTGATAAGCGCTAAGCAGCAACACAAAGCATGCGAGCTCTGTGACTGGTGTATCTTGGATATCATGAAGAGGCATTCAGGGACAAAGTAGGCAGGAAACAGGGAGGGAAAATACTAGGTTTGGGAAAACACTCAGTGGTCAGCAGCATATCCAGAGCAGTTACAGCTGAAAGCTCTACCTTCAGCCTGAAGGGAACACCCCATAGCAGCAACCCGCAGTCCACGCTGGTGCAGCTCACGTGCTGCTGTGAGCACACTCCCACTGCGTGCGCTGCACTGCGAGCAGGCGGCTCTGATCAGCCAGGAGACAGAAACCAGCACAGGCAAACACTAGGATAAACATTTCCCATTGAGAGCCTCCTACTTCGCCTACACCAGAGAACAGTGTAAGTTCGTAACGCAACATGAATCCTTTATAAAAAAGGTCATGGCCCAGATCAAGCTTTTAAAATAAAATAAAATAAAGAAATGGATGTGGTAGTTTGTCAGCAGCCCCTGTAGGCATTCTAAAGCCCTGGCATTTATGTTGACTTCTGCATGCTCTTGAGAGACACGAGCTTAGACACAAGACACACAGTAAATCTAATTCTGAATTCTAGAAGTTTATAGCCATCAAGGAAAACCACCAGTAAAATAATGACTGCCTGTAAAATGCAATTCAAAACAGAGAGATGGTCTCATAGTGAGAATTGTCAATATGTATCAGTTCATATATGTTCACATATATGCAAAAATACAGACACACACACACTCTCTAGGCATTTGAACCAGAACAAAAATAAGAATAACCATACTATAAAAGTCCTCTGAAAGCCAAGTCCCTCTACAAAGTCTTTTAAGGAAACCAAGAGGCAATGGCATCCATTATGGATAAACAATTGGTTAAAGGATAGAAACGAGGCAAAAGTAATTGGTTCTGAAAACAAAAGAAAGGCACGTATAAACTTCTACTGGGATGCCTCCTTTTCAGCATATTTAAAACAACCCCTGAAAAAAAGAACCAAAAAAAGCCAGGAAAAAAGCAAGGAAGTGAAGAAGTTTGTTGGTAATGCTAAGTTATTCGTGCTGATAAGGATGAAGGCCAGCTTCAAGAATTGCAGAAGGGCTTTATGAGACAGAATGAATGCTCAAAAGGAAGATGGAAATGTAGTTCAATGCATATTGAACTGAATTACAAAAGGGGAAAAAACAATCCAAGAATCACAGACAAAGTGATGGGCCCTAAGCTGATTGCTGTCCACCAGAACCAAGACCTTGTTTGAACAGACACTTCCAGAAAAATACTAGTTCACTGGTTATTAGAGGTCAAAAAAAAGTCATAAAGAAAAGAAATAAGAGTGGAGGGAACAGAGGATATCAGTGTGTCATGGTCATGGTGTGTCCACAAGTGAAGGTCTGCGTGCAGCTCTGGCTCCTGCAGTTCAGTGATGGCACAGCAGAGCTGAAACAAGGATAATAATGGCACAGAAATTCTTAGCATATCAAAATGCATCCAGGGAAGTAAAGGTAAATATATTGTGACTTTTCATCCGGAAAGAAGTGATCCAAGGTGATCTAAAGGGGCATTTGCCAGAGCTCTGCAGAATCACATTTGGCCTGGGGAGCACAGTCAGGTATTGACTGTTCATTGCCCCTGCCAGAATAGCAAACCCTGGCCATCAGCAGAAGGGTCAGGCTCACAGACCACTGGAGGGATGAGTTTGTCACACTGTGGGTATCAGCCCATGGAACCCTCTTCCAAAAGGGTGCTAACAACATGGAAGACATACTTGGCTCAGTAGTTGCAGACTGCAAAAGTACTGGGAGAAACACACGACTGGACCCCAAAGTGAGATACGTGCACTTCCTGAGGGTATGCAAGCCAGTCCACTAGGGGTGGGAAGAAAATATTTAGTGCACAGTCAACATATACAATTATTTAAAAAAAATTATTTCATCTTTATCTCCTAATTGCTATCATTTCTAAATATATAAATATGTATTGTAATAAAACATAATTCTAAAAGTAATTTGGACCCGCATCTCCAAATTAACTACCCAAATCCACTATTGCTCCCAAAGGCCCAGCTCAGTGCCCTCTATGATCACCACAAGTCTTAGCTATTCCTCATGCTTGTATCTATAAAGGAAACTGCAGGAAGGAGAGGAATGGATGACCAGCAAAGAACCAATATGGGCTATAACTGTTACGGACAGAGAAGCAAGGCAGGAGGTAGGAGAGTCACCAGTGCTGGAATCCAAGCAGGTGAATTCAGCAAGTGTTGACGTAAGAAAGCAATGGCAGGTGTGGCCACAGAGAGAGCAGCAGGCAGCAGACAGAAAAAACTGCAACTTTGTGCAAAGCTGCAAATATCTTCTGCCATGAGCCTGGAGCCCCTAGAACAGCTGGAAGAGAACAGAGCGGTCTGCTCCCACGTATGCACCCCGACACTCTGACCCAGGCAGAGTCAGCGGAAAGAAATGGCCCAGAAAATGCTCCTCTCTTGAGCCTGCATTTAAGATCTGTTATCTGTCAAGCCACACGTTGTGGCCTCCTTCCAGCACAGGGTAGACCACTGGGCCAGCTGCTGCCTGTCAGTCAGCTGGGGACATCTGACAGTCATTCAGAAGAGCCCAGGTCCCCAGCACAGCCATTCACGGAGACTGACTGGCTACATGGGTAAAACTGAAGGCCCACTTTGGTGCTGCTCTAAAGAACAACTTAGAGCTTGAAGAACAAGGTCAGCAAGCTAAATCTACTCTAATTCTTGGTCTTATGTTTTAGAACTTCCTTCAGTTCCCTTTGCTAAGCACTGAAATAGAGAAACACAGAGAAAGAACAAACATGAGAAAAGAGAGGCAGCTCTAGCAAAAGCACATTCGATCTCATCCGTTGACTGCCTCATGCCTTTGCCTCTGTTCTCATGTTCCTACTTCTGAAATCACTCATAGATAATATATTACTGTGCAACTGTTCAACTGTCTTCCTGCTGCAAGCCCACCAGACTCCCAAGATACAAAAATGCTTCATCTATATAAACTTTGATAAAAGAACATACAAGCAGTATCTCACCTTACCTAAAACCTTATTTTGCTCTCAAACACATGTGCGATACAAGACAGTGATGGACAATCATCAAATTTTTCACAACAGTGACATTAAAAAAGAAAAGTCTTCATACTAAAGAGCATTCCAATACCATTATGGCTTTTGAAAGAGATCTTGAAGGTGCATCTATCTACAGGTCATGATCTGTCTCTCCCCCTCTTCTTCAGCAGGATGGAATCTGTCTTAATCAAGAAGAATCCATGGGAAAAACTGCAGTGCAAAACAGCACTAACACACCCTCCTTCCTGGAAAATCATCTACCTGAGACTCCTATCCCTGACCCATCTCTGTTTGTATCCACAGTCCTATCTCCTTTTTACCTTCATTGATTCCATTTACATGTATTAATCTGCACGAACACATCACTGGATGGAGGGCAAAACCACTGTTGGCCATGGGAAATGAGGAAGACCACAGCCTGTTCCCAGCTGAAAGGACCACTCTCACAGCTCTGGGAAGGTGAAACAGAGGACAGAGCAGAGGTGAGGCACAGCAGCAAGGCAGAGACACAAAGGCACACAACCAGTATTTCACTGGTATACTGGTCCCCAGGAGTTCTGCTGACTGCCTGTGTACATGTGCACAGCCCACCACTGCTGTGGCTACAGCTGTTCAACCCTGAGCATGCTGTCAGTGCAGCAGAACACGTCCTCCTGACACCTGCTGCCACAGCCCTTCACTGCCTTCCACTGACCAGCTTCCTAAGTCGTGTTCGGCTTGTCTGCTGTCTTCCTTGCCTGAACTTCCTGTCACATTCCTGCCTCTGTCCTCCTTGTCATCCTTAAGTGACCTTCTATCTGACAGCAGTAACAAGACAACATTTGAGCAGTGCTTTTCTATGTTCTTCTGTTGCGGAGTCTTTTTTCAGGGGATATGCATCACGGCAGTCAAAACACAGAAGTAGAAAAGAGGAGTCCTGTCTGGACATACCATAAGAGGAAAATAACCTGGAGAACTGACAGGGGAAAGTAAAAGAAAGCGTCAAGAAAAGTAAAGCAAGAACACCCACAAGAGGCCTCAGAAAGACTGAGCAGAGAGCCAGGAGTTGCTGCATTGCAGCTGAGTGCTGAGGTGCACTTACAGCAATCTCCCGTCCTGACAGACTCCATCCACCTCAGCACCACACAGGCAGCTCTTACAGCTGGCTCGTGGGGAACAGCCACCAGCTTCTTGTTAGCAGAGACACCGACAGATTTTGAGAATAACCACCACCACCAAGTATACAAACAGCATATTTCTTAACTAAAAAGGAGCCTCCAAGAAAAACAGAGAGAGACTGTTTACAAGGGCCTGGAGTGACAGAACAAGAAAGAAGGTCTTCATACTGACAGATAGTAGGTTTAGATTAGAAGAAAATTCTTTACCTATGAGGGTCATGAGGCCCAGGTTGTGGCTGCCTCATCCCTGGAAGTGTTCAAAGCCAGGCTGGATGGAGCTTACAGCAATCTGGTCTAGCGGAAGGTGTTCCTGTCCATGGCAGAGGGGTGGGACAAGGTGATCTTTAAGGTCCCTTCTAATCCAAACCATTCTATGATTTCTATAGGGCATAAACATAAGCAAGAGGAGATACCTGATGCTGTCTAGAAGTAAGAATGAGTAACTAGAAGTACATGGAACCCTTAAGAAATTTAGACTAGATTGATATTGTGTGATGGCAACAAGTTTCTGCCTGCACAAATAGTTTCCCAACTGCATGTGTTGTTTCAAAACGGACTCTTAGAAGTACAACAAATAAAACTGGTACAAGGCTTCTCTCCTCCTTACAAATATAGATGTTACTTCATGAGTTCCCCTTTTTAATGTCTATGAATCTTTCAGAGGCTTAGAAAGCTGGGACATCAGTATCACAATTCTTGCTTCCTGCCATAGTCACCTTCCTCCATTTCCCAGAAGCTCCCAGTCTGTAAGTCTAAGTGTTCCAGATACCACACATTTTAATATAATATTCACAATAATCCAGAAGTCTTTAACTAAGAAAACATCCCATTTACAGAACTATGAATTGGAACATGAGATTAAGTTCAGTTCTATTTCATGCATGTCTCTTCACAGTTCAGAATAATCTATCACCAAGTTCAAGTGGTGCACTTGGATGTAACCAAAAGAAAAAACCCAAGAAAGTCTTTGGAATTGAAGCAAATAAACCTTACAGACCAGTTTTGAGTTCCACCAGCTTTAACAGATCTCATCATACCACTGCTGTGATCTAATGCAGAGAAGGGATTTTCTGTGAAGAACTACCAGAATGCACCTCCTGAAAAGTATGGCTTTGGGAGAGAGAGGAACAACTGACCTCTGCAGCACCATAACTAGCTTGGAGAGAGAAGAAGCTGGTCAAGAGCTCATTGTCTCTTCCCTTACAATAATCAAACAACAGTTCGGCAGGATCAGATAATTCCTTATGCAAGATAAACTGAAAAAATTCCTGACACAAAACACTGACTGCTAGAAGTTTAGAAGGGTTCAGGAAGATAGCATTAGACTAACATCCATAAATAAAATCCACACAGAGGCACTACACAGAGGGCAGCTGTGGGTCAGAAAGCTCCCAAGCTCCAAATCAGAGTATTTGTATGAACAATCACTAAAGTTTTGCCCTGTTCCTGTATTTCCATGCTGCCTTCCACTGCCCCCATTCTACGCGGGATACTGAACTAAACGATCATCTGACTATTTTCATATTTCTACAGTATTTTTTTTTAGAAAGAGAAGAGCAATTCAAATATCTCACAAGTCCATTTTATCCATACACCTACATTCATAAGCAAATCCAAGTTTTCTCAACTAGGAACTCAGATTTGTTTAACAAGCTCATATTGTACAAAATCACATTGATCTCAATTAAAGCCTTGACTAGCATTAATGATTTTATTTTCTTCATTATGTATGAACCTTTCTCTATTTGACAGTCTGAAATCACTCCATGGCTAGAAAAGGACAAGCCTTCAGTATCTACCAGCAACTTGCTCACATAGTTGAACATTGTACAAGGTTTTCACTCTAGCTGTCCCCTGCAACTACCTTCCCAATCAAATTCCTTGCCATAAGGCTTTTTGATTTCTCCAGGCTGCCCTACTCACCCCAAATACCTCCTTATTGACCACAACAGGGAACATGCACACAACAAACCCGTGCCTCCACTCCAGGTCCCGTTCCCTGAGGATGTCCTTGCAGAGAGACGCATGCAGGGAGCTCTGTGGTAGAAAGTGGAACAAACTGTCCAAAACAAACAGTTTATGAGGCTCTTTTCTAGCCATTCCAGCGTTAGCTGGCTTATGCTCTGACAGGACAGTACCTACATCCATGACAAAAGAAAAATTAGTAGGATATTTTTCATTAGCAAAGCTCTACTTTTTTCAAACTTGGCCATACTCTCTTCACCTCACTATTGCCAGTAGTGATCTCCACAACCCTGTGACTGGGTGGGAGAAACAGTCACATTTATCCACACACTTAAAACTAAAACAGACAGACCACCATTCAATTTTGGGAAAATCTCTTTAGTTCTTCCCATTCTAATAAAACCTCCATAATTTTTATAATATACTAAAAAGTGAGTCCTTGAGGCCATGTAGTGCTTCCTTATCTCAAAGAAGTACCACCAGTATCTCCAACATCTTTGATAGATCTTCACTTCTTTAACCAGCACCCAAGAGCCTCCAATGACAGAGATTTTACAGCTTACATAATCAGTCTCTATACTTAGAGATTATAAATAAAACCAAAAATACCCCCATTCCCTCACTGATGAAGCCTTCAGAGGTCTCCCGCTACTACTGCCCTCTGAGTTCCCAGTCTTTTGGCTTGTTAGTCACATAGATTACCAAAACCAGAAAAACATTATTTAAAGTATATGCCATGAATTTACAATTGCTTCTGTGTTATTCCCTGCCCCAATTCTCAATCAGGCTAACAGTTTATGTGATTTCTTATTAGTTAGACACTAGGCAGCTCACAGGACATCCAAGCCTTTCTCCTGAATGGTGACATTTCATTTAAACCCATGATGTATCAGGAGATGCAAAACTCATACATGAAGTTCATTGCTTACCCCCTTTTCCAAATCACTGATAAATCTGTTATAGATCCTCCATACCCATCAGACCTGTTGGTTAGTGTGTTCTAACACTGACAAGTTATTTACCATATATATTAAATACCTGTTTACATGCTGGTATGCTCTGACATTCTTCTTTCACTGTTGTAAATGCCATTTCATATGAGACAGTTTATGTATTCACCATAAAATCCTATGACCAGATTTGAGAAGTAGATAGCCAAAGAAAAAGAGGACTGAGGATAAGTAAAGAAGTCACATCAGTGATACACAGGTTTGTATGAATTAGCAATCTTGGAGTGTAACTATTATTAAACTGTAGAGATTAGCAGGAACTATGAAATAACACCTATGAGCAGAAAATAAATATGGATAAGGACTTATATTGCCACAGAGAACTTCCTAAGCATAGCAAAGAGGACAAAGACCAAGATCACTGTGGGAAAAAGAAGGTGATTTGAACTGACAGCAATTACATTGTAAATACAGCTATGACTCCGGAGTTAAGAAAGGCACATAGACCTTTATGGGGTAACTGGTGGATAAAAGGCAAGAAGACTGGCTTTGGAAGGAAGATGAAGTGGGAACAGGAAAAGGACACAGCAGCAGATTAAAAAGGTCAGAACAACGGGAGAAGAAAATGAACCTCTCAGCAGGTTCTCGTGTGCAGATGACACAGCCAAGGTCACTGAGCGAAGGTTCCTGCAACCGAGTCATGAGAGGACAGATGTCTGGACAACAGTTTTGACAAGACCAGCACCACAAACCTTCTCAAGACTAAACAGGCAGACCCCTGTTTGAGGAAGAAAAAGACAAAAGAGAAAGAAACAAAGGAAAAGGCAAGGGAGGGACTAGAGGATCCATTTAAGGGATCCAGCCAGCCAGCAATGAGGCCTATGGTAGGGATTGGAGCATAGAGGCAACCAAGGAAAGGAATGACCTGCAGCAAGACTAGTAACTTGTTCAACAAAATACAAGGTAACTGCTGGACACCTAGAGAAATGTCATAAGGATTGCCTGAAATGTACTACTGGAGAGCAGAAAATGCACTGATAAAAAGAAAATCAACATAAATGTGGTGATTAAAGCCATATTTGTCCATACAAAAGCTAGAAAGAGAGAGGAACAACAACAAAGGACTAAGTACAGCATGAAGTCTTTGGGGGGAAAAAAAATTCTTCCCACAAAAATGATGTGCAAAACACTGGCAAAACTGAAAGGAGTAAAAGCATAGCAAAAATAAATAACTGAAAGATATTTAACCATTCTAAAAGCCCAACTGCTAACCAGAGGTGTAATAAACCATCAAGGTCACAAGCAGGAGAGAATGAAGCATCCCACTTGAGAGTTTCAACCTTAAGATTTCACCTTTCAGGGGGATCCCTTCTGCCTGGGACAAACGAGGAAGAAGACATCATCTAAGCTGGCAGTATGGAAAAGCACAAAAGCAGGATCAGGTGCACAAGAGCAAAGGGCAAAGTGACCTTAGCAAAGGAACATATGTTTCCAGAAAGATCAAGTGAATCGAAGAGCTAAGCGCCCGTAGGAAATACTGCAGAAAATATCCTGTTAATTTAAGTGTCAACAAAGCAAAAAAAGATTTCTCACAACATTCTACCTCTGTTCACTTCTCCCCATTTTTTGAGGGGGGAGAGAAAATAATTTTCAATAACCAAGTTAAATAATGTTATCATCGATAGAATAAAAAAATCAGTCATTTGAAGAAGAGACTGGTCCCTGAAATTAGAGCAGAGTCTGACTCCAAGAAATTCCGCTAAAGTCTGCTGTGCAACTTGATTTTTCAATTAATTAATTCAGCTGTTGACATACTTTGGTAGTAATAAAACAGAGGAGCCAGTGCTAGGCAAAGTCAAGGTAATGGCTTGCATGGCACATTCTCTTATTTGGCAGGATACAGGGCCTGGAGAGATAAAACAAAGTTATAGCTTTTTTTCATCTTTTTTAAGTCATGGAAGAGTGACTACCCCAACCCATGTTTTGATCAAAATGAACCTGAGATGAGGAAAAAACTAAAGGAAAGAACAAACCAGGCACCAAAGCAGAACTAAAGGAGATGATAATGAAGGAAAAGAGAGGGTGTTCAGGCACCAGAACAACAGCCAAGAAGCCCCAGCCTCAGGAACAGAAGCAGGAGACATATACAGATATTCCAGGCTAATGTATATATTCAAGTAAGATGCCACTAGCAACGAAAGTCCCAGGGTAGAAAAGGCAGACTTTCCTGGCATCCAAATAAGTAACGGAAATGAGTTCTGCTATATTCATTCCAGTATAAATTAAAATTTTCCCAGGCTTAAGAGCCCTGCATGCTGCTTTCACACGAAGGCCAGCTAGATGTGGAATAAGCAAATTCACATAACTATTTTTGCTGCTCTTCTTGATACTAAAGGAAGAGCACTGGTGTGCAAATGCCAAGGGAAACTTTAGAAAAGGCAAAATCATCCCATCTGCTATCCTTCCAACTTGTGCTTCTGGTTCTGCTCAGATACAGCTATCACAATCCAGACCACCTTGACAAACCCACATGTCCACAACTAAAGCACTGCTACCACTGCACACCCGCTCTCCGTCACCCCCGAACAGCGGCCAATCTCACCCAGCCTGCTCCTGTGCACTGCCACCACACCACCTCTTCACAGCTCCCACCAATGCAGAAGGCCACCTCAGAGTCCTTGGCCCTGCCTGTGCCACCATATCCAGGATCTAAAGGACATACACACGAGATCCTACCATCTGGAGTAAGCCTGTCATGGAGAAAACTCAACAGTCTGCCGTGAACCCCACAGGTTTCTATGATCTCTGTACAAGAGCCCCCACCTGATGTCTTCAGAAAGGTGTCACAGGCAGTGCCAGGATCCTCAAGAAAGAAGCACTTGGGAATATCAGCATCCAAATATCACATTCCTTTGGGCTCTTTAACAGCCTTATTTCTCTTCAATATGTACCAATGCTAGAAATCCAAATGTTATAAATGGTGACTGATCTCAGACACTAGAGTCATTTAAAGAACGTTTCCAGTGGCAGCAAAACAGGGTGAGCATTTCCCCTTAAATGGAGATCGAAGACCTGATTATTAAACAAAAGCTGGAACATTTGTAAAGACCTGAAGGATTGCTTTAATTAAGCATGGCACCCTGACATTCTCTTGTGGGTGAGTTTCCATGGACTGTTACAGACCTGCAGAGCTAATCTCTTCAAGCCCCTGAAAGTCACCTGTTAAGTAGCCAGAGGATACAAACGAGCCAAGACTGGAGACAAGAACCGAAGGCAGCACCCCAAGGCTTCATCAGGCTCTCATCAGAATTGTTTTTCAAAACACAAGTTTGATTACAGAACAAAGTGTCCTACAAGCCCATATGGGTTAGATCCAGTGCAGATTCTGCACCATGATCAGGCTGAAAAGCATGCTATTCACCATTCATGGAGAATCACAGCAAAAAGCACAGCACACATCCCCCCAGACACAAGCTGTATTAACAATGAATCAGTGCATAGGCTGGGGGTTCCACAGACCCCAGCATTCTCCTGGTGAGGCAGCTACCAGCGCCCCAGGAGCACACTGCAGGAGCCGATCCAGCCCAGCACAGAACCTCCAGTTTCCACTCATCCCTCTATTCAGAGCCAGCCAGCTCACTAACTTTCCCGACTCACCACCCCATGGACCAGAAACTCAAAAAGTTTGCTTTTCGTAGCTTTGCGAGCCCCTCCTGTAACTTCAT
Organism: Taeniopygia guttata; assembly: GCF_048771995.1. Classification (NCBI taxonomy): domain Eukaryota; kingdom Metazoa; phylum Chordata; class Aves; order Passeriformes; family Estrildidae; genus Taeniopygia; species Taeniopygia guttata. The sequence continues at coordinate 226,862 of NC_133026.1, forward strand.
CTGTAGCCATCAGGGTCTGCTCAGCCTCTCTCACTCTCTCTCTTCCTCTTTCTTTCCCTTTTCTGCCTTTTTCTCCAACTCTCCCCTCTGAGTCCTGCTGGGCTCTCACACTTCTAATAGCACGGAGTGGGGAGGGGGCCCCTTCAGGGCCTTCCTGACGGCCCACTCGCGCTCAGCCTCAGCTGCTGCATTCCTCCACTGATAAGCCAGAAATAGTTTGTGCTGCCGGGCTCTGTCTGTTTACTCTGCAGGGACAGAAAATCCAGCTTTTTAAACCTCTCTGTCCAAACAGCAGAGATAAGCAGGACGCATATTGAAAAACACGTCTCGTCTCGGTTTTCCCTGGTAGTGCTGCAGCCTCTCCTCCTCTGCATCAGGGATGGGAAATTCTGGGGCAAGGGGAAGGGGGAGGGGGCAACTTCAGCAGTGACACAGAGCTCAGCACTTCGCAGAGATGTTTTCCCATTAGAAAATGCAGCAGCGAGCAGTGGTTTTCCCTTGCTCCCACTGCTCCTCCCGCACTGTATTTCCAGGCACTTTCCCCAGGGACCTGGCAGGCAGCACACAGAAACATTCGCTGGCAGCATTTCCAGCATGAGAGACGAGAGCTAACCCCTCTGGACAAGAGAGAAGCAGCGGGAGGCCGGAGCTGGGAACAGGGAGGGACAACATGTGGAAGCGAGGGGAAAGAAAGTGTGTGAGATCAGTGGAGGAAGGGGTGGGGGGCAGCATGGCGCCACAGCTCTCACAGCTTGTTTCCAACCCCACTCGCACCACCTCTCCCCAGTGACCACTCCCGGGATGCTCTGGTACCACTGGGACGGATCCTCTAGAGACCCCAGGTGACTGACAGGCGCAGACAAATTATTAACACCACAGCTGCTCTAAGACATCAGCAGTTCACTGCTTGTCAAACAAAGCCCTGCACGACAGTGTGTGAGATGCCAGGAGACTGCTGGGCACGTGAAGCCCAAGGGGGAAGAGAGAAGAGAGCAGCAGCCCAGCCCCTCGGTGGCCCTGGGGCGCGGTGGCGCTGGCAGCACGGCGGCCATTCCACAAGCCGAGCGTGGCTGCTCCATGATGGCCGAGCCCGCAGCGATGGCCCGGGGCACCGATCTGCTCCCGGCAGCTCACAAGGGCCGATGTTCCCTGCTCTCCCTTAACACAGCAATAGGCCAGATGTTGCCAGGTTACAAGAGGGGCTTATTCTATTCCTCTGCTTGAAATTCTTTCTAGGGGCTGTGAATTTTCTCGCAAGACTGCAAACGACAGAATCAGATCAGAAACAAATAAAAATTATTCTGCCCTCATCCAACAATAAAAACAAGCAGACAAAAGACACTGCATTGACTTGCAGCGAAGGGCAAGCCATGAAGGTCACATGGCCTTCTGAACATGGGGACCAGTGACCTCCACTGATTTTTAGGGTCACCCCAATCTAAGTGCTAGTGTATAACAACTGCCCTAGGAATCACAGAAATTTAGGGAGGGCAAGTGTGCTTATCAGCTCCTCTAAGCCCCTCAGAAGGAATACACCAAGCAAATCAACATAGCCTGGCCTTGTTTTGTGCTGGAAAAATTCCTTAAGTTCTCGCTGAACTAAAGAAAGCCACATATAGTCTGGAACCAACTGCTGCCTGTCTGGTGGACGTGTTCATGTCAGGTTAACTTGATCTGGAGGGTTTTTCCAACCTACACGACTCTAAATTCTACATGCCAGCGTGACTGGCAAGGCAAGCATGCAGCTGGTATCTGCCATGTTTCTTAGACCCCAGGCTCGCACAGGAATGCTGGCTCCCATCATGTGAGCCCCCTCCCCGCGCCCGGCAGACACCGTACATTTTCCTGCACTAGCTGTCGGTGCCGCACTGGCCGGCGGTCCCAGCAGTCCCGGCCGCGGGGGGCACCGGCACCGGCCCGTGCGGCTCCTTTCCCTCGCGGGGAGCCGTGCGAGCCCGCACCGCGCGAAACGGCACCGAGGACGGGCCGCGCCGACTCCTGCAGCAGCCGTCCTTATGGGCCTGGCGCGGGAAGGGGCGGCGGCGGCTCCGCGCGGCGGCGCGGCGCGCGGTCCCCCCTCGCGTCCCCCCGCGCTCCGCCGCCAGCACCATCGGCACCGAATGGCAACGGCGCGCCCGGCACGGGCAGGGCGTGCGCCTGCCACAGTCCCGGTCCCGCCGCGGGCGGGCGAGGACCGGCCCGGCCCAATCCGTCCGCCCGGGGCCGGGCCGGACCGAGCCGGGCCGGGCCGGGCGAGCAGAACCGCGGCGGGCGCGGCCCCGGGCGCGGCGCGCGCATGCCCAGCGCGGCCCCGTGAAGGTCAGCGCGGGCCGCGCCCGGGGCCGCGCGGCGGGAGCGCTTTAACCCCTCCCGCGCCGGGCCGGAGGAGCGGCACGAGCGGGAGCCGGCTGTTCTCGCCGGCCCGGCCCTTTGTCTTCCGGCCGGAGCATGCGCTCGGCTCCGCAGTTCAGGGTTTTCTTGTTTTTCTCCTTAGCTGCAGATACGGCATGGAGCCGCAGCTGCCCCGATTTCCGCCAATAGCCACTGAGTACCTTCTGGAGCAGGAGGGCATTTGCTATGAAGTGCTACTAATTTAAGCTGAAAACCATACCATACATATTGTAATGTGTCTAGATGTCCTTAACAGACATCCAAAAGCAGTTTTCCTTGAACATCAAATTCCACGGCCAGTCCACTTCAGCCGTCAACTGAGTAAATGTAAAAAAAAAATGTTTAAAAATCCTTAATAATAAAAATTCAGCTCTTACTTAGCATGATGGTAGTTCTCCGAGCACTTTAGAAAATAAATCAGTAGATGCAGTTCTTATGTTTGCAAATGGGAAATACGGTACAAGTGGATGGAAGTGACTTGCACAACATTACCTAGCTGAGAATGAAACCCATTTCCTGTGATTCTTCAACCCTTCACAATAGTGTCCAGGAAAACTACTGTATGAGCCATTTGCAGAAAAGGATGAAGGTTACCGTGCAATAATTAATTTCTCATATTAAGAGAAACAGCATTAAATTTTATTTTAAATTGTTCGGTTTTCTATTTTCCCAACTTTTTTTTTCCATAAAAGTGTAGAAAATAGTTGTCAATATTCTTTTAAAAAGTGACTGATTTAACCCAAGTCATCTTCAACTGCTGCAAGTATCCTGACAGCTCCCAGCCATCTCTGACCTAGAGGTTCTCTGTGCCATGGGGCTCTGTGCAAGGCTTGTGTTCCTCCACTCATTCCTGAAGGCTGAGCACGCACTGGGGCCTCAATCATACTCACTTTCAGCTAGCTTCATGTCCCATTCCCAGACCATTTCATTTCAGAGAAAGGCTGATCTCCTTCTCTGGTACTTCCTGGGGCACTGGGAGCCCACTTGGTCTCTGTGTGTGTGGTTTGGTTCAACTTCTGCTATTCAGGGCTTTTCAGGGTGTTAAATTAAGATGGTCAGATTAGAAAAGAGATGAACCCAGCTGTTATTTTAGGGAGGTATGTTTGCTACTACTTGCCATTTTTTGATCAGTAGGTAATTATAGAAGTACATGAAGGTGCTGATTGCCTTAAGCAGCTGTGGTTTCCCTCATCCAAGTTTCACTTAAGTCAGCATTGCTCTTTTCACTGAAACTTAAAATATTCGCAATAGTTTTGGAATTGATGCAATGTGGCATAGAAGACATGCTAGAACCAGAAAATATCCCAAGATGGTGGCTCTGCTTAATCTAAAGCAATGTCCATTTGTTCCTGAGTTCAGAATTATTCAATAGTCTCATTAACAATATGGATAATGTACTTAGAGAACATACTTATTCAATTTCCTAGCAACATACAGTTTGGAGAGGTTACAAGTTTGCTACAAGAGATTATCAAAATTAAAATCCTGACGACTTGGAGATATATCCTTTTTTTTTCAAACCACAATTCAGTCAGAAACAGTGCAGGGTTCCACATAAGGATATAAATCAACAACGGTCTAAATAAAAGATGGGGAACAACTGGCTGAAGAGATGTTTATTTTTCAGAAAAAACATCTGGGGATATGACAGATCATAAGCCAAATGTACTAACTGAGCTAACAGTACTACCCTGTCACAAAATAACCAGATAAACCCCTAGAAGACCGGGAACTGCAGGAATGCTGCCCCACTGCTCTCATCCCCTTGGTGGCAGCACAGGCACTGACAACAGTACTCAGATTCTTCATTTCTCCTCGTTCCATCCCTCCTCCTCCTCCCCATCTCCTGAGCTCTCCAGGCCACAAGCTGTTCCAGCTCAGCATTTCCTTAAGGTTGAAAAATTAAATTTTGCCAGAATTGCTGAGGAGCTCTTCCAAAGCAATTCTGTCGTGGTATGAATTATCAGTGTCTGGTTCAGACCAACCTTTGCCGTCAAGGGCTCTGTGCATCAGAGGAAGAGTGGGAGAAACCAGGAAACCAGGATGGTTAAGGAAAGGACACAAAGTGTGACAAGAACCGTAAGGTCCAAACAAGATAAAGAGAAAACAACAGTCATCAGATGTCCAAAAGGCTGCTGCAAATACAGGGAAGAGCTGCTCCCCATACACAGAGTACAGGAAATAATGGCTTGAATTTCTCCCAGGAAGATTTATGTTAGATATTAAGGAGAAGCACAGCAGTGACAGTAGAGATATTCTGAGATAGTTTGTCCAGCAAGGATGGGACTCCTCATCACCAAAGTCTTTCAAGAACAGGTCAGACAAGCATCTATCCAGAGTGATGGAAGTGGTATGGATTCTGTCTTGGGGCAGGACAGAGAACCAGCTGATTTCCAGAGGTTCCTTTTGCCTTATTTCCCTACAGAAACTTAAATTTTGTAACACAAAGGTTCCTTTCTCTGTTAGACCTTTCCAGTACTTCTTTCTCAAATCTATCGGGAAGGGAAGGGAAGGGAAGGGAAGGGAAGGGAAGGGAAGGGAAGGGAAGGGAAGGGAAGGGAAGGGAAGGGAAGGGAAGGGAAGGGAAGGGAAGGGAAGGGAAGGGAAGGGAAGGGAAGGGAAGGGAAGGGAAGGGAAGGGAAGGGAAGGGAAGGGAAGGGAAGGGAAGGGAAGGGAAGGGAAGGGAAGGGAAGGGAAGGGAAGGGAAGGGAAGGGACAAATATAAGTGTTTGTCTCTGTCTTTGAAGGTTCCAAACATCATTGTGCAGAGGTAGAAAGATAAACTTATTTCCTGATTATTTTAAAAGTAATCAAAGGCAACAGAGGGGATACTAAAAGATAGAGAAATATATAAAATATATATGTAATATTATAGGATACAAAATAATGAATCATCAGGATTATCACCAACCATACTAATATTTTAGTCAATTCTGTTTGACCTCATGGTAAGCTGTCTAGTTCTACCATGCCTTTACCTCCACTTTTCCACCATCACCATCCTCACCATCCCTCTTTAGTGTGCAGCAAGAGCTGTGCACGGCTTCAAACATCTGAGCAAAGAACCAGAGCACTGCAAGCAGCAGCCACAATCATCATCCTCTAGCCAAGGGCCAGAGCAGAGTGCAAAGTGTGAGAAGTTAGTAGTAAGACTTTGGTCCTGGAAGGAGAACAGTGAGGAATACAGATTTTAATTTTTCGGAAGTGAATGAAATAGAGGAATTCTTGGTGGGTAGTCCTGAGGGAGCAGAAGACCTATTAACTACTACCCTCAAACCAACCACCTCCTGGTCCAAAAAGTGTATCTTTATGATATTTGGTTGTTAGAATGATGGCTTTGGGGTGTGTTTGGTAAAAGCATTTAGAATATCCACCTGCTGTCACTCACTGACAGAACAGAGCTGAGGGAACCACTGGGTCAGCACCTGGGAACCACTAGGTATTCCCAATGAGAGTGGTGAGGCCCTGGCACAGGTTGCCCAGAGAAGCTGTGCCTGCCCCATCCCTAGAAGTATTCCAGGCCAGGTTGGACAGGGCTTGGAGCAACCTGGTTTACTTGTTGGGCTGGAAAGTCCCTTCCTACCCAAACCATTCTACAATTCTCTGATTCTATGTGCAATCAACAGCAACCATGTCACATCTAATCCTTTCAGACATAAGTTTATTGCACAGCACTTTAAATCTTGGTATTCCTACAGGACAGCTGCTAAAAATCTGAGTTCTGGGGTTTTGTGACTATTTTAATTTACTCTTATCAACATTGTCCTAATGGTCCTTTTTGTCTAATGTTTATGCTTTGAAGCATTTCTACATATCTATCACATCCACATTCACCTTTTGTCAGACTAAGCAAGTGAAACTGTTATTTGCCTTCTTAAAACTCTGTGCCCATGTCTCATCATTCCATCTTTTCCTGTCAGTCCCAGTTAACCTGGCTAGAATAAGGACAGACAAAGCTGTACCTCCATTGTCCAGGCCACATACTTGTGTGCCATTAAGACTTTTCTCACAAGCAGAAATCTATCAAACCTCACCAGGCTCATAGCTGCCTTCCACAACATCCTGTCAGTGACAGCTCCACGTTCTCTTGAACATGAACTGAAGTACCAGGCTTTTTCTCCTTCTTAAGCACTGTCATTAGATCACTTCTGGCATACAGTGCCTACTCCTGTGACAAGGCCCCAAGTGCATGGCTGTGCACTGTAATGTCACTAGATACCAGCTGGTTTCTGCTTGTGTAGTTCACAGTCACGCAGTTCTTCCCACATAATCTGTTCTCTTCTGCTTCAACAATATCTATTTTGCATCAGCAGCAAATTTAATTATTACACTGCCTATTTTTGTGCTATGGGCATTAGTGAAAATAATAAATTACACCAATCCATAGAGAAATCCTGAAGAAACTGCAATGTCTTTTGTGTCTTCTTTACTGAGCTCCTTACCTACTCTGCAGTTCTGCTTTTACCTGTCTTCTGAGTCCCAGGCAAATTTTCAGATCACACTGTATCAAAGGCTTCACTCAAGTCTAGACAAGAAAGTTGCTAATTTCTTTGTGAGGAATCAATCTACTTATCTGAGAAAGAGTAGATTAATAAACTTAGGCTGCTTTTTCATACCACACATATCCTTCTCCTGCTCAGTTAATTTTCTCTTTCAAAAATCATTCTTGAGCCTTGCATGGACTTAGGATGAAGTTAGTGCATCTGCCTAGAGTACTCTTGCCCTTCTGTATTGTCAGAAAACTTACAGGATTTCCTGTTTGTTTGTTAGGAAAAACAAATTTAAAGTCCATTTTAGTTAACACTAGCAATGTTAAGAATTATGTCCTATTCTCACTGAAAATAATTTGAAAAGTGTCTATAGTTTAAGGAAATCAATAGTAAGTAAATATGGACTGAAGGATGTATTCGTAGGGAAAGCTGCTTAAGAATTGAGCACTAGGAGGCTGGAGAAAGTACAGAACCAAAGAAGGAAAAGAGTGCCAAGAGCACTGCCAAGAGCAGTCTTGGCATGGACGGACTCATAAATCCAGCTCCTACTTCAGCTGAACTGGAAGGACAATTAACAGGGGTTAATCACATTCATCTTAGAACAGGATGGAACTGAGAGCAAGCAGTAGTGGTGATCATAACAAAAACTGAATTGCCATACAAGGCAGAAAATCTTCTAAAATTATTTTATTTGGCAGAATAATTGCAACAATTACAGATTACTCCAAAAAGTCAAAGTTAATCTCAAACAGTACATAATTACAGCAAACAATGGCTTTGGAAAAAAACAATGGCAGCCAGCGGGAAATGGCAAATGTGACTTAGAGGCAATGTAGTAAAACATTATTATATGCCTGAAATTCTTAATGAGAACATAATTTGTATGTAATTTGCATGTAACATTACTGAAAGGTTATAAACAAGTAATAAAAACAAGTGGAAGGAAGATGACTACTATGGACTCCAAGGTGGGTTTTACATACAGATTTTTTTACCTCCTTCAAAGATCTAAAAGAGAGAAGCAAAATATTTGTAGATTAAATCCTCACACAAGAAGATTTTGGAAAAGTTTCACAGCCAATCAGGAGAGAGGATAAAAAACTCAACTAAGCCTAAAATGTTAAGACAGGAGATTTAAGCTGGGAAAAAATCAAGCTGGTGGAAGATAAATCCTGATAAAGAACTGTGCTGTGTCTGTAGAGCAGGTAGGATGGTTTGCTAATCCCTTCAGCACCGATTCACCCAGTACATCAATACCTGTATGAAATCACAGCAGCTCGTGGCACAGGGACATGATTACTGCACTTGGGCTCCAGCTGGACAATGGGCTTTTGACTAAGGCTCATCTGAGCATCTAAGCATTGCCGAAGTGGAAACGGTCTGGCTACAGCATAGCCCGGTGGCTTGTCTGCTGCTCTCCCTCAGCAGAGCACGGGCACAGCAGGCTGGCAGCTCCAGCTCAGGGGCACAGCCTGCTTCGGCCTGGCTCACCTGCGCACAGCGCGCAGCAACGCACCGCGGCCATCCGCCCGAAAGCACCTCTGAGCGACATGGCACACAGGTGGTGCCACGAGTCACTCCTTAAATCAGCTTCAAAACACGCACAAGAACGGCAGTTGAATCATTCTGGCATTCAGTGCTTTTCGAAGCAGGGTTTATTGGGAGAACTTCCAGGAGAGGCGCGTGTTTGTGCATGGCCATGAACCGTCAGAGGGAGGAGAGCTGAGTGTTGTACTTTGTGTCACATTCTCTGTCACATGCTACAATCCTTCCCATCCTTGGGACTCGGTAGTTTCTGGTGCCTGAGACTGAGAGGAGGTACAGCTAAGAGCCATGTTGTCTCTGACCTTGACAGTTTGCAGATGAAGTTAAGGGATGGAAATAGAAGGAGCACAGTGGAACACAGAACACCAGTCTTCCCGACAGGCATGCCAGCTGTCTGGCCACACTTGTTTGGAATAGCCACTAAATTCCTACCCTGTGCACCCCATCCTCCACACCTGTTTTCAGATCAATTTATACCCAGCCTGCAACTTGAAACCATAGAAATAACGCACTTGTAGGGGATTTTGACTACCTTCTTGTCTCTTGGGAAATAACTATGCTTCCTTCTTCAAAGAGATTCCCTAGTGTTCTGATACATATATCAGAATACACAGCCATATACATATGATACAGCAACACCAAATGCTAATTATAAATATTATGCCATATAATAATACATAAATTTCTGCTAAGGTTATAGAGAGAAAGGCTTTCTAAACTGTTATTGTACGTCTGAGATACCATGAAAATTAAACCAGTATATCTTTAACTCCTTTTAGTTCAGATCTTGGGCATTAATCTCCAGTAGGGTATTCACCTAATCTAAACAAGCATAAAACAAACATAAAAAATTAGTGAAAAGCTTATGTAATGGAAAGTTAATCACTAATATTCCAATAATAAGAAATATAGGGAGCTAAGAAATATTCCAACACAAAAAAAGCTTGTCGTATTTCTGTTCTTCAGAAAAAGTTCTTCTGTTTATCACATGACTTGCTCCTTTTCTGCTGCATTTGATCTTTAGCAACTCTTCCACTTGGCTGATTTTGTTTTGACAGTTACTCATTTTTTCTTATCTTCTATTTCTCCACCTCCTTCTATTCAAGTCAATCCTTTGTCTCCCCAGTTGAAGCTTCTGCTGTTGCACATCACAAAGCCACAATTCTGTCTCTTCTGAACTTGGCAAATACCTTTTTTTTTCGCTCTGATTAAATCCTCTTGGAATGCCACAGGCAAAAATTTGCTCTGAAATTGTCTATATGCAGTGCAGATACTGCATATAGATAAGGGCCCAGTTCTGCATCCCTGTGCATCCCATCAGCCTTATGCATTTGCTGATTCTACCCTGCCCTGCATCCACTTTGCCACGCAACCCCAGGATGCCCTTTCTCTTCCACAGTGCTGCAAGGAGTCAACCATCACAGCTTCTTGTAAGAAATTATTTAATCAAAATCAGTTCCAGATCTACATCCCTCTCCTGTTACAGCCTTATTGTAAAGTTTATGATCTTCCCTTAAACTTTAACTCCATTTGTCTATCAAAAGACCAGTGCTGTGAACCCTGTTGCCTGCCTGCAGAAACAACAGGTCTCTGACATTTTAAACCAAAGCCCTGACGAACACCCTCAAAAAATTACTGTTCTGTCTGGCAGCTGGGGAAGAATGGACGACATGGAACTCCAATAGTTAATATTTCAGCTCCCGATCTTGTTGCAGTCTCCCTGTAGCAAAGCATCTGGGAGAGCAGGAACATGTAAAATGCTTTTTCTGCCACTTGCCTATGGATGGAGGCCTGAAGGCCCTCAGTCACCATCTTCAGACTGATGAAGCTGTGACATATTCTCCTGATTCCTATAGCAACGGTCTCGTATCTGCTCCCAGACCGACAGCCCACCTCTCCTTCCTCCAGAAAGCTTCCAAACATCCACGCTGTCAGTGATGCTCTCTCTGGTCCCTTTTCACCCTGGCCATGCACTGAATTCCAAGGTAACTGACAACTCACAGGACGGGAGTGCTGGGCTTGCTGGAGCCTTTAGGACTCTTTAGGAAGGGCAGGCTGGGGGTGAGGAGGAGGAGCTGCCCTTCAGCCAAGCGTGTGGCTGGAGCACATAGAGTTCCATCTTGGGATGGACAGAGCATGAGCTGAGAGCTCACAGACCAGAGTTAGGGTCAGAGTTATCAGGTGGAACCAACATGGAGCGCCATGGTAGGTGTCTGCTGCAGAGCACCTGCTGAGGAAGAAGTAGTGAGATCACAGACAGCAGGAAAAATCCCCATGTCCACAGTCTCTGGTCTTCATGAAGACTTCAACTACCCCAGTGTCTGCTGAGGTGATAAAAGAGCATGGCACAAGTAATCCATGAGGCTTCTGGGTCACACTGATGATAAACTCCTAACATGGGCAGCTGAGGAGCAGAGAGGTGCTCTGCTGGACATGGAAGAACTGGTCAGGAATGTGAAGGTCAGAGCAGCCTTGGCTAGACCACGAGATGGTATTTCAGGAACATGAGAGGATAGACAGGGTAGAAAACAATCAATGAATTGGAAAGAAGAGGGTTTCAGGAGATCTGGTTGATTTTCAGAGATCACCTCCTCCAAATTCAAGACTGGTTCAACCCACAGGTAGGAAATTAATCAAAAGCAGCAGGAAGCCTGCATGCATGAACAAGGAGCTCCTGACTGAGCTCCATTACAAGAGGCAGAAGCAGGGCCAGGTGACCCAGAAGGAATACAGAGACAGTGTCCAAGCATGTAGGGATGCAATCAGGATAACAAAAGCCCACCTGGAGTTGAATCTAGTAAGGAACATGAAGGGCGGACAGAAAGGTTTTTACAAATATCTCAACAGTAAAAGACAGAAATGTGAGAATGTAGGCTTACTGGGGATGGGATTTGCTGAGAATGAACACAGAAAAAGCTGAAGTACTGAATGCCTTCTTTGCATATTTATTGGCAAGATTGGCTGTCAGGAATTCCAGGCTCTTAAGACCAGTAAGGAGGTCTGGAGCAAGGAAGATTTGCCATAAGTGAAGGAAGACAAGCTTAGGGAATGTTTGAGCCAGATGGACACACACAACAGGTGAACAGGTTTTTACTTAGAAAAGGTTGCCCAAAGAGCAAGTTCATTCCATCGCTGCAGATATTCAGAAGTTTACTGAACTTCATACTCAGGAAATTCCTCAAGCTGACCCAGGTCTGAGATGGGAGGTTGGAACACATGATCTCAAGACGTCCTTTTAAACTTCAACCATTCTGTGCTTTTATGATTCTACTCAGGAAAGACTTAAGCATAACAAGTAACTCAATCAGCTTGCCTAATCAGCATGTAGTGAATTCGTATGAGGAACCACAGCCTGGAGACTGGAGTTGAGACAAGGCAAGGACAAAACACCTGGAGTGCCTTTACCTGCAAGCATATATGCTAGTCCAGCAGGTATTTTTTGCCTTAAAAGGTATGTATTAGGGGCAAAACAGTATGCCAGTGAAGGTAAGTAGTGCATTTCTGTTTTGCTATCTTTTAATGCAGGACTAGAAAGAAGCTACTGGAATGAAAAGCAGGCTGCTGATGAAAAAAACTAAACACTGCTTAGTAATACCTACACACAATACATAGCAATGCTGCTTCTAAAATTTTCTCAGTTGATCATTTTGAAATTTTTATGGTTCCATTAGTGCTTCTGCATCCCATGCCTCATATTTAGAAAAGATAAAAACGTCAAACCATGCTTCAATCCTACTTCTGGTGCCAAATATGAGTTGGCTCCCTTAGAAAATAATGACAGTGAGTTTAGAAGAAGTGGTGCCTATTATACATAATTAGCTTACTTTATTAGCAGTTCTTATGTGGTGGATCTGATGCAGATAGGCCTGTCAGGGCCTCTGCACAATGCTCCTTTTAGACACCAGAAAGGGTTGCTGAGATGCAGACTCCCTGCATATAGCTTGTTTCCTTTTTTTTCAGATCAGTCTGTCCACGCCTTTGAAAGAATCAACATCAAACACTCTGATGTCTCTCTGGATAGCAAAAATCCTACTTTCCTTATGGGGAGCTGCAAAGAACTCTTTAATGCTGGCAATTAGGAAGGAACTCCCCAGATGAAGCAACACTGCGCAATTAATTTGTTTTACACAGGGAGCAAGAACCATACCACATTATTCCAGTTCACTCCTCCTTGTCAGCTGCAGGATCAGAGCACCTGAATGTGCCCACAGCCTCTGCTCCAGGGAGGAGCAACAACGAGCTGGGAGCTCTGCACAAGCCCTCCTTGAGCACCCCTCCAGTCCGTTGCCATGGGAACAGATAGATGCCTTCCTGTTGCCAAGGAGACAGCCACTGCTTCTGGAGACTGTGCCCAAAGGTGCCCAAAGCATTTCGGCATCTTTAGGATCATGAAGAATTTTACACAGCCATAACCACCTCCCCCAGTTAAGTACATCAATCATTATTCCATTCCTGTTTTCAGAATATGTTTTAAGTGCTTTGCTATAATATGGCAGATTATCCCTAATATCTGGTTTTGATATCAGCACTAAAAATGACATTGTCAGCCTACACACCTCTGCATGCCTGCTTTTCTCCCGTCGTCCTGCTGCTCTTTCAAGTCATTCTCACTGATCTAATATGCAATAAAACTGATTCCTTCCTCTCCATAGGCTTCCTGTGGTCTAGAACTCCACTTCCAGAAAAGTGGTTGGCAAAAGGCAGTGTCCCTCTCTCCTCTGTCTTTGCCACTAGGTTAAGACGGCTCTGTAGCAGAGCCCCAGGCAGCACACACAGCACACAAACACACAGAGCACACAGAGCACACACACACACACAGAGCACACACAGAGCACACACAGAGCACACACACAGCACACACACAGCACACACAGCACACACATAGCACATACACACACAGAACGCACACACACACAGAGCACACACACAGCACACACACAGCACACACACACACACACAACACACACAGAGCACACACACACACAGAGCACACACACAGCACGCACACACACAGCACACACACACACACACAGAACGCGCACACACACAGAGCGCACACAGAGCACACAGAGCACACACACACACAGAACATGCACACACACAGAACACACACACACACAGAATGCACACACACACAGCACACACACACACAGAGCACACACACACACAGAGCACACACACAGAGCACACACAGCACACAGAGCACACAGAGCGCACACAGAGCACACAGAGCGCACACACACAGCACACACACACACACACAGAGCGCACACACACACACAGCACACACACACACAGAACACACACACACACATACACACAGAATGCACACACACACAGCACACACACACACACCCAGCACACACACACACAGAGCACACACACACAGAGCACACACAGCACACACACATAGAACACACACACACACACACACACATACACACAGAACGCACACACACACAGAGCACACACACAGAGCACACACAGAACGCACACACACAGAGCGCACACAGCACACACACACAGCGCACACACACACACAGAGCACACACACAGAGCACACACAGCACACACACACAGAGCGCACAGAGCACACACACACACACACACACAGAACACACACACACAGAATGCACACACACACAGCACACACACAGCGCACACACACACACACAGCGCGCACACACACACAGAGCACACACAGCACACACACACAGAACACACACACACACACACAGAATGCACACACACACAGCACACACACACACACAGCGCACACACACACAGAGCACACACAGCACACACACACACACACACAGAATGCACACACACACAGCACACACACACACACAGAGCACACACACACACACGCACACAGAGCACACAGAGCGCACACACACAGAACACACACACACACACACAGAATGCACACACACACAGCGCACACACACACACATACAGCACACACACACACACACACACAGCGCACACACACACACAGAGCACACACAGCACACACACACAGAGCACACACAGCACACACACACACACAGCACACACACACACACAGAGCACACACAGCACACACACACAGAGCACACACAGCACACACACACACACAGCACACACACACACACATACAGCACACACACACACACACACACACACAGAGCACACACAGCACACACACACAGCACACACACACAGCACACACACACATACACACAGAATGCACACACACACAGCACACACACACACACAGAACACACACACACAGAGCACACACACACACACACAACGCACACACACAGAGCACACACAGCACACACACACAGAACACACACACACACACATACACACAGAATGCACACACACACAGCACACACACACACACACAGAACACACACAGCCAGGGTCTGCACGGTCCTGGCAGGTCCGCACTGCCCCTCTGCGGCCGCCCTGTTCGGTTCACCCCGGACAGTCCTGCAGCACAGCACCTTTGTGCAGGTGGGATCTGCACTGCAGCCATGCAGGAGGAGCGAGGCAGCTCCCTGGACGCAGCGCCCACGGCACTGCTGGTGCCACCAATCCCGTTTCGCATTCTCTCTCCACCCTACCCAAGCCTTTTCCCCATCCTTCTGAAAAGACTGCACCGATACTTAAGATTTGCAATTTGGGGAGGAGTGTCAAGTGAAATAGGGGCCTTCTGCTCCACATACCTGATGTGGGGAAGGAGACACTGCTAGAGACTGAGCTCAAAGGATCAGTGGCTAGCATGCCTCATGATGGGGAAGCCTGGCGGCTTGGCATTTCTGGCAGCAGAGGGACCCTTCTCCACCCTTTACTCCTCAATTTACTGACTGAATGCAGGCAGTGCCCTAAGAGTGACGGGGAACATGGTCCACTTACTTATCACAGAATAGAAGTACAGAATCATTTGGGTTGGAAAAGGCCTTCAAGATCATCATATACAACATATATCCAGCACTGCCAAGTCCTCCACTAAGCCATGTCCACAAGTGTCATGTCTACATGTCTTTTATCCTCCCTCCAGGAATGGTGACCCTGATACTTCCTTGAGAAGCCTGTGCTGGGCCTTCAGAACCCTTTCAGTAAAGAAATATTTCCCAACAACTTGAACCCGTTCCCCCTCCTCCTGTCCCCGTTCCCTGGGAGCAGAGCTCGACCTCCACCTCTCCTGTCAGGAACTGTGCAGAGCCACAAGGTCCCCCCTGATCCCCCTTTTCTCCAGGCTGAGCCCCTTTCCAGCTCCCTCAGCCCCTCCTGGGGCTCCAGCCCCTTCCCAGCTCCATTCCCTGGACACGCTCCAGCACCTCCATGTCCTTCTTGTCCCGAGGGGCCCAGAGCTGCCCCCAGGACTGGAGGTGGCTCAGCAGGGCCAGCACAGGCACAGGCACTGCCCTGGGGTTTGCCCACACCGGTGCTGCTACAAGCCAGGTACCACTGGCCTCCTGCCCACATGGCAGCATCTGGGCTTACATTCAACTGAAAAAAAAAACCAACACCCAAAATATTTTGTGCTAGTTTTAAGCCTGTTGCTTCATAATTTCATCATACGCCTGTATCTTCTATAAATTCTAAGTCCATTTGTGCTTTACCTTTCCTCAGCTGTGGCTGATAATCTCTAGCACTTTTACCTTCGTATATCATGACTCTAAAGAATTTTCATATGTCTCCTCGGATGGAAATCTCTCCACCTCTCACTGTCCTAATCACTTTTTCTAGAATTCCTCTTGTTCTACTAGTCACTACATCTTAAAAGATACAAAACACTATTCTCTCTTCACAACATAGGAGAGCTTCAAAACTTCAGCTTTGTTAATTCATTTCCGGTAATATCTAATATCAAAGTTTCCATTTTAATCACTACTGTTAAGCTTGGGTTTACAGAGAACTCTCTATAAAGATGCCAATATTTCTTTCCTGAGCTGAAAGAGATAATTTTAGCAGTGATGTGGCTACATTAGCAGGTTTATTTTCTTTATGCACGTTACATATAAATGTATTCCGCCATATTATCATCCGGTTTTGAAACACTCTTCCCCAATCCTAAGAGACAGATTTAGGTTCTGCTGCACCAAATAATGTCACATTATCATCTAATTTTGTTGCTTTATTACTTAGACCTTTGGAAATCATTCATCATACACTAAGCACCAATGGGGAGCCAAAAAAGCACAAAACCACAACATTTATTAATCCTTCTACAGCCACCACCTTCAGCAACTCCTGGTGTCCCAGGGATTGCACTAACCCGGCTTAGACCTCTGGAAAGCTATGCCTGCAGTTTCCTAAAGGCTCATCAGTCAGTGGAAGCCTGCTCTTGGGCTTTGTTGCCATTATCCCTTGACTAACAGCCTAACAGTGTCTCTCTCTTTCTGCAGCACTTTCCCCATTTACTCATTATCCCCTTTGCATGGAGAACCTCCTTGACTGCCTGACCTTAATGAAGAAGAGGTGTACCCTTACATTTCCTGCCAAAACTCACCAGGAAGTGCAAATTGCTGCCCCTGGGGAAGAACCACCCCAGGCATCAGGACGTGCTGGGGGTGATTCAGCCCAAGAGCAGCTTGTCAGACAAAGTTCCTAAGTGGAACCCAAGGCAGCAGCGAGGGCAGGGCACCTGGGCTACACTGGCCACAGTGGCAGGAGGGGATCCTTCCCCTCAGTGCAGCATGATGAGGCCACAGCTGGAGCACTGTGCCCAGTGCAAGAGAGACATGGATATCCTCGGGAGTGCAGGGAAGAGTCAGGAAGATGACAAAGGCACTGGAGCATCTCTCCTGTGAGGAAAGGCCAGGAGTGCTGGTACTGCTCAGTCTGGAGAAGGCTCAGAGGGGAGCTCATTAATGCATATAAATACCTGATGGGAGCATTCAAAGAGGATGGATCCAGGCTTTTCTCAGAGCCCAGTGATACCCAGTGACAGGATCTGATGCCATGGGCACAAACTGAAACACAAGAGGTTCCCTTGGCACATCAAAAAATAGCATTTTACAGTGAGTGTAAAATGCTCTTTGCATTTCCATGTTGCTCAGACAGGTTGTAGATTCTTCCAGCTTGGAGATACTGAAAGGCTGTCTGGACATGGTACTGGGCAACCAGTTCTGCTTGATGACCTCCAGAGGGCCCTTCCAACCTCAACCATTGTATGAGCCACTGCTTTTTCTTACTGCTTACGAAGAGTTTTCTTTATTGACTATCTGTTTCCCTTATTAGCATTTATATTCTTTAGAAACCTGGCTGAGAGCCATTTTCAAAACACTGAAACGCAATATGCTGACAAGCTCACTTTTATTTACATGACCTATAAAAGAATTCTAATCCTAATAAAACAGGTTCACAATGGAGAATAGAATAACAACATAACAGACCCATGTGGCACATGTTTGTCTCTACAGAAGACGCGCTGACTCCTTACCTGCAGTGGCACACTTACACACCAAGTCTTCAAACAAAAAACAGGACTCCACTAATTAAACTTTGTGTGCAATTTACATTGTTAAAGATATTAACAGGTGAGGATGGTGGCAGCACTTGACAGAAGCATTCAGTCAGAATATAAAATCTGAAAAAGTTATGAAGAGCTTGACAGAAGACATTACAGAACACAGTATCAGTCAGTACTGGTTTTTTATCACACTGCAGCCAGTGCTGGTCACATCTCTAAAAGCATACAGCAGAATTATAACCATACAGATATAGAAAGACTAGATACAAAGTAATGCTCTTATGGAGAGGAACTGAAGCAGAGTGCCTGTTTATATTGCAGAGGAGGGGGGAAATATACAGAATAAAAATTGTCACTGTGATAAAAGGAGCACATTATCTTGTAACGGAAGAACTTTGAGGATCACCAACAAAAATGGAGGACTAAGCTCAAAATGAATGAAATGTTTTTCGTGTAAAATAGCCAGCCTGGGGCACTAACTGGCATAGGACTTGCCAAGAGACATTGAAGATGCAAACAGCAGTAATTAGATAAGGAGCATCCAGTTTTCTCAAACTTGTAAACCATTTGGCAAAGTCTGTATGTGTCAAATGCCCACAAGACACACACCAGCATTTACTTCAGAGGATGGTGGAGAGTAAAAGTACCAGACAGTCCAGAGCAAAGTCATGACAGCAGATGTTTCTCAGGTGCCCTGTCTCAGGGCACACTGCCTTTGTTCCCTAGCTGGTCTGTGCACATCCCAGGGAGATGTAGGCATAGATCTAGATCTGTGCTGTTCTTAGCAGTCCACACTGGTTCACTTCCTTACTAAGATATGTCTGGACTACCAAGCACAAAACTGGCACCAGACTTTCATTCATACAAGAATGCTAAGTATTAAGAGAACAAGCAGAGAGCCTGGCATGGCCTTTACTTCCTTGCCCCAAGCCAGCCTTGATCTGCCAAAACCCTTCTTAACAGATATTTACCCAAGTTCTTAAACCCTCCACCGGTAGAAGGTCTACAAGCAGTATATCACATTTAAATTTCCAATGGTTAACCAGCTTGTTTTTGTGGAAGGTATAAGGCTCCTAGTAAGGACCAATGGAAATCAATTAGTGCTCAGTAAAATATGGGTGTCATATGATCCAAAAGCTTCTTTTAGCCATAAGATCCATTAAGGTGTAAACAACCACGATCAATGCGGATCAACACCTGGCTTCATGGCTGGTGTTGACAGCTGGCTTCTCCAGCCATGGGATGTTCTTCGATGAATACAGATTACTAAGGAGAGAGGATTCACCATCAGCCAGTTCCCTAAAGACCCTGGGACATGTTTCATCAGGTCCCATGGACTTCTGTATATACATGTTCCTCAAATGGTCTAGGTCCTGATCTGCTCCCACAGTGGGCAGGGCTCCATTCCACCTGTCCTTACCATGAGATTCAGGGACTCCAGAGATTTGGAGGAACAATTACAAGTGAAAACTGAGAGGAAAAAAGTTGTTGAGTACCTCAGCCTTCTCCATTTTGGTCATCACCAATTCTCCATCTCATTTATTGGGGGAACAGATCCTGGCCATGAGGGCTGACATCCCAGAAACAGCCTGTGTCCTGGGCTAATCCCACAGCATCGACAGCATGTATGGGGGGGGATTATTCCTGTTTCTACTCGTCAGACCTCACCTGTGGTCCACAGTACAAGATGAACATGGATCTGTTGGAGCAATCCCAGAGAAGGCCAGAGAGATGCTCTGAGGGCTGAAGCCCCTCTGCTCTGGAGATGGGCTGAGAGAGACAAGGCTATTCAACCGAGAGAAGCAAAGGCTCCAGGGAGATTTTCTTGCTGCCTTCCAGTATTTAAAAGGGGCTTGTAAGAAAGACAGAGAGAGACCTTTTAACAAGGCCTGTAAGACAGGACAAGGGAGAACACTTTTAAACTGCTGTTTTAAAGAGGGCAGTTTTAGATTAGACCTAAG
Source organism: Taeniopygia guttata (assembly GCF_048771995.1). NCBI lineage: Eukaryota > Metazoa > Chordata > Aves > Passeriformes > Estrildidae > Taeniopygia > Taeniopygia guttata. The sequence goes on from NC_133026.1 coordinate 246,721, forward strand.
GAAGACATTTTTTACAACGAGTGAGGTGAAACGCTAGAACACGACTAGGTGATCTGTGAAGGTCCCTTCCAACCCATACCATTCTATCCCTCTGTGACCCACAGTGAATGAGCTTTTTACTTTCTCCTGCAACTGCTAAGATTGGCCCCTGTCCACACAGAGTGATCAGCCTGCCAGCCCATTCAGTTACTATGTGGTTAGCCCTATGATCTCAAGGAACAAACACGAATAAAACCCCTCAAGTAACCTTCCACTATGTCTTCTATCATGAAAATGGAAAGCTTTAAAATCTGCAAGTAACATTTTAAAATCATTCCTTGCTGGTCTCATAGCTGCAAACACAGCTCTTCTGTTCCATGTAGACACCACCTTTTAACTGTAAATTCTGCTGTTACCATGAATCATAGTATTTGTCAGGGGAAAATGACTGGCTTAAATCTTTAAAATTAATATTTATAAATTTTTGATATCATGCTTTGTTGGGCCTCACAATTTCCCCAAGTGAAGTCGAATTTCTTTCACATCCTAGACTCATAAAATGTTAAGGAGTTGGAGTGGACTTAAAGGTCATCTAGTTCCAAGCCCCTCTGTCCTGGGCAGGGACACCTCCCACTAGACAAGGTCACTCAAGGCTTTATCCAACTCGGCTCTGAGCACTGCCAGGGTCAAGGCATCCACAACCTTCCTGGGCAGCATGTGCCAGTTTCTAACTATTTTCACAGTAAAAATTTCTTCCTAATATCTAACCTAAATTTCCCCTCTTTCAATTTGTACCCATTACTCATTTTCCTGTTACTGCAGCTGCTAACAAAGAATCCCTCTCCAGCTCCTTTGCAGCCCCTTCAGACACTTCCACATAATCTTCTCTTCTCCAGACTGAACAGTCCCAACTTTCTCAGCCTGTCTCCATAGGGGAGGTGCTCATCAAAAGCATACCTGCAAATCAAAGGCCACATGCTGAAAAGTTAACTTTACATGATTTCCCACTTCAATGCAACAGACGTGCCTGTAAATATAAAAATCTGTAACTTGTAAATTGTGTTTTCTTCTCTGCAGTTTAGGATCTCAAAAGGAGCTGAACTACCTTTAAACAAGTAATTTTAAGAAATTTATTCACAGGCAATGAGTAAGTGTGCCATATTTGAAGGTAAAAAATACAATGTTGAATAGAATCTTGCAGCAGGCAAATTCTTCAGTCTAGCTAAAGCCTTCAGTCTAGCTAAAGCTAGTTCTGTTCAGGGAGAAATGCTTCTACCCCTTGCTTTGGGCACTGATCACAGACAGACAGAGACACCACCTCCATACCAGTACAGAAAACAGAGAAGGCTACAGCACTGTAAGAGGCCAGAAAGAAAAGGATAGGAAGTTTGTCTCTCAAACTCTGAAACCTGTGAATGCAGAGTTTTTGGGTTTTTTTTTTTTAATGGAAGGAAAACATTTTTCCATTTTTTCCAAAAACTAAAACAATTTCCATAAAATTCATGAGGTCCTTGTCAAGCACAGAGCTGCCAGTGCTCTCAAATACATGCAGGTACAGAAATGACAGTGTCATTGTCATTTCCCCATCTACTCAGTGAATATTGGAAACAACTGACAAGGGCATTTCAGGCTGTCAATTCACACCTCACTTGACAAACACTGAGGAAATCAAACACACCTCACTTGTTCCTCACTCTGAGGAACATTCCCAGAAGAAGACCTGTTAGCCAGTGTCTGCATTATGAAAACACTATGGAGAGCACATTGCAACCTTGTGAACTAGATGAAAAGGCACATAAACTGTAGATACCTGCCTGGTTCCATGTACCCAGGACATTTCTGTATAAATGTAAAACCTGGATAACCCCCCTAGTATAACACCCAAACTCTTAATCCTTCACAGTTTAAATTAATAACCATTCAATTCCTCCAGCTGCATCTTTCCAGAAAATATAAGCTCCTGGAATGCTGGTCAATTCAAGGAGAGACCACCAAATTCCAGGTGTTAGTCCAAGCACTCTGCTTGGAAACCACTGCATTGGGCAAGGAGACGGCGCTGAGTGATAAAGAGAATGGAATGTTGACATTAACATCTTCATCAAAAAACTGAAGGAGTTTTCATACATAAGCCCTTCCAATTCCAGTGAGAATTGTTATAACCTAGGCTGTTTATTTCCAAAGCAAACAGTATTCATTTTTTCTACCACACAATTTACACTACCAGTGAGGTGACCTGTGTAGGCTGTGAAAGGTGAGAAGTCACCAATCCAGGTGTGGCAAAAACAAAAGTCCCCTACAGGCATGCTGTGTACTGGCTCGGAAAACAGACAAGTAGCCACAGGTGGATATTCACAGCAGAAGCAACAAGAAGAATGTAACTAATGGTAGAAAATGAGGATGTGAGTGACAGATTTGGGCACCTTATCATGGAGATGCCCAATGCCCATCCAGCAACAGCAAGTACTGAAGAAGTCTTCCTAGCTGGGAAGAGCTAATTTAAACCTGCACTGAGAAGCATGAAACCCCACAGATCAATAACCACCTGACAAGAACTAATCATGTTTACTTGTGGCAAATGGAATAATGAATTACCACAAAGAATACCTGCTACTACTACTACTTCTACGACTCCTCTTAGCAACTGCATCCTCCAGTGTCACTTCCTCTGAACCAGTCCACTCTGCCAGACCAGCATCCTCCTGCCAACACTAGCACACCCTACCACAGAAGTAACTGGCTATTCAAATGACCCGTTTATGTCAGCAGCAGCAAGCTGGTGTCTCAGGATTTAGTTCACAACACAGTATTTCCCACATGCCCAAAGGCAAACATTTTCCATCCCCAGTCCAAAGCACAGACACATCCTTCCTGACTAAAACGGGTCACTTTTCAAAGAGCTAAAACCTACCTGTATCAGACAAGACAGCTGAACACCTGGAGTCACATCTGTGTAGACCAAGAGGAAGCAAGAAACTTATCCTGTGGATGGAGCAGGAGACCAGCTATTATGTCATGATGAATTAGCAGGAGATGTTCTCAGTGACCTTAAACAGGAACAGCTCTAAGACAGCAGGCTGAGGATACATTTGGATCCAGCTCTGAAAAGAGAAAGTACATACCGGGTGAGAGCGAAATAACATACAATAAAAATAACATTTCCTAGAACAGCATGAACCCACGTGACACTTCATAAGCAACACAACTTGTGGAAAAAGAGAAGGGGAGAAGAAAGGGAAGATGAGACTGACATAGCAGTTTGGGACTTCTCTGGAGACTGTGCACATAGGTGCATGACCAGGCTGCCAGGACAGCAGTTTTGCCCAGGCACTGGCCCATCCATGTAGGCTCTTCAGTTTCCCCACAGGACCAGGCTTGTATTAGTGGAGTTTGGAAAGAACACAGAGGTTACTGCTTCCCATAACCTGTCAACCTATTGATCAGGCTCTGATAAGAACAACAGGGTGGGTAGGATTGGAGTAGACCCCTGGAATTTGCCTGTCCCAAGAAGCAAGGATATCATCTCACACAGTTGTTCTCAACCTTGGGAAAGCAGGCCAGTTTAGGAACAGTAACCAAGTCATCTTGTTTTCATCCTTTAAAAAATCAATTCCTTAAAGAACTCAAAATGAACTCCTACCAGAACACTCCAGCATTTTTTCAGGCACCATTAGCTGCCTGAGTAGGTTAAGCAGAGTGTGGCAGACTGGAATAATTAATGATCCTACAGATTTAGGGCACAACCAGGCAGCTTCAGTGTCTGCATGCTATGATAGCTCCCAAAGAAGACGAAGCAGGCTAAGAAGGAAAAGGAACCTTCCTCTCCACGGGAGAGCTGAGGCGGTTGCACCTGCACATACAAAGCCCTGCTGCTCCTGACAGCTCTGTACTGTAGCTGATGAAGAAAAGCAGCATTACAGCAGAACAGGTGTGAGCACCAGCGCACACAGCATTCTCAAGCATAAGCTCACATCTAGACATTCAAATAGAAACAACTGTTCAGAAAATGGAAAGGCAAGAAAGGGAAGTATGAGCATTGCAGTGCCAGCCTGGGCAGTGCCAGGCAGCATGAGCAGAGCGGATAACTCCACCAGGAACAGGACTAAGGCTCTGTATCTAGTGGGGTCAAAAAAAGGGAAGAACAAGGGGCAAAAAGAATTCTGCTGAAACAGAGCAGTAGTCAAGGAAGGACAGAGCTCGGGAACCCAGGGGCTGAGGCAAACACTGCAGTGGAGGCAGCACAAGTGAGAAGGGCGACTGCATGAGGTACAGAAAGGAATATTACTGCAACATGGAGGAAAAGTAGGAGAGCAAAGGCTGAGTGTCCTCACCCTGCCTTAGGGGCAAGGCCGAGCTGCAAGTTCCTCCTCACAGAGAGATCAGGGAATTTCTCGAGGGAAGACGAGCTCAGCTTGTTTGGTTGGTGGTGTCCCCATGGAAAATAGCAGATTGTTGATTGCTGACAACACCAAGGAACTGGTTATTTCCAGAAGCTGCAGGACTTCCTTGAATGGGTGGTAGTGTGAAGTTGGTCTCTCCAAGAAGGGCAGTGCTGACAGCACCAGGCAAGGATAATGCACACTCTCCCAGATCATGCTAACTGGTGAATGACATTGCTTGCTCCTCAGTCCCCCATTTCAATTCTACTTCAGTTTCTCCCAGCAGCAACTTGCACGCAGGGATCCTCCACAGGCCACGGTGATGGAGGGGGCAGAGAAGAGTTCAGGCTTCAGGGAACAGGAGGGAGGAAAAGAGCAGCAATCTCCAGCAGCAAACTCCTGGTGCCAAAGTGAGATGGTTTGCCTGTGTGGGAAGTCAGGTGATATTCCAGAAGGCCACGCAGAGCATCAGTCTCTCACAGACACAGATCTGTTAGTCCTGAGAGAGTATCTTGGACCATGCATCTCCCTCTGAAGACAGAACTGAGAGGCATCTTAGAGGCAGCAAGTCAACTACTCTCTCTCAAAAGCTGCCATCTCCTGTGTGAAGGCTGGTGGTTCCTGGAGCAGCAGAGACAGCAGTCAGCTAGATGCAGGGCAGCGCTGAGGGGTCTCCAGGGACAGGGTGTTAAGAAGAGGACCCTCCTCTCCAGAGGATGCATGCATCATGTCAGGGCAGGATGGGCAAACCCAGAAGAGTGATGGTGTCTCCCTCGGTAAAGTCAGTCCCTGCTAAAGGAGACCCTCCCGAGGGGGCCTGCAGCCCACATTCGGGAGCGGTAGATGAGCACTGGGCTCCCCCTTTTTGCCTGCCCCTCCGAGCGAGCCGAGTTGCTGCGAGGCAGCAGAGCCGCCGGGGCTCGGCGGAGGAGCGGGGCCCGCGCCGGGACACCCGGCGGGGCCAGGAGGGCTCTGCACCGCCTAAAGCCGAGTCCGCGGGGCAGCTCAGAGAGCGCGGCGCGGCAGCCGCCAGGCTGCTCCAGCCGCGGCTCCACGAGCGAGCGGCAGCGGAGGAAGGAGGCACCGCCGGGCGGGACCGGCGGCGCAGGGGTCCGCCCGGACTCCACCAGGCTCCCCTCCGGCGAGCCCTGCGGGCAGCGCCCGGGCGGGAGCAGCAGCGGCGCTGCCCGGCGTCCGTGCCCGGCTCCGGGTACCTGGCAGGTACCTGGGCGTCTGGCAGATGCCCGGGCCGGGGCGGGGGGGCCGCGCAGCGCTCACCGTCCCGTCCATGCTCCGCTCCCGCCGCGGCCGTCCGCGCGCGGAGCGCCTGCGCGGCGCTGCGGAAAGCGGCCAGGGACCGTCTGTAAAGTGCATCTCGCCCGCCGCGCCGGGGGAGAGGGTCCCGCACCGGGAGCCCGGCCCCGGCCGCGCTGCTGCGGCGGGAGGGCGGTGCAGCTGCGGCCCCTGCCCCGCTCCCAGCCTCGCGGGGGCGGCGCGGCACGGAGCTCCTCCCGGGGACAGGTGGGTGCGGCGCCCACGCCCTCCCAGCCCAAGGGGTCGCTTCGGCTGCGCCGCCTCGACGGAGCTCGAGAGAGAGACGGACTGGCTTTAGGTCCGCCGCCGCCGCCAGGGTCCCCAGCCCCGCCGCCCCTGCTTCCGCCACTACAGCCACCCCCTTCTCTCCCCACCGGCGCCCCGCACGACCGCCGGAGCCCCCTGACTACCGCGGCCCCCAGCCCCGCGCCCCGCACTCACCGCCGCCCCCTGCCGCCCCCGCCGCCGCGGCCCCGGCGCGCTCGCAGCGCTCCCGGCCGCCGCCGCAGCCTCCGCGCGCTCCCCAGCGCCGCCTGCCGGCCCCGCGCGGCATCGCCCCCGGGCCGCGGTGCCCGACGCAGAGCCCCCGCCCCGCCCGGTACCGAGCGGGGCTCGCACCCACAGCGGCCGGGCGGGGCTCACCGGGAGGCAATGAGAATTCCAGTGGCGACGGGGACGGTAGTAGCAGGATGAGAAAGCAAAGAGGCCCGGGGAGCTCTGAGGCACGTACAAGCCTTCAAACTGGGAACCTGCCCACAGCTGCGATCCACTCTCCGCGCGCTTTGCCTGGTGTTAAGCAGCTGGTGACTCCTGGGAAGGTGAAGATGAGCGTACTGGGCCTGGCGGGCTACAGGTCTGTGGTGCGGTGTCAGTTGTAATAAGAAAAGGAAAATTGCTTCTTAAACACCAAGAGGGAGATCGCTGTGACGTGCACTTTGACAGAGCAATTAGAAGGAACCCTCAGTGTGACCCGCCAAAGCCCTGCAGTCCATGGGGATGAGGGAAGTTTGGATGGAATGAGCACTGACAATGAATACTTTGGAGTAATGCTCCAAGGAGCTGTGACGAAGCAGTGAAAGGACTGAGCTCCACCTGCAAAGAGCCAAGCAAACCTGACAGCTTCACACGCTCAAAATCAGTACAAGTCTAAAAGATGAAGTAAACGAAGTAAAATATTGTAAAGATCACAAGGTGGATTTAAGTCTTAGTGGGTGTTTTTAAGGAGGGGACTGAGCACATGCTTTTGGCTTTTTCACTACATTTTCTGTGTCACATTTTCAAGCTTATTTCCTACAGTTATTTGTACCAGGAAAACATTGTTGCAAATGGAAAATGAGCTTCTGTGGTACCTGTCACCAGAAAATTACCCCCTTCGAGAACCCACAGTTCAGCATGCATGCTGAGCAGAAAAGGTAATTGCTTAGCACATCCAGGAAAGAGTTCCTAATGGGAGAGGGTGACTGCCTTGGCTGAAGGACAGGTCTAGGGAGTGAGTCCTGGGACAGTGGGGCATGAAAGCATCTGGTATAGTGGGGTTCAGGCCACAACTTCTGGCTTGAGACCAAGCTGGCAGCTGGACCTCCACATGCTCTGCAGTGCTGTCCAGAATATTTCACAATGGATGTGTGACAAGGCAATGCTCCAGGCCAAATAGAAGACAGCAAGCTGCTATGAAAAGAACTCTTTGTACTGGAGTTGAGAATGGAGGAGTATGCTGAGCTGTAGCTGGGGAAACATGCACCTGTTAATGAGAGCATCCTGTCCTCTCTCTGCTCATCTGACCAACAGCAACTCCAGAACTTCAGTGAAACAGTTTAGACCATCTGCAAGACCTGGGTTGCACTCTCCAGTGTGCTGGGAACCCCTTGGGGTTGTGCAGCTTGTGAACTGTGACTGAGTGGAGGAGCTGCCCAGACAGACCTGAACTGCTGGTCGGATGCACAGCACCCAGGGAGCAGAGGGGAGGCCACCCTGGCAGATCCCCCAAGGGAGATGGGCTACTCGTCCAGGTCACATGGCAGAGGCACATCATTTATCTTCTGGTCTTGGAGAAGACTGATGGACACTATGATTAGATACAATAGCCGAGTTCACAGCATCTGGGTTTGGGTTTTTTTGGGTGTTTTTTTGTTTGTTTGGTTTTTTGTTGTTTTTAAGTATACTTGTTAATTTGGGATAGAGTAGCAGCTCTGTCACAGATGAAAAAGTGGAGAGTCTATTTTTACCTGTTTCTTGAAGTTAAAAATGCACCTGGGACCAAAGCTTCTTGTGTTTGTAACATATACTACACATCCTTCTCTAGGATCAACAGATTATTCCAACAGGATATGTCAGCCAGTCTAAACATGCAATGGATGAAATTACCTTCACAACTGAAGACAAGGAAGAAAAATATCCATTGCTGTGGACACAAAGAACATGAAGTATACACAAAAGTAAACACACCCAGTGCATGTTGGGGAAAGCAGGGACATCACAGAAGGGTGCACATTTCTTCAGGGCTATAAGATCAAACCTGACAATCATGGTAATTTGTCTTTCTGGCCAGTACATGACCCCACTGTAGTACACAGACTCACTATCATGATCCTCACATAGTTCGTAATTTCTGGCTGAAATAAAGGGCATCCTTGAAAAAGAGCTAGTCTTTTTTAGCACAAGAGACAAAAATGGTGGCAAAGAGTCAAATCATAAGCACACCTGACTGATTTACCCTCTTCCCGACAGTGGCCAACACTGTCTGCCTATTAAAAAATCACTAAATAGGGTAGACCAAGAGTGTTCCTTCCCTGACAGCTCTCCTAACACTTACAGATTTGTAATTCAGAGACCTGCTGTACCAGAGGTTTTGGCTTTGTGTTTTAACAACCGTTGATAGATTGCTCTTTTGCAAATTTCATCCACTGTACAATGACAGTCATGAAATTTAAGGCCATGAAGGACTTACTCTACCCACTTATATTTGACAAGTAATTTCACACTTGCCTCCAATGATCTCTGTTACACAAACCAAGTAAATTGTAGCACACAGGAAAAGTTACCACTTTAATTCCACTAGCTACTCACTTTCAGCACTGAAAGCATGTGCCTGTTTTTCTTTGGAATTAAATCTGCTGCAGTCATGCCTTACCCCTGGACAACTAAAAACTGCTTTAGTATCCAGTGGTTTCACTTTGTACATGTAGTCACAACCTTCTAAGAGTTCATAGAATCATAGGAAGGTTTGGGTTGGGAGGGACTTTTAAAGGCTGTCTAGTCCCACCCTGCCATGGACAGGGACATTTCCAACTCATAATAAGGTCACTGCATGTCCCGTTCAACCTGGCCTCGGAGACCTCCATGGATGAGGTTCTTTGGGCAACCTGTGCCAGTGCTTTCCAGCCTCATTTTAAAACTGGTCTCTCATCTAGTCTGCATCTACCCTCTTTTAGTTTAAAACTGTTAAACCCAGTTTCAAGTCACTACCGCTTGTCTTACAAGAGTTCTGCATCTAACACTGTAAAATACTTCTTACAATCTTCAGGTAAGTTTTGTGAACCTCAAACGTTCTTCTTTTCTCTGTTCCCTAGAAGCCTTAAAATAGGCTGTGTGCTATGCCACCAGGACCCTTCTTGCTGTTTCACATCAACAGCAATTGATTTCTGTTTCCCCCAGAGTGTCTACCCGTAAAGATCTGTTATATCATGTCTTAAATCTATACTTTACAGGGCTGGGACAGAGCCTGGATATTAGTGTCTGAAAGAGTGGGTCCAGGAAAAATGAAGCTGCTTGCACTTTAATACAGCCAATTTCTTTAAAGACTTACCTTTTTTTAACATGCAGTCTTCTCTGGAGGAGTGATACACCATCTTCCCCAAGCACTTAAGTTTGCATTTGACTGTTCTAAGACAAAAGTCTGTTTGAAGGGCCTTACTCTTCCTCACTATTATCCTCTCTTCATGACTTTTTGGCATATTTTTACATATCTGCTGATTTTATTTGTAGAGATCTTATATTTGCTTCCAAATAACCAATTAAGTGTCAAACAACACTGGCTGGAGAACTCTCCCTCCAATAAAAACCAGGATCCCCAGCTTATGGATTGGGGAGTTTGCTGGCAGTATTTCCTGCCTTTCCTTTCCCACAGAGCTGGATTGTAAAAAATAGAATAATCATCTTCCAGCTTCCCTCAGCTTTCTCCCAAGATACAAGATTGCTCTTAAGAATTTTAAGTTCTGTGTAGTGTTGCATCATCATCTGGCATACCCTGAACACAGGCAGGGACTTGCCAACAAGAAGTTGGCAACAACATTCCTGGTTGTTGGGTTACATCCATCAAATCTCACTACCCTGTTTCCTTTCTTCTCTAATGAGGACTCACTAATGATTCTTGCTTGCCCTATGTCATTTCAAACCCTTTCCTTTAGTAGCTTGTTTTACATCTCAGACATCCCCACCTGTCACATCCCCTACAGCTCTCAGTCAGCAATTCCTGACAACCAATTGCTGCATCTCTCCCAGGTTAATGCTCAGCTTGGTGGCATGACACCCCTGTGTCCTTGCGCAGAAAATCTGCTGCTTGCTTAGTTTCTTACGGCACCAGCATCCACTGCCAGTGCTTCCAGATGTGTTATGTAGAACAATGATCCAAGGAATTCTCCTTGGATATTACACTGTTCTGGAACCTGCAATTACAAGCTCTGTATCCTTGTTGACACCAGGAAGTTATTTTTCAGGCACCAGAGTCTCTTTTGCATTCAAGACGAGCATAGCATCCCCAAGGTAAGCATCTCTGGAGTTTTCACTCTGTCCATCTCTGCCGTGGCACATGATCCCAGCTGGCAGTCGCTGCATCCCAAGGAGACATTACCCTTAGCACACACAGGCCTGTGCTGCTCACAGGGCAAAGTCACAACTGCCTTTGGGTCACAAACCCCTTGCCCACCAGACAGTCTCAGCCAGCTCATCACACAGAAATGCCCATGGGCAGCTCTTGGTCATGCCCAGCCATTCTGCCACTCACATAGCCTGGCTTTTGTCTAACAGTGAGGCAAGAAATTATCATGCAAACATCCTTTCTGTGTGACAGCAGGAATGAGGAACAGGATTGTTTTCTTGCACTCTTATAATGGCTCTAATCACAAAAAAGGGAGAACCAGCACTGCAGGTGAGGCCTGCAGGGTGTGCTGGGTGTGGATCAGAGGCCCACTTGGGGTTCCCCACATCTCATATCAAAGGATATGAGATGATGTACACTATTCTTTTGTGTTTGCTCTAACACAAAATAGCACCCTACACAGCCCTAGTCTCTTTCCTACTTGGATCGCAATGGATCAGGACCGCCTCATGCAGAACAACCCTCATAATAATAAAAGGTTTCCCAGGTAATTGCCCTTGTCCTCATTCTGTGAACAGGTGCTTAGATGTTGCATGTAGGAAAAGCTTTACAAAATAAGGGCCTTGTTAACCTTGTAAAATCATGGCTCAGGCCTGCTACTTTGGCTAAGTAGAAGAGGACTATGGGAAAGTGACTCATTTGAACTGGAGGTAGAAAAACAAGTTATATAACCATTACGTTCTCACATTGCAGTGAATGCTAGTTAACTGAATTACATTTGTTATGCTAAAATGGAATGTAACTGCTAACAGCCTAACTACTTAAAAATGCCTGTTTTTTGCAAAAAAGGGCTCTCCTTCGTACCTCCCTGGGGACTCTGCATTGCTCTGCTTCATTCGCCTAGCAACAAACACACATCTCCATAAGGCACTGCAGAAATCTGTGATCTTCCCATGTAAATATAACTGAGACATGCCTTACTTATTAAATAACAAAATCTGCAATTTCTATCCTATTTGAACCAATGTTGCTGACTTTGAATCCTTAAGCTTTTCTAATTTTTCAGCATCTCTTTTGTTGCCCACACCAGACCTTCACCTCGCTCACCTCATGAGATGAGTGTAGCAGGAGTGGAGGGTCACTGTCCTGCAGCAGCGACCCTGCAGTGATGAACAGGTCAGTCACACTTGCTGGCTTATCACATAAATTCACAAGCTCACATCTGGGCTTTGATTTCTGGGATGCTGGCTGGAGAAATGATGCTGGAAAGCTGAAAAAGTAAAAGGATTCAAAAGACATGCCAGGAGTGCTGTCTCCAGTTTGGGCTTCCCAATATGAGACAGACATGGACATACTAGAGTTAGTCCAGTAAATGGATGTGGAAACATTAACTAATGGGAACTGGGACTGTTGTGTCTGGAGAACAGGCTCAGGGCAGTCTCATCCGTGTGTGTGTCAGTAATAGGAAAGTGTAAGGAAGACACAAACAGCTGCTGCTCAGTGGTGTTCAGTGATGCTAAGAGAAGCAATGGGCACAAATTAAAATGCAAAAAATTTCATTCAAACAGCTGTCTGCTCACCACGGTACACCAAAAGAAGTTTTGAACTGTAAATGTTACTATCCACTCTACTGCTGCGAGTCTCCACCCCCAAGATATTTAAACTGGAACCACTATGCAGCTCTGGAAGAGCCAAAACCATCAAAGTGAAAGTGGTTGAATAGCTTTGTCCAGTTAACCCAGACAAGCTGTGTTTATGCCTCTTGAAAAAGCGAAATGCATAAACACACAGCAGGGTGCAGCAACAGCCCTGAGAGTAGCACAGTCAAGGTAACTTTGTCCAAGTACACAGCTCCTACTCATTCTCTCCCTGCACTGCTCAGCAGAATTACACAGCTTTAAGTAAGGTTCACTCTACAGCTTATTTAGCTCTCTCATCCCAGAGGCTGCACAGTTTACAAGTGACGACATTATTCTGCCTGGAAAGAAAATTTAATTTATTTAAAAAAAACCCAAAACCAAACCAAACCCCCTCTACTGAAACAGCCTCATTCCATAGCCCATGTGCCTCAGGGTCTTAGAGAGCCTTCCTCCCCCCTTGACCTCACATACCCTTCACCCATGGCAAGGCTGGGAAGGGGATGGAAAGTGCCGAGTGTTAAGGTGCTGAGAAGCTCTTGATGTTTTTCATCTCTCAAGTGCTGTTGGCCTGTTCCTGCTCAAAGAGCGCCATGGCTAAATGTGAGCGGGATGCAAGTCCTTCCAAGTTACTGAGCACACAGCGGTGGTACAGCTCCTCACTGAGCCGGGGGTTGCAGCTTCTCAGTGTGTATTTCTGCACTAGCCCCGGCTCCACAGCCCTGAACACGTGCAGGCCAGAGTAGTGGAGGAAGACATCAAACACCTCCATGTTCTCCAGCACCTCATCTCGGTCCAGGATATCAGCTGCGAGCTTGGTACGCGCTGTCATGTAGTCAGAATTATAAAAGCAGGCCTCAGCAAAGGAATGTCTGTCAAAATGCCCATCTCTCAGGAAGTCAGTGCTGGAGGATGCTGTCTGCTCACCACGGTACACCAGCGCAGGGTTGAACTCCTGGAAATGCACAGGGAAAAAGACTTGCCAATTGCTGATGGTATTCATGCGGCAACGGTTCAGAAACTCCATGTTGATTTCTGTCCAGACGCTGGCCAAGAAAAACAGTGTGTCCACAGGGTGCTTCTTTGAGACTATATCCATGAGCTTCACTTGCGATGGCACCTCCGTTTTAACACTAATCCACGGGATTTTAACTTCCGCATAGCGTTTCTCTAACTCTCCTACCATGGCTTTGACTCCAGCAAAAACATCCACCTGACCGACTCTCTGGGCATCATAGGGATGGTAGATAAAAAGCAAAGTCAGCAAGGCATTATCATGTGTGTCCAGTGTGTTCATAGCAAACATATCCAGGAAGTTTGCTACAAAGTCCAGGTCCTGCACTGTCAAGGGAAGCACCAATTGCACCCGTGTGGCTTCTGTCACATATGGCATGGGAATAATTTCCACCTTACTTAAGGGTCGGACCAAGCTCACTCGCTTGGCCAGAACATGACTGTGACCCTTCTGGGTGGCAGCCTCCAGGAGCAGGTCCAGGGTGTATTCCATGCCCCGCGTGGGGTCGAAGCGCCGGTAGCCGTTCAGCAGCTGCCGCTTGCTGAAGCGAAGCAGGGGCTGATAGAGACGGTTCAGCTGCTCCACTGCAGACTCAATGATTTCGCTGACATCTGCCTTACTGGCTCCGGAGAGCTCGCATTTTGGGGAGCCATCGGGACAGGAGAAGAGGTGCTGTTCCGTGAAGTAGTCCCAGCTGATCACCTCAAAACGGGACTTTGGAAGGAAAGGGGCATTAATGCCCACAGGCCAGGTCACACCTGCCTCACCTGCAGGGGTCAGTGCTGTCAGGTTCCTGATCTGCATCTGTGCAAAGAGAGAGCACAAACTGATCGCCACTATGTTCTCAAAGAGATCCAAGTCAGCTCCTCCCCAGGCCCACCTCAACCCCTACAACTGTACATGGGCAGAGTCACACCAGGAGTTTTGGGCAACCTGGTATCAGGAGGTCTATTTCTGAGACAAGGGACTATAGCCTGTGTCTGACTGACAGTTGCCCACAAACAGAAGCAATGATCTTCCTCCAACAATGATCTTTTCTCCTTCCTGAAAATGAAGGAAATCCTCCATTTGATCAAGGAATTTTGGCAGGTAGCCCTCACCACATACCTGGAGGTCCTGGATCTCCTGATAGACTCTGTCCAGCTGGATCCTGCTGAACTGCTTGTGCAGCCGGTACATCAGGGTCATGTCAGAAACAGGGTGCACCGCAAGAGCTGCTTGGAAGTCCTCTTCTTCTTCCTTCTCCAGTTCAGTATTCTTGGCTAATTCATAAGTGTGATAATGCTGGCCCTGAAGCAGACAAAAGCCAGAAAGACTGGCATGGAACTTGAGTTCACAGAGGAGCTTTTCCTCACCCCATACACACACCTGCCCCTCTTTCCACACTGACTGTGGTTCCCATAAAAAAAAAGCGGCGAGTTGTACCTCCCACCTGCACTGCATTCCCACTTGCTCCTCAGTACCAACATACCCTTTATTGTGCCCTCAAAAACCTGTGAATCAGCCCTGCTAGAAAGGCTGAAAATTAAACCCCGTGTGTTCTCTCTCCCTCAACATTCCAGCTGTGATTCTGGGCCCCCCTGCCAATGCTGCCATAGCACAGAGCCCTTCCTTCCTCTGCAACTCACAGCAGCAACTCACGAAAAGCTACTTGGCTATGCAGTAGAGAATTAATCAGATTCTGGGCTTTGTCAGGCTCAGCTAATACAAAACCTGAGCAGGGAGGCAGTACCTGGAGCTGGGAAACACAAGTGATGCCAAGGAAATCAATGATGCAACGACCTAGCCACTCATCTGGGCGCACGCTGAGGATCTCATTGCGACAGCTGTCCAGGTGTGGGTGGAGCTTGAGCAAGAGGCTACGGGACAGCAGGTAGCCAAAGCCCCCGTGACAGTAGCGGGCCTGCTCATCTCCCCCGATGAACTCCTCCGCTCGCCCCAGGTACACATCTTGGTTAATACTCAGGTGTGTCACCAGAGCCTTGACCTGCTCAGCTTGGGCATAGGTGTCATCCTGCATGATGTAGAACCAGTCATAGTCAGAACCAAAATGCTGATGGATATAGTTCATGGTCTCATACATGAGCCAAATGGGCCTCTCGTCGCCGTGGGCCACCAGCACCATGCCATGGGGCACCTTGGCACTGCGCAGCCCGGTGAAGTAGAGCAGGCGTGGGAAGTGGTGGGCCACGGTCTTGTTCACTGCCACTGCCAACGTGTTCAGCGTGGCCTTGGAGGTCAGCACAGCCACAAACAGTCTCTCATGGAATCCCAATTCTGTCTGAATGTAGCGAGTTCTGTAAAGGAAGTACATACCTACATGACAAACAGCTGGAGGAAAAAAAAAGATCAAAGAATGATTGTAACTTGGGACAAGTCATTAAATGCTGGAATCTACCCAGGCTGAAAAATTCAAGCCTAGTCATAGAGGTTGAAGAGAAGACTCACTAGTGAAAATCCCATTTTGTAAAAACACTTGCTTCTTTCAAGGTAGCTACAATCTCACATTTTCTATCTGAGCTAGAAAACTGTGCCAGTGTAGTTAAAATAAAAATACCACAGAGCTAACCACTTGGACCTTAGTACATGCTGCAGCTTAGCAGGTGTGCTAAACAAAAACACTGGAATGATTATTAAGGAGTCTCTAGTGCTGGTGGCTGAGGTTTGCTGGGGTATCCCAGCTGCACATGGGGCCCTGGGTGCTGGGAGATCACCAGGCCATGAACCAGCAATGGGTGGTGGTCTTTGGCCTCACAAACAGCACAAAGCACTGCAGGACCCAGTGAACAATGAGGAGACTCCAGACCAAAACCCACCACTGCACCAAGGGGCACATGAGGAAACAGAAGAAGCGAACAGACTGTGAGGGTGCAAAAGTCCAGGGCTCCCTTTGTTCAGCGTCCCTCTGCAGAGGCACCACCCTGAACTGTTATGATGTTGCTACACCCTAAGTGAAATACTAAGAGAAACCAAAGAGACTCTTCTACAGGAAACCTGGGGCCAAGGAAACTTGTCTGGCAGTATGAGTGTGGTGTGTGGGAGGAGCTGAACAAGGCACCTCTTGGGTCACCAGAGCTGCAAAGGAGCCTTGGTCCCAGCAGGGACAGCCCAGGGCAGGGACAGTGAGATACCCAGAGTGGCTCCTGGATGGTCAGGCAGGAAAATTTCCTTAACACATACACTACGATTACTTGGCCAGAATTTTCCTAACAAGTAGACCGGCTAAAATAAGTTTTCAAGAATAATTTAACATGTTCTATTAAACATAAGTAACAAAACAACCCCCAAATCTCTGAATGGTTTGGGGCAGAAGAGACCTTTAGCATTATCTAGTTCCAAAATCCTGCCACAGGCAGAGACATCTTCCACTAGACCAGGGTGCTCCAAGCCCTGTCCAACCCAGCCTACGACACTCCCAGGGATGGGACAGCCACAGCTTCTCTGGGTAACTTGTGCCAGTGCTTTGCCATCCTCACAGGAAAGACTTTCTTCCCAATACCTAATCTAAACCTAGTGCCCTTCAGTTTGAAGTCATCCCCTCTTGTCCCGTCACTCCACGTCCTTGTTAAACAGCCTCTCCATCCTTGGCTGCTCCCTTTGTGGTGCTGTAAGGCTGCAGCTAGAGCACTGTGAAGCTTCTTTTCTCCAGACTGAACAATTCAAGTTCTCTCAACCTTTCCTCCACCCCTCTAATCATCTTGGTGGCTTGCTTTGGATTCACTCCAACAAGCTGATGTCCTTTTTGTGTGGGGGACCCCAGGGCTGGATGCTGCATTACAGGTGGGGTCTCGCCTGAGCAGGGCAGAATCACCCTCCCTGTACTGAGAAGAAATAGCCTCACTCTTCTTGGGCAACTTTGCTGCCTTTTTTCCCTTCAGGGTGATTTCCTAAACACGTCTCTTGCACTTCTTAAGGCAACAATCTGGGCTGCTGCCTTGGTGCACCACACTCTTACTACACAGGTTATTTCAAACAGCCAGTTTCACCTGGAAACTGTTCACTTACGCGAAGATTTGAAATTCCCCGTAAGAATATTTTGCCTGAAGAAAATCCAGGTCAGGAAAAAAACGCCTTACCTGAGCACTTTTTTGTAAGGCTTGTTGGGGTCTCTGTAATACGGCACAATCCGAGGCCTGAAGTCCTCGTGGCCCGGGCCCGGCCTCCCCTCCGCCGCCTCGGGCGGAGCCCCGCGGGCGGGCGGCGCGGGCGGGCCCGGTGCCAGGCAGCGCTCCTCGGCCGCGCCGTGGCTCCAGGAGGCACGCAGGAGGCTCAGGCTGCAGCCCAGGGACAGCCCGAGCAGCAGAGGCAGCGCGGGCCGCAGCGCGCTCAGGACTGCGCCCAGGCGCATGGCGGCAGCTACGGCCGGGCCGAGCTCCCGGGGCAGCCTCAGGACATGGCGGGCGCGCAGCGCGCGGGCGGCAGCGGTGCCGCGGGACGGCGGCGCCAAGGCGCTGTTACCCGCAGGCCGGTGACAGGACGGAGCGCGGGCCGCAGCTCCGGGACGGGGGCGCGGGCAGTGACGGCGGCTGCAGCCCGGCCGCGCTGCTCCGCCGCCGCCACCTCACCCGCCACATCGCCCCGCGCGCTTCCGCTTCCGCCGCGCCCGCCGCTGCCTGCCGGCCGCTCTGGCCCGCGCCGCCGCCGCCGCCTCTATGATAACCTGCGGGCGGGGGCCGGGCCGGCGCGCGGCATGCCGGGAGGCGCGGCGGCCGTGCGGACCGCGCTGCCGAGAGCCGCGCGCCGCCCGGCGCCGGTGACGCTCCGCGCTGCGATTGGTCGGTGAGCCGAGGGGGCGGGGCGCTCGCACGCGGTCGCGGCGGGGCTGTTGCGACAGAAGGAAAGCGCGAGCGGCCGGTGCGGGCGGGCCCGGGGAGCCGAGAGCGGGGAGCGGCGGGGCCGGGCCGGGCCGGGGTGGGCGGGGCGGTGCGGTGCGGACAGCCCGGCAGGCGGGCGGGAACGCTCGGCGGGAGCCGGCGGCGCCGTGTGCTCCGGGCCGGGGAGCAGAGGCGGGGCGACCCGGGCCGGGCCGGATCGGCGCGGCCTAACGGCGCCTGTCGCCCCCTCTGGCGTAGCTCCCACCCGCGCCATGCCCTCCGACCTGGCCAAGAAGAAGGCGGCCAAGAAGAAGGAGGCGGCCAAGGCCCGGCAGCGGCCGCGCCGGGTCCCGGACGAGAACGGTGATGCCGGGACGGAGCCGCAGGAAGTCCGGTCCCCGGAGGCCAACGGGACGGTGCTGCCAGGTGAGAAGCTGTCCGGTCCCGTGTCTGCCCCGCGTGTCTCAGCCCTGGCGGCGCCGTTCCCGGCGGCCCGTGTGCGCTCGGCTGTGTCCCGGGTTGCCGGACCGCGACGTTGATGTTCTGATGAAGCACTCGGGCACGGGCTGCGCGGAGCTGGGCGGCTGCGGTGGCTGCCGCCGGGACGGCTCCGCGCTGGGGCAGCAGGACACCCGTGGGGCTCCGCACGGGCCGTGTGCGTGAAGGATGCCCGCTGGCCCCCGCTTGAGGCATGGCAGTGTGAAGGTGGACGGGCTGATGGTGTTCTCCCCCGTCTCAAACATTGTCCCTACCTTATGCTGCTTGATGCCCGGACGTGTTTGGGGTTTCTTGGGTTTTCCTTTCGTTTGGAGTTTTCTTTCCTGCTGCAGAAACCACTGTAGCGTCGGAATTAATTCTCTTACTGCTGTTTGCGGTGATTCTCTGCTCACCTGTTTCTCTTGAGATGTACCTGGTTTGCAGAAACTAAGAGCCTGCCTCTAAAAGAGGTTTTGTGCCTGTTAAAGAGAGGCTTTGCCGCAGGGAGCTGTTGGTCCTAAAGGGAATAGGGCTGTTAACCCTTAAAGAGACTTTATTTTTGGGCCTTCCTTTAGCTCACCGGGCAGCCCGCGAGGTTCTTTCAGGCTCAGCCCGCGGTGCACTGTGCCAAGAGGCAGTCGGTGCGTGGCACGGAGCCCGGGGACCGGCAGGGCCGCTCCCGGAGGAGGAGGGCGGCCGGGGGGCCCCGGCGCGGCTCCGGGCTCCGGGGGGCTCCGGGGGGCCCCGGCGCGGCTCCGGGCTCCGGGGGGCTCCGGGGGCCCCGGCGCGGCTCCGGGCTCCAGGGGGCCCGTCGCGGCTCCGGGGGGCTCCGGGGGGCCCGGCGCGCGCGGGGACGGCCCGGTCCGAGGCGGCCAATCGGCGGCCTCCGCCGGGCTCATTTGCATGCCGCCGCGCTATTGGTGCGGCGCGGGCGGCGGGCGGGGCGGGCACCGGGCGGGGCGGGCACCGGGCGCGCTCCTCCGGGAGCGGCCCCGGCCCTGCCGCCGCTCGGGAGCCTTCGGGCAGCGCTCCCGGGCACGGGAGGGCATGGCCGGGGTGTCTGCAGGGCCGGGACCTGGGCTCCCGCATCCTCGTGGGTCCGTTCCGGCTCAGCAGATCATGTGATTCTAGGTCGATACCAGCATATTTCTTACTGAGCTATTTATGCGTCGGGGTAACACTTCCTTACCCATTTTCGCTCACCTGTTTCATTCGTTGTTGTCACTGCTCTGTGGCATTGCCCTAAGGGGTCCTATATCAATGTCAGCGACAGTTTTTGCTCCTCGGCTAAGGCACATTTGCCATGGTGTAAATAGTGATTTTGCAGAGTGAGTTATTTTGCCAGGAGTCCTGGATGCTGAGAACCAGGGTGTCATTCTGCACTGGCACAGTCAAAAATCAGGTCTGCCTGCCAGGATCCCCAGTGCTATTGACTGCTTCAAAGGATAACATCTCTCCCTGAGGAGTGAAGCTGGCCTGTGACAGAAGGTCAGCATGACAGGAAGGATGGCAGTGAGTGTCTGGCACAGGCAGCCCAGAGAAGCTGTGGCTGCCCCATTTGTAGAAGTGTCCAAGGCCAGGTTGGACGGGGCTTGGAGCAACCTGCTCTAGTGAAACGTGTCCCTACCCATGGCAGCATATTTGGAATTAAATGCTCTGGAAGATGTAACCCAAACCATTTTAGGATTCTGTGATTCCGTGAGTTTCTTGTACTGTAGGAGGAAAGGAAGAAGGAACATGCAGATGGGTATTGTAGCTTCTCGGAAGATTAGTAGGGTCCATTTCAATGCTGCTGCCGCTTCTCTATTCTCAGTTTTCCCTTTGTTTATTTTCTAGTAAATTAATTTTCTGGCCAAGCTTTTTCTTACACTTGGAGGCAATACTTTGTACACTCTATTCCTAGTCTAGTCTTTCTTGCAAGGGGAGTTAGTCCCATCACATTCAGAAAATGGCTCACTGGTGTGGCTGCTCACTTAATTCTGATGGTCCTATTTTGCTTAGTTGACATTTAGATTTTTAGCTGGTGGAAGATCCTACTAGACCATATATATCCTCCTGCTAAGCTGCAAAGCTGAGTGTCATTGCATCCTTGTCTCCTCAACTCTTCCGTAGAAATGGGAGCTGTTTTTGTGGTCCTGGGCCTTTTGGTGCAGAGGCTTATGGCTTCACTTGTGTTTGTAAATCAGTAACACTTCTGGTCTTCTCTACATATAGAGGTGGATGCTCTTACAAAGGAGCTGGAGGATTTTGAGTTAAAGAAAGCTGCTGCCCGAGCCGTGACAGGAGTGCTGGCCTCCCACCCCAACAGCACTGATGTGCATATCATCAACCTCTCACTGACCTTTCATGGCCAGGAGCTGCTGAGTGACACCAAACTGGAGCTGAACTCTGGGAGACGCTATGGCCTGATTGGACTCAATGGGATTGGTAAGCCGAGGAGAAGGACATGGCTCTCTGGAACTCGGTAAAGGTGTCTCTGCTGAGAAGCTGGGCAGGTGCAGGTGGGAAGTGCTGGAAACCAGAAGGAGGGCTGTTAGACAGACATGGCTGGGACCCAGCAGTTTCTGTTCTCCCATATCTCCAGCCAGAAGGGGAATTGCTAAGATTGCTGGTAGAAGTCTGAGATTGCATTCTAGATTTGGACTGTGCTTTTGATCTTGTTTCTGTGGAGAGTTGGGTGAGTTGTCTGGGATCTGTTAATCTGCCTGATTCCTGTTTGCCTGATTAGAGCCAGTAAACCCAATGCTGATGGGTGTTGGTCAAAGAACTTGTACTATATGGAGAAGTAGAAAATGTGTGGTTTGGCCCAATTAGGAAAACAACTGTACAGTCCCTGGAGAAAGTGATGCTACGTTGAGAGATGCAGCATATGGGTGTGATTACAGAGGTGATAGTAAGACTGACCATCTCGTTTAAGTTTCAGGAAAACCCAGGTTGTTTAGGGACGAGTGCATTACTTTCCTCTATGTTAGAAGTCTTTGGAATCTGGGATCCTGATACCAGCTGTCAGACCTGGTTAGACAGCAGAAACAACAACAGAGATAAAGTTTCCCAAATCTGGGCAAGGGCTGAAGTGCAGGGGTTTCCAAAAAGCTTCTTCATGTCTCAGTCCTGTCCCTGGGGTGGTGAGCCTTAGCTAGGAGGGCGGCCTGTCCTACCGAGGCAGTGGGCTCTGCTGTGCCTCTAGTTCTTCTGGCCTCTTGGGAAAAGAATTCTTCAGGATTTTCTGAGGTTGGAGAGAAATCACAGTGGGATCTGAGTGTATCTCGTCTGTTTCACTGTGATGTTGTATCTCACTGAATCCAGTGATTAATTGTGATTATCTGCACACAGGGAAATCCATGCTTTTGTCAGCTATTGGGAAGCGAGAAGTGCCTATCCCAGAGCACATTGACATCTATCACCTGACCCGAGAGATGCCTCCCAGTGACAAGACCCCTCTGCAGTGTGTGATGGAAGTGGATACAGAGAGGGCCATGTTGGAGCGAGAAGCGGAACGTTTAGCTCATGAAGATGGTAAAGCTTCTTGGAGTCCCAAGGGAAATTTCCTCCATATCCTTCCCTACCAAGGAAAATTTGGGTTCCTTGGGGAAGTTTTCACATGTTGTGGTACCCATTTTCCCCAGCTGCCCTGTACTAACGGGCACAGATGACACTTCTTTGGATGAATTATTCCATGCAGCATCTTTAGAAGTGTCTCAGGCTTGGATATGGAGGGAGCCAAACAGGAATAAAGCAGAGGGACTGCGGGGTTTCCCAGCTGTGCAGCAGTGCAGCTGAGAGCCCTTTGTGGGCAGAGGTGCTGACCGGCAGGCTCTCTTTCAGCGGAATGTGAGAAACTCCTGGAGTTATATGAACGCCTGGAGGAGCTGGATGCTGATAAGGCAGAAGCACGAGCCTCACGTATCCTTCACGGCTTGGGGTTCACACCGGCCATGCAGAGGAAGAAGCTGAAGGACTTCAGTGGTGGCTGGCGAATGAGGGTGGCCCTTGCCAGGTGAGTGGAATACTGCTGCCTGCCTCCCGTGAGAATGCGTGCCTACTCGTGACTGCAGAGTCACAGACAGTTCTGAGAACTCAGGACAGGGTTGAGAGGCTTTGGGTTACCTACACTTACCCTGTGCTGTCATCTCCCCTGTCCTTGCAGAGCGCTCTTCATTCGGCCTTTCATGCTGCTGCTCGATGAGCCCACAAACCACCTTGACCTGGATGCCTGTGTGTGGTTGGAGGAAGAGCTGAAAACGTAAGCATGGAGGGATTTGCTGCTTCTATGGGTTGTGCTTTTCTGCTTGTCAGCATGTGAGCATGAACATCTTGTCAGCACGTAAGCAAGTTCTGCAGGAGTAACTGTATAGTTCTTGTGGATGCAAAATTCCGTTGCAGTGCCAGTGACACTTTCTGCTGGCTGCTCTGTGAGATTCTTTGATGCAAGGGTAAAGAATTCAATTCAGCTTCCTGTCTCCCGGCACTGAAGAAATGAGAAATGCTGGTTTGTACTCCCAGGTTAAAGGTGCTTCCTTGAAAGGTAGGAGCAGGCCTTGGCAGCCTGTGTACCAGCATTATGTACTGTACTCATAGTATGAGCTGCCTCCCCACCATTTCTCCGTTTCCACAGAACTGTAGTATCTGAGTGTATTGGTTTCATCTTGTGCTAGTGTGTGAGGTACCTGGTTTTCGTAACAAAGGTAAAACGTTAAGGTGTAAGGCAAAAAGCTTAGAAACAATTAGGAAGCTCAGGTTTTGGGGTGTGCATTAAAAGAACTGTATTGTGAGTAGGGCTTTGTCTTTGCAGAGGTTTTCCCATCAACTCTGTCAGTTGAACTTTTGCATCCTTGCTTTAGAAGTGAGGTGCTTTAGAAAAGAACTTTGAACCTCTTTTGGGGAAGCTTTAAGCCCTCCTTGTATGGATTTGGAGCAGAGCCAGATGCAGTGT
This sequence comes from Taeniopygia guttata, assembly GCF_048771995.1. NCBI lineage: Eukaryota > Metazoa > Chordata > Aves > Passeriformes > Estrildidae > Taeniopygia > Taeniopygia guttata. The sequence continues at coordinate 270,082 of NC_133026.1, forward strand.
GCATATGGATGGGAGTCTGTACTGAGGGGAAAGTAAGCAGCAAAGGTTGAAGCTTCTTAGAAATGTGATGCCAGTGGAGTCAGCTGCATCTGACACGAGTCACTTGCCTCAAAGGCAGCCAGCTCTGGGCTTCTCGTGATAAAATGCAAAGACTATTTAATGGTGCAGGGTGTTTTGCTACAGTAAAAACTGTTGGCAGGATTTATTCACTGCAGTTGGTTGTAGCTGCTTTACTGCCGATTTCCCAGAGCATGCCTATAAAGCCTTTTTCACCATCAGGGCCAACAAACAGGATTTATTTTCCTAATTTAGTCTCTAATAACTTACGTGGTGCCACAGGTTCAAGCGGATTCTTGTGCTGATATCCCACTCCCAGGACTTCCTGAATGGCGTCTGCACCAACATCATCCACATGCACAACCGCAAACTTAAGTACTACACGGTGAGTAGATGGAGCCCCATGTGACCAGAGAGCAGAAGCAGGGGCTGTTCTCTGGACACGTCTTATGTTCCATGCTCTTTTTACAGGGAAATTATGATCAGTATGTAAAGACTCGCTTAGAACTAGAAGAAAATCAAATGAAGCGATTCCACTGGGAGCAAGATCAGATTGCTCATATGAAGGTACCTGCTTAGCTACATGAGCACCCTCCTACCCTTTGAGTAGACATCCCTGCCCCTCATCAGCCTTATCACTGTGGCTTTTGGCTAACTCTTTTTGCAGAATTACATTGCACGATTTGGCCATGGTAGTGCGAAGCTGGCCAGGCAAGCTCAGAGCAAGGAGAAGACCCTTCAAAAAATGATGGCTTCTGGCTTGACAGAGAGAGTTGTGAATGATAAGGTAGGATCAGACATGGGATTGCATCTAGAGATCTGTATTTACAGGAGTAGAAGGGTCTCCAGCAGGCAGCAGGGAATGGCTGACAGCTAGCAGCAAGAACAAGATACCCCTCCTTGATGCCAGGTATCCCTGTACTCAGGATGGAGTAATGCTGAACAATGAGAAGGAGGAATTTTCTAGGGGAGGGGAGTGGAGTTGTCTTATCAATAAGGCTATTTTGCAGATACAGAAATCAGAAAGGAATGCCTAGGGCTCATAAGAGATAGGAGAGGATGCTCAGTGCAGCTTTTACTTGTGTAAAGAGTACAAACCCACATTTGTTTCAAAGGAAAATAAATTGTGATTTGTTAGCCAGCAGATGAGCTTGCAAGCAGCTCATCAGAATAAATCTGAGTGAGTTGCTAAAGGGCTTATAAAAGGTCACAGTCTGGTGCTGTGGTCTACAGCTGATGTTGGTAGTGAGGCATGGTTATATTGGAATGACTGGCTATCCATGATCTGGGTGTCTCACAGGTGGATATTCTGTGTTAACAGACTTTATCATTCTACTTTCCACCCTGTGGGAAAATTCCCCCTCCTGTCATCATGGTGCAGAATGTCAGCTTCAGATACACCAAGGATGGGGTAAGTATGGGAGTGTGCATACAGAGATCACTTGTATTGCTGCCTTGTTTGGGAGTGGGAGACTTGGCTGAGCTTCCTGAGGGGGCTGCCCTGTATGATTGATTAAGCAAAGTTTTTGGCAGTGCTAATGCTGGGCCGGCTGGGGACAGAGCATTACAGGTGCAGCAGGGAGGTTCTGGAGAGTACTGAAAAGGCATAATGTGTTTCTTGTGGTTCGCAGCCATGGATCTATAATAACCTGGAGTTTGGGATTGATCTGGATACTCGTGTAGCTCTTGTTGGACCCAATGGAGCTGGAAAGTCAACACTGCTGAAACTGCTCACAGGAGAGGTTTGCTCTGTGCATTGTCTGCTCTGGGCCTTTACTTTTGGGATAGTCTTCAACAAAGTGCACTTGTTTGCCAGAACACCCTGGTCAGGACTTACAAGTCCTGTGATCTTGTTAAAACATAAAGCTTTTTCTCTCATGTTACCTGTTCAGACTGTCTCCCCTGTGCCAGACTGGAGGTGGCTGGATTCTGTATTTCTGGCAAACTACAAGAGGAGAGCTTTCCTGGTAAAATGATTTTATCGTTTCCTTCTAGCTGCTGCCCACAGATGGGATGATTCGCAAGCACTCACATGTGAAGATCGGTAGATACCACCAGGTACTCCCTACAGCACCCCCCAGTGACAGGGAATGCTGAGGAAAAGGCTGTCAGGAATGAGGAACCTTGCCCCTCTAGTTCTGCTTCTAAGGCCTCTCCCAGTGCTGCCTTTCTGTGTCTGGAGATGGGGGAAGGAACTGCTCCATGGAATGGGCTCCAGCTCGTGTTCTTACCCTGCAAAGAGGCTGGCTGTGGTCCTTCCTGTTCAGTCTCCCACCTGCTATGACAGGTTGCCTGCTTGCCTTGTGTTTGGTGGTGAACAAGCCTTCTGTTCTGAAGCAGCACTCCTGTTCCTGAAATGGAAATTATTCCCTAATAGTTCAGCACAGAGGCTGTCCTGCAGGTGGGATTATTGGCTCATGTGTTCTGCTGCTCACCTGGTACCAGAGGTGTGCAAGGGGGGTAGTGCTTAGGGCCATGAAGTGGTTGGCCTGCACAGCCTGAAGCTGACTTTTCTTCTCTGTCAGCACTTGCAAGAGCAGTTGGACTTAGACCTCTCACCATTGGAGTACATGCTGAAATGCTACCCAGAGATCAAGGAGAAGGAGGAGATGAGGAAAATCATTGGCAGATACGGTTTGACAGGGAAGCAGCAGGTGAGTATGAGCTGTTGAGGTTTGCCTTTTGTTCCTTAGGGGAGTAGAGGTTCTGTGTTTTCTGTTACTCTGCTGATACCTGACAGTGTGAAACAGTATACAGCATGCCACACCACAGTATCAAAATGCTTTTTCCATCTCTGCTTTTGAAATTGGAGAAAAAAAAAATAACACAATGCTCATGGGAACTTTCTTTAGATCACAGCAGTGTGTGGGTTGGAAAGGGTGACTCCCTCAGACTCCAGGTGAAAAGAAAGCAAGTTCTGGTATAGTGCTAGACCTGAGCATGTTTTAATTATAATTTGAACTATTTTGCTTCTCTCTTATTTCCAAGATGAGTACCAGGCAGAAGTGCTAGAAGATTCTCAGCTGTTTGTAGGGTCCACTTGGTTCAGACAAGAGTGGGCTCACCTGTGGTGCTCTAAGTGCAAGCATGACATGCTCCTGTACGTGACACATCCTGTGTGTGGCAGTTGTCCACATTGCTGCAGTTCAGCGTTGGTTTTGCCCATTTATCACTGCAGAAGCTGAGAGTAGTTTGATTGTTGTGTCAGTGAATACCAGTCAGACCAATTAACTGTCCTTACACCCCTTTGGTACAAGCTGGGCCTTGCTGTGTACAGTCCTTCAGAAACCCCTGGAATTCCCTTCTTCCCTGGGTGGGAGAAGGTTGATGTAGGTATAAGGCTAACTGAGCATTTGTCTTCTTGTGTCATGGAGCTGCGGGGAGCCCAGGGCAGGCCCAAATGGTTTGGGTCAGGGTGGAAGGCTGTCAGGTAACTGCAGAGCTGCAAGCCATGTGTGTGTTGGGCAGGTGAGCCCCATCAGGAACCTCTCTGATGGGCAGAAGTGCCGTGTGTGCTTTGCCTGGCTGGCCTGGCAGAACCCTCACATGCTCTTCCTGGACGAGCCCACCAACCACCTGGACATAGAAACCATAGATGCACTGGCAGATGCTATCAATGAGTTCGAGGGAGGAATGATGCTTGTCAGCCATGACTTCAGACTCATCCAACAGGTAAGGACACTTGTGAGTTTTGTCAGAGCACCTTTCTAACATTTTAGTCATTAAAACAAGGTGTTTTCAACTGACTGGCTCTTACTCATCCCAAAAAGATGGGATGAGTGAAAAAAAAAAAATTGCGATTCCCTTACTGTGTTCATGTTAAACAATTGCTGAGCTAGCCCAGGAAAACATTAGGTACTTTAAATAAAATAAAAACCACCACAAATGTGAAGTGCTGATCTATCCACCATAGCTTTGGCTGCAAGTTCAGGTATGATTTTATTTTTCACTGTGATAGATCCAAGTAGTTCAGGTCAGGAACTACTTTTGTTTCAATTACCAATTTAGCAAGAAAGGCTTTTCATCTTAGTCCATGAACAAAACCAGAAATACAGAGGGGCCTAGGACTATGTGGAAAACACCAGGGAAGACGTTTCCCTGTAGATACTTTTCTTTGGTAGTCTAAATGTGAAAGTTATCAAACCTTTCTTGCCAGTCTTCAGAGAGTAATTTTTAGTTAACTTTATAATTTTGGTAAGATTGTAAAAATTTGTACTGCAAACCTCTCTCCTCCTTCTCCTCCTCGTTGTGTGTTTGCTCTCAGGTTGCACAGGAAATCTGGGTCTGTGAGAAGCAGACAATCGCCAAGTGGCAAGGGGACATCCTTGCCTACAAGGAGCATCTCAAGTCGAAGCTGGTGGATGAGGACCCGCAGCTCACCAAACGGACCCACAATGTGTGAGCTGAGGAGCCCCCAGGCCGTGTTCTCCGTGGGGCTGGTGGTGGCCGCGCCACTCGCCTGCCCGCCGGTGCCAGCGGGAGCAGAGCTGCTGCTCCTCTGCCTGTGTTCTAGGATTGCTGCAATACTGCTTCCCCTCGACTTGCCTTGCACCTCTATGTTTGGACAGAGCTGTTCTCTTCTGATCTGGCTACGTATGGGCAACTGTGTCCTTATTTAGACAATGTCCCATCTGAGCCAGGCCTTGGAATCTGTTGGCTTGGGGTCACGGCAGTGGCCATCGGGGTGTCCAAGCTGCAGTGATACACAAGTGGAGACCCCAGCCCAGCTTCTCCTGCCTTTTCCTTCCCAATTTCTGCTTCAGTTTAGATACTTCACTTCAAACTCCTCTGGCCTTGGTTTGTTTTTAACTATTATTTAACAGTGTAATTAACAGATCTGCCTGAGAATCCATCAGTCAATAAAGAGAGAAAAACAATCTTGTCTTGTTTTGTGAGCCGTGGTAGTTGGGTTGTGCTGGGGTGAGTCAGCAAGTCCTGAGCTTTGAGTGAGATCAGCCCTTCGTGCTAAATGCTCAGTTCCTCAGTACAACCAAAGCTGTGGCCAGAACTTGAGAGATGTGAAGTGGTGAGCACTGAGCTGTGGAGGCACTGAGCAGGGTCCTCGCACCTGGGGCACCTCTGCTCAGCCAGGCTGAGCACTGCATCTCCAGCGATTCACAGAACAGGCCATGGGTGCCTCTGTTGCAGACAGCGGCGGACACAACTTGAAAGTGTTCTGAAGATTATTGTTAGAGACAGAACATAGGTCTGTGGAATACCAGCGTGTGTTCTTACAAACACATGGGCTCTGTTGTGGCGTTTTGCTTCACCTTGAATTGTCTAATAGTAAGATTGAATAATATAGGCATTTTGGACTCTGAATTAGTTTCTTGTTCCTTGCAGGTGTAAGTAAAGACTAATCAACTGAAGTCTAGTTGTTAAATTTGTTCTCAATAACAGATTTTTGGAAAAGTTGGTGTTCAAATCTCACCCTGAGCCACAGAAGCTTGAATAAAATACATTTTTAATTTAGTACTAGAATAAAGGGCACTAAAGAGAAAGGTAGGTAGCAAATTGAGCCTAATAGCTTCTTTTGATCATGAGTCATCATTTTAATTATTTCTGACACATGAGAGTGACAGCACTCATCACAGGAGAGGCTCGTGTAGCCCAGCAGCCCATCTGGCAGCACAAGTGCCTGGGTGAATGGAAGGTAAGGACAAACAAAGGAGTTGTGCCCTCATGCAGTGCATTCTTTGGGGACAACTGACTGGCTTTGACTTTTGAGTAGTCTTTCCTTATTTTTCTTTCCTAAAGGGCCCATCAAAGTTGTGGCTGCTGCTGTGGAAGCACTGAGTATCATCCATAGGACAAATGTCACAATGTGAGCTGCTTTCAGTAGATCAAATAGGACCCTTCAGGTTTTTCACCCATTCTGGCAACGACCTGAGATGAGAAAAATAATATGTTTTCTAGGAAAATAATGCCAGTTAGTATAAGTGCTTCCAAGTTAGTTCAGCAGAAAGGTCTAGGTGGCAGTAAATGTCACCTGGATGAATATCTCACAGTGGAGGACATGGAAGTTATCAGAGCGAGGGTGTGAAAACTTGCAGGGAAGCGATTTCTGAAAAAACTGATGGGTCACAAGTTAAACAGTTATAGTTTAATGCAGGTCTGTTTGTTCTGCTCTCTAAGTTGTAGGAAGTGTTGGTGAGTTGGAAGCGGTTGTGAAGTGGCTCTGAGAATGGTGAGGTCACAGTCCTTAATGAAGCTAGAGCTATTTGTCCTATACTTCTTTTCCTTACCAAAGATTTGACAATTCATTCCACTAAATTTCAGATTTGTGGTAATAAATGGCGGATACAATCTTACACTGAGTTCTTTGGGATGGGTAAATCCCGAGAATGGCCTGGGGACGTTGGGATGACAGCCAGCATGAAGGGCAGTGGTTGGAGCATTGTCACAGCTCATGGAGCCAAGAAGAGCACTGTTACCTATCTGCTGCCGCAAAGAGAGAGGAACTTCCCAGATGCAGACGTGTCTCTGATCTATAAACAAGGGCCACAGGTACATGTTTGAAGCAAAAGCAGCTGTAGCTGCACTAAGGGTCACAGTAGGCCAGGGCTTGTAAAATGAAATCCATAAATGTGCTTTAACAGCCTTGATTTAACCTGTTTCATGGTGACAGTTTGTTGGGCTGTGCTGAAGCAGCTGTGGCAGATATGTCCTGGAGCACTAATCTCAGAGACAGCAACAAGCTGAGGCAGTACCACTTCAAGCTGTTTCAGCTGAGAATTTTCTGGTTTTGCAGAAAAGCAAAACTATCAATAAATTACAAGAATTGCTCCTTAGGTGCTAGGATGGTCATTTCTGTAAAAGAAGTGACCCAGTGCCTGCACGGTCACACTTCCCTGTTATCCAAAAGAAAGGTTGGCTCTAACACAGCCAGAGGTGGCAGGTGCAGGCTTGTGGGATTCCCTGGTGTGTGTGCTGCAAGTAGGTCCATACAGCACAAAACCAGCAGCAGTTTGAGGCAGGCCTAGCACAGCAGCAGCCTCTAGCACATGCAGTCTAGGGAAGCAGATGGTAATTCTCCAGACCTGAGGGTTCAGAGCTGCCTCGGTGTACTGCTCGGTGGAGGAGCCTCCACCGTCGGTGTGTAAAGACTTTCTGTGCCTAACGCTGAGTGACCAGCTGCTGTTCCTCCACCAACGGGCTCCCTTCCAACTAAATGGGTTTTTTCAGAAAAGACAGCTGTGTGTTCATCACTGTGTAATGCTGTGGATCACAAACAGGGTGGCAGCAGGGGAGGGACACAACAGCCCTCAGCTCCTTCAGTACGAGAGTCCCTCCCTGTGTGCTGAGAGCAAGGAAACACAGCTCCCATTGCAAGGAGGGTGGCGGAGTGTCCCTCTGAGGGGGGAGCCTGTACTGTTCCTTGACAACACAGGGCCCCTTACGAAGCACAAGTGGTGATGTCCCCTGCTCCTCACTGCTAGTATCAGTCACTCCTGTTTAAGAGGATCCCACCACCACATATCTTCACAAGCCCATTCTCCTTCACAAATGCGCTGGCATGACCATTCCAGCCCATACTGCCTGGTCACTAGTGTTTTGGTTTCTGGGAGCAAGAACCCCGCTGTGGCACTGACTGCCCTTGTCACTGTGACAGTTATTTGCACTAGGGGAGTGGGGTCAGGCGCCTCCCCATGAAGATAGGCTGAGAACAAAACAATTCAGTGAAACACTGAGGGCTGCACAAGCTGTAACAGAATCACTGCCTGATGCGTAGGGCTCCCGAGCTCACTCTCTGGAAGATGTGATTTGCTCAGGATGTGCCAGTATGATGTGTGTACCTGAGCAGGAGATTCCACATGTCAGCACAGACACCCCCACCAAACAAGGTGTGTTCCCCCACCAGAGAAGCATACTGGCATCACTCTTTTATGAAATGGCTGTAGTGGTGTCTGCTGAAAGGCCTCCTTTTCTCTCCAAAGTACGGAAAACTCTGTTTTGTCCATGTCTCTGCTGTGCTGCTGCACATTTTTCCCAGCTAAGCCTAAATCCTGTGTCACGATTACCCTCAGTGTAATGATTGGTTTCCAAACAGGTCAAATCCACACTTGGGGTGTCAGCTTTCCACTGCCCCCCTCCTGACATTCCAGGCTCTGTTGTGTGCAGCAGGGGGATCCCAAGAGCAGGCTAGGTAGCATGGAAATTTGGCTGGTAGTATGTTTACAGTGCCATCGTTTCATCTCTAGACCAATGCTTCCTGCAATTACTGGGTTTCCCCTGATGGCATTATCTGCTCCATAGAACATATGTGATTCCATTTGATTCTGGAGTACCCTGAGTACTCCAGTTCATAGCCTTGTAACAAAGCAAGATCCATCCTTTCACTAAACTCCTTTTGGACCTGGGAATGGCTCTTCTCTGGTAATTATGTCCCCTGTAAATCAGATGCTTTGGCTCTTGTCCCTCTTTGCCCTGGTTACTCTCAAACTTGTCAGGTCTAAAAGTCTAATTGAATCTGTCGCTTCCAAGCTCCTCTCAGGCCAGCTGCTTTTCATTTAGTGCAAAGTGGAATCATCAGCCACAGGTGTGTACTTGTCCTGCTTCTTGGGGGCTGCAGCTGAGGCAGGTTAGGTCCTGCTGCCTGTGCTATATAACCAGCCTCACAGCACTTGCTGACTGTTCTTTTGGAGGTTAAGATGAGCTCAGAGCCTTTGAAGAAACGTGGTCATGCTGTTGCTTCTGGGAAAAAAAGCTCTAAGAGGAAGCCAAAGAGAAAGGAAGCATTTTCAGTCTACATTTACAAAGTACTGAAGCAGGTGAGTAAATGTTTCTTTTCTACTAGAAATTGTTTTGTACATAAAGTAACTTCTGCCTGTTGTATGTTAGCACTATAAAGAACAAGGAAGAAAAATCTGGGTTTCTAGCGAGATGGGGAAAGAAAAAACAGTGTAAGTGCAGGTATGGTGACTCTCAGGAATTGAGGGAGTGGATTCTAGGGGTAGTAGCAATGGATCCAGAGCAGAAAGTGTTTCCTAGAGGGAATGAGCTCTGGTGCTTAGCTCTGCCTGAAGAAGTAATTTCACGCAAGTCAGTACAGTAGAAATAGTTGCTTCTGGCCCTGTGAGTAGATGTCTGGTGATTTCTGATGTGGAGATGAGAGAATTTTTGGAAGTGGCCATGAGTTTTCTAGGCCACAGCTGTCAGCATGAGCCTGTAGCTAGGACTTGGAGACGGGAGTATTTCCATCCCTCACAGCCATGTTTTCCATGGGGATTGTGAGGCGGCTTCTGCCAGTGCAATCCCAAAACTCCTATAGCATTATGGGAGCCTATCCAGAGTTTAAAGTGGCCCGTGATTCGAAACCCTTAGGGTGGCAGCCGCGGGTGCTTTTGGAGTTAGAGTGCCCTGTCTGGGCTGGGGAGCGGAGCTGCCGGGTGTGCGAGGCTGAGCCGGTGTCCGGTTACCATCCGGCAGGTGCACCCCGACCTGGCCATCTCCTCCAAGGCCATGAGCATCATGAACTCCTTTGTCAATGACATGCTGGAGCGGCTGGCCGCCGAGGCCTCGCGCCTGGCCCGGTACCGCTGCCACACCACCGTCAGCAGCCGCGAGGTGCAGGCGGCCGCACGGCTGCTGCTGCCCGGCCAGCTGGCCCAGCATGCCGTGTCCGAGGGCACCAAGGCCGTCACCAAGTACACCACCAGCAAGTGACCAGCTGAGAGCAGCCCGGGCCTGCCGCCTTCTCCTGCAGGAGATGTGTTGGGTCTTACCTAACTGAGAAAGCAAAACCTCGTGTTGTCTGCTTGCAAATAAAAAAATGCATAGAGATCGTGTCTTTCATCTTTGGATCACAAGTTGTGAGGTGGTTTGAGCCATGGGGATTCTTTGGTAGGGCTGGAAGGACACCTGCTGTTTGAAAACATACATATGCAACTAGGAGCAGGGACCACAGGGTATGCCTGGGCAAAGCTGGGGTCATTATGGGAAGCATAGTGGGTTCTCTGCAGTTTTCCAAACTCCTTCCTATGGCTTTCAGGTTCCTGACTGCTAAAGACTTCTGCTGCCTTTGACTTTCTTGCTGTTCTTCAACTGCTTCCAAACTGTGGTGGGTCTTTCTGCCCAAGTTATCAGTTTATACTGGTCAGAGTAGATACTAAATCTTCCTGGGCCAATAGGATGAAATAAGCACTGGGTAAAGGGTTCTTCTAATGTTTATAAACGATTTTCAAAGCTGTTGTTCTTTGTTTGGGTTTCTTCTGGTAGGCTGTGGGGATGAGAGCTTTTCCTTATTAGCTGTTTTTGTGTATTTTTGTTAATGTTGTTGAATTTGGGTTTTGTCGGGGTTTTTTTTGTTTGTTTGTTTTTTTCCTTCTGGTGAAAACTTTCTCCTTTTCTGGACTAGGCAGATTGAAGCAAAATGATCTTCACTGACAGGAAAACCATACTCTTCTTTTTAGACATGTGGCCATCATCTCTACTTAATTCCAGTGTCTTTAAAGAGAACTTTATGTTGCAGGGCTCTAAAACTGGGCTAGGACTGGGTGTCCTGTGTTCTGCCTCATATTAGTGACTGGCCCTCACTGCCTTTCCTTGTATCCCCAAGTGCTTCTTACAGGAGGGATCTAGGGCCCTGAAGGGAGCATGGGCATACTTCTGTCTGTCCACATGGAGCCTGGGCAACCACAGGGCTGAGCGTTGTGTCCAGAGCTATGACCCTGTGGTGGGTTCTTGGCTGCCCTGTAAGCACAGCACCTTCTTGGGGTGTGTGGGGCTGTCCTGGATTCCTGCACAGAGGTGCTGCCTCAGGGTCTGTGGTGGAGTGAAGAAAACGTGCTCCATGTTCTGGGTGAGGATCATAGAACAGTTTTGATTGAAAGGGACCTTAAAGCCCATCCAGGTCCACCTCCCTGCCACACATAGGGACACCTACTACACCAGGTTGCTCCAAGCCCTGTCCAACCTGGCCTTGAATGCTTGGGCATCCATAACTTCTCTGGGCAACCTGTTGCAGTGCCTTTTGCCAGCTTCTGGCAAAAGGCACTGTCGGGTCTGGATTTTAATGTCTTGTCTTCACAGCCATTATCAGAATAGGGTTACCAGGAGGTGCCGGAGCTGTGTTAAGTTTCAAGGTGACAGTAAATGGGCCAGTCCTGGATTTCCCCAGCTTCTGAGGTGCTGCTGAGTCTCGTGAGCTGTGACAGATGCTGATCTCTGGTGTGGGCCGGACAAGATGTATGTGATGCTTCTAGGGAGAGCACAGGAGGCAGCAGCACTGAGCATCTCACCTTCAGCTGCATCTCTGCTGCTGCAGAGTGGGGCTGGCTGGGGGACAGAGTGAAGGGGCTCTGCTGGGGGCTCCATTTCCTTTTGTCTGTAGGACAGCATTGAGGAGCAATCTCTCCCCTGTGCCTGGCCTGCAAGCCAGAACTGGACTTGAGCAGAGGTGTGTGGGCTGCAGCTATTTTCCTCCCTCTAACCCTTGTGGTGGCTGTGCTGTGGGGAGAGGCTCTATGGCTGGTATTGGGGGCAGAGGAGCCGTGGGGATGCTCAGCTGCATGCCTGGACTGGAGGCAGGCCTGGGAGAGTCCAGCCAAAGAGTGGGAGGCTGAGCAGGCTCCATTTGCAGCAAGCAGGTGAGCAGCTCATCTCCTTGCTGAATCTGTTCTTCTGCCCACTAGGCCACGTGTCTGTGCTTGTGTTCCGATCTCCCCAAGCTGAGGAGAGGCAAGTTTTGCCTTGATCCATAATTGTGGAAAGGAACGAGGTTCTAAACATATCTGCAAGATATGAGGTTAGATGTTGGAAAACAAAGTGATAATTCAATTTTTTTTTTATTATCCATAAAAGAGAAAAGCAGGAAAATAGAAGAGAAATGCCAAGAATAATTCTAAAAAGCACAGGAAGGGGTGAACACCACCATGGGTCCAGAGGTGGCTTAGAGAGTGCAATGGGGGAGATCTGAGTTGGGTCTTTACCTGGTCAGCTCCCTCTGAGAACTGGCAAGAAAGCCAGAGAGGGAGCAGAGCCATGGCAGCCATGCAAACCTGGTGGGGCATGAAAAGCCTCATAGGAGCAGCCAGGACAGTTAAGGACAGCAAAGACTGACATTTTGCAGTCCCTGTGGCAAGTTAGGTACATGCTTACAGAGGGTATTGAAAGTGGCAAGGTCACAGAGACATCCTATCAACAGCGGGCATGTGGAATCTTCATCTTCGCTGGCTAAAATTTCATTGGCTGCTCCTCAGAGTCTGGTGAAGTTTGCCTGATGTAGCAAAAGTTTATTGCTTGGTTGCCAGATGTGTCACCTACAAGCTCTTTTAATGACCAGTAAAGGAGGTGCCCAACTTTCTAAAATAAACCTGTTTCTGTTCGTTGTTGAAGGCAGTTCAAATTCCAAATCTTTCTCTTTGAGGAGGCAATGGAGAAACATTCCTCACTTTTAAGTCGTTTGCTCCAGCTTGTCCCCCTTTCCAGCTCTCCCAGCCGCTCTCTGAGGGATGGGCAGTGCTGAGGAGCAGCCGGAGCTGCAGTTCTGCTCCTGCCCTGGAGATGGGTCTCTCTGACTGCCTCATCTCGGATCCATTTCTGCGGCACGAGCCCGGGGACCGTGCGACATTCTCCTCCGGCAGGAACCTGGCTGGATACGGTGCTGATCTATGGTGAGGTGAGGGGCTGTCTCCTGCAGATGTCTGATGGAGCATCGGGTGAGCCCCAGAGGAGTAAGGATTTAAAGGTGCAGGTGTTTGAGTCTCCAGTACTCCACTTTTGCATCCTGCTGCGTGTCACATCCCTCTCTTCCCTTCCGCCCCCAACAAAGACCTGAGGAATGGAGTTGGAGATTGGGCTCGCATTCCTCTCACCAGATCCCTGCATTTCCTCGGAAATGTGATCGGTAGTGCAGATGTGCTGAGGGGCAGAAGGAGGAAGTTGCTCTTGGAACGAGGGAGTTCTGCACAACCTGCCCACGTTGTCCCTTGCACATGTCCCATGTGAGGGGCTCATCTCTGGCTGTGCAGGGATCCTGCTGCTCGTTTCCCCAAAGTAAATCCTGCTGGAGCTGCCCCGGGATGCCTGCACAGGATGTCCCGCAGGGCTGTCTTTTCCTGAGAGCTCACCCTGTGTTTTGCTGATGAGCTCCGGCCAGAGCCATGCCTCAGCTCAGCTGCCTCCAGACTGGGCTTGTGGCTCCTGTAAGATGTGGGCAAAGTCGCTTTTAGGCTCTGCTGCCCAGTAGGGATTCACGGGGCACTGACCGCTGCGAGAACAACTCGGAAGTACTCAGGTTACACTAAAAGCAAAGCTTGGCGCCTGTGCAGGCTCTCTTCCAAAGTGTTTTGGGGCTGCCTTGCTCCACGAGTCTTTGTCCAGGTCTGCCTATGTCTTTGCAAGTCTCACAGAGAGTTTTTAGTGCTGCAACACTGCATCACTGTCATGTTGCACGTCCCTGGCCCCATGTCTATGTTCTGACTAAGCTGTGCGTGTCTGTGGGCTAGAAACAATTCATTTTTTTTGTCCTTTCTTCAGCCTCTCAAAAAGAGCACCATAGTGCTGAATGAGCATTCATGAAAGTATCACCAGTGTCTCTGTTCTCTAAGAGAGCAATGGCTTAAGAGCATGTGCTCTTTCTCTGCCATGGAGGAGGACCAGGAGGCAGAGCATCCCTGAGGTCTGTTAGGAGTGGAGCAGGTTTGAGGGAGGGAGCTTTTTGGGCAGTAGAGGCTGGCAGCAGTGTGCAGTCCTGTGTGTATTCCTCTTCCCATGTTGTGTCCCTTGGCAGCCGTGTTGCCAGGTGGTGCTCCCGTGTCTCATTAGATGCTGTTCCAAATAGCGGAGGCAGGAGCAGTCCAGCACATGGAGGAAAATGAGCTGGTGATGGATAGCCCTGGTGATGCCAAAGCTGTTAAAATGTGAACCTCTGATGTACAGCCGGGCCTCCAGCAATGGACTCTCATCCTCTCCGTGCTCAGCTGCTTGTGTGTGGGGATGGTGCTGCTCTGCGTCACCTCCCTTCTCTGTTGAGTCTGGGGCTGGCTGCTGTCTCCGAGTGGTGGCCTGAGAATCCCTGCATGGAGGGAAGGAGAGGGGTAATAGCCAAAGGTCAGGCAGGCACTCCCCCCTCAGCAGACGCACTGCTGTCTAAAGCTCTGTCCCCCTGATGCTGCCAGTGCTGCAGTGGGACTGACGTCCACAGCGCTCTTGGAGCTGTCTCTCCCTGTGTTCTCATCAGCAAGTGTTACTACAGCGAATTTGTTTCCTTGGGTTTTTCCTCTCTTTTCATGCTCTGTATGCTCTGGATTCCTGCATGTAGCCTACAATAATGCTGCTTTCTTCATCTCCCCTGTGCCTGGGCGTGTGGGAAGGATTTAGACTAAGTGAAAAAGTAAATCTTGTGTTGGAACTATAACTTCCAGGGCCACATAAAGAGGGTCAGGAGGCATCCTTGCTCTCATCCTTGTCCTCTCCCTGTGTAGCCCCGCATAACCTGATGCCAAACTGGGGAGAGACAGGAGGACCTGCTGTGTGGCGAGGTGCTCCCCAGCACGGAGCCCTGGGGGCTGACTCGCAGTGCCCCGGGTGCCTGGAAGCTGCTTAGGGGCTGGAGGTCACTGGGGTGGGGACAAAGGTGTGTTCTCACATAAGCCATGTGCACTGGCCTGGGCTCAAGACAGGTATCAGTGGCGCCGTGTTTGCCCTCCAAGGAAGAGGAGGATGCTTCCATGTGCCCCATGCAGGGTGTGGGGCTGGAGAGGAGGATGACATGGGCAGAGTGGCCCCATGAGGAATGGCTGCTGCAGGCCACACGCCGTTTTCCCATTAGTGAGTGTTTAGTTCAGCGTTTTAAATAATTGTGTCCTCGGAATGATATTTAAAATCCATTTGGGAGGCAATGAGGCGGGAAAGTGCCTGTGCCATTGTGATGACGCTGCGCAGGCCGTGCCACACATGCATATTACAAACTCGTTACAGGCTCGTTTCCACGCACGCTGCTCCCTCCCCACACAACCTCGTTCTGAGGCTCTGAATGCATCTCCCCCGCCATGGCTGTGGTGCTTGGCCCCATGGAGACATTTATTTGACGAGATAGACATGGGTGAGAGATAAGGCACAGCCAGGTCATGTCACTTGGGTGTTGTCCATGGGAACAGAGGTGTGTGGGCCATGCCTGGTGATGGAACTGTTGTTCAGGGGTCCTGGCCTTCACCAGTGGTCGCTTTCTGAGCAGCCCTTGGACTTGTGTCACTGCAGGTTCCTGACCCTGAAGCCCCAGGGCTTTCAGCTCTGGGCACTGTTGGAGGAGCTGTGTCAGCTATCTGAGGCTGGCTCTGGAGCTGAGGACAAGCTGTGCTCCTGAACGTCCATGGCAGATGCACGAGCTGTGGGACTGGGTGTGAGGGAGCTGATGGAGCAGCAGCAGTGTCAGCAGCAGTTCTGTGGGTGCTGGTTAGTGGCTGGCTGGAAGAGTGGCCTTGCTGCTCTGTTTCTCTCTGACTGCTGTGTGGGCACCCTCTGCTGCCCCCTCAAGCCATGCATGATAGAAATGTGGGAGGACAAGGCAGTATTCAGTCCTTACCCTCTTCTTCCTGACCATGTTCAGGCCCTCCTAGCCAGGGTCTCCCAGCTGTGGTTATTCTCAGTGCTATATTGTGACCAAACATTAGTGGGGTAAGGATGAAAGCCCCAGGTGTACTTAAAGACAAGTTGTATTCTGACATTTGTCTCTTGCTCAGTGACCCAGCTGGCTGCTCTTCTGGATAGGAAATGGATGGCTCTGACACCCTTTTCTCTGCCTGCAGCTGAAGATCCTCAGTGCCCTCAATGTCCCTGTGGACTTTCCTACTTGGCACCTATGGGTGCTGGGCTCGGAGATGCTGAAGGAGGCTGCTTGTGTTTTGTGAGTTTGGTGGGGTTTTTTTTTTTTTTTTTTTTTTTCCTTTCTTTGTGGATTTTTTGTTTGTAGTTTTAGATTGACTGGTTTTCTTGAAGTGGTTTGAGGGATTTTTTTTGTTGTTGTTAGCTATGGGAATGGGAGAAAATGTCCAGGGTAGCTGGTGCAGTCAAGAATGTGCAGACCCAGGCCTGTGAGATGCTGAGTGTGAACACACTGCCTTCCCTCAGCCAGCATGGAGGGGGTAATGGGGTGGGGGACACCTGCAGTCAGAGCATTCCTCCCAGGAACCTTCCCTGGGTGGCCTTGGGTGCCTGAATAGTGCTGAGTGTGAGGAGTTTGGGATTCTGCTGCCAAGCCCATAGCTGGGTGAAAATGATGGCATTGGTTCCTGGAACAGCACAAGTTGTAAAGACAGGTTGGAGTGGAACTAAGAGTTCTTAGCTTGTCCTTTTCCTCATCTCTTAGGGAATCCAGACTTCCTGTACTCAAAGTTCCCCAAGTCAGGGTTGTTGCTCTGAGCCCCTCACCTGGCTGGAGGAGACTCTGAAGCTTGAATGTGGGTTCCACGTGGAGCTGGAGGTAGAGCCACTGCATCCTTCAGGAGAACAGTGTGCTCCCAGCCCAGCACCAGGGGGATGCTGCATGTGCTCACTGGCACAGAGCATCTGTGCTGTGGCAGTGGTAATGTTTGGCATGATCTCAGTCCTGGGACTGGTTTGTGGACCCTCTTCAGTTACAAGGTCCTTACATAACGCTTTTCTCTGCTCTGAAAACAGCTGCCAAAAGGAACACAAGCAAAGTCTGGCTCCCTGTTTGATCAGCACCTCCAGCCACACCACAAAGAACTTGATTACAGTTTGGGACCAATGTGACAGTGTTGTACAAGCTGTTTTTCTTGTGGCTCACCTCTCTGCCCTTCTGTATCCTGCCCAGCCCTGTGGGCAGCCAGCCTTGGTGCCCTGGGGAAGGAGCTGATTGCTAGAGCAGTGTATGGTGCTTGTGAGGGTCTTTTGGTCCCTGTGGGGAAGACCCTGTCCTTAGTCCTTTATGACTTCTGACACCAAGTCTGATCCAGGCCTTTCCCAAGCTCCCCATCACTTCCCTACCTCCCTGCCGTGGTTGCCCCCACCTTGCTCTGCCCCTTTCTCAGTGGGAGCGCCGTGTGGAGCAGGGGCTCTCTGCAGAGCCAACAAGCACAAAGGGAGCATTTCCAGGCTGCCTGCCACCCCTCTCCTGTGCCTAGTCCATGCTGGCGATTGCACCTAGCAGCTGAAAATAAGCCCTGGGAAGAGGGGGAGGTGGTGATGAGGAGCTGCCAAGCCAGGCTATTTATACTGGGTGATTCAGGCCTCTGCCTGAGTCCAGCCAGATGCAGGGGAGCTGGAAGCCAGGAGCAATCTGCAAAGGACAAACCCTTGAACAAGAGGGTCTTTGCTGTAATAGCTCATTTTCTTTGTGGCTCAGACTTCTCTGGTTAGTTACCTGTGATGGACTGCCCCTTCCCTCTCCGCTCTGCCCCTCAACGTTTGCTGCAGCCGGCTCCATGGAAGGATTCCTGCAGTGTGAGGTCCCACCACAGTGAGCACAGCCTGAGCCCAGAAGGCTGGGGACACCAGCACAGCCGCCTGGAGCCACTGGAGTGCCAGGATCTGCTGGTGCAGAATGCACTCTTCACTGGAGACCTGGACATGGTGCAGAAGTACTTCACCAAGAGCGCAGCTGTCAACCTCATCATTGAGACCAGGGGCGATGTGCTGCGCTGGACTAGCAGTAAACGTGGTGGGTATGAGTGGCTGGGACATGGGATAGAAAACACCCAGGATTGGGTCCAAGGATAGGGCTCAGGCACCCAAGAAAAATATTGGAAGGAATCCCCAGTGGTGGAAGAAGGACTTGAGAAGAACAGCTTTAGTGTGAGGAAGGAAGTTTCCAAGGCTGTACAACAAACAGTAGCAGGCTTGTTGAAGGTGGTATGAGGCAGATCTACCAGGAAATTATGAGAATAGGGCCCCTGGAAGAGTTGCTGGAGAACCACATCCTCAGGACTGTCCTGTTAGAGATTGCTGGGATGGATGTGAAATACGTGTGAGGTGGGGAGTGTGCATGGGTGAAGAGGCACCAGAATGCTGCTCTGTTCCATGAGATAGGTTTGACAAGGGGAGCAGAAATCCAGTCCACGAGAAAGATGGTGGAAGCAAACTTTCCTCAGTGACAGGAGGTAGGAGCTGATCATTCTTAGTGCTTCTCTCTGTACATCTCAGTTGTCCATCCCTACCTTGTCAGGCACATCTTGGGCCTACTACACATGCTTCCATACTCTCTGGTCCCTTTTACTTACCTTCTCATCAACACTGTCTATAAGCTTCTCAGCAAGCGATGCAGCTGGTGTGCCCAGGGAGAGGTGTGCTGGGCAGCCTGATGTGCCCTGGTTCTTGCTGCTGTCAGCTAGTGATGTGGTGCAGGCAGACTCCCAGAATTTAAGAGCATCAAGTGGGGAAGGCCTTTGACTGTATTGGTCCTGGTTTAGGGAAAATCTGGGAGAATGCCTCCTCAACAGAAGGCTGGTGGCAAAAGCCACCCATAGGAGAATGGAAGAGCTGTTGACAAAGCTGCTTTCCCAGAGGAGAAGGCCAAATGTCCTGGTGCTTAGACAGATGTCAGTTTTGTGGGGATCCATTCCAGCAAGAGACAAATAGGGTGCGTGGTCTTGCCAGTGCACATGCTGCTGCTTGAGTGGTGAAGATTATTTACCGAGCTGCAAGATTTGTAAGACCTAGGTTTTGAATTGTTACAGTCTACTTAGGAATGAAATCCCTAAAGGTATTACCCTTTGTGTGAGGCCATTTGTCAATAAAACACGGACTGGGTGTGGTAACTCCGGTGTTATCCTAGGCTGGCAGTCACCGGAGCAGCCAGTCTCTCTGCTGGGGAAGGTTTGTGCCCCAGAGAAAATGGATCAATATAAAACAACTTCATCCAGAAATTTCTCTAATCAACAAAGTTTAAAGACATGAAAACCCCAACCAAACAAGATCATTCATCTTGCACAGAGCAAAAATGTGTTGCCAAATCTATCAGATAAGAATACAGAACAAAGACCAAAACAAACCTTCATGCTACCTGAGGTGTGTCTCTGTATCTTGCTGATGGTGCAGGAAGAAGCTCCGAGAATTCAGTGACCTAAACAGTAGGTTCTAGTGACCTTGTCTTTCCCAGATCACCTCACTGGTATTTTAAGGTGCCCAGAGGAAGTGTAAACTGTCTAGTGTCACTGATACTTACACTGCTTTATGCCTCCCTGGTGCGTGACTGGGAACCTCAAGCTCTCATGGTATACCTGCTTATATCCTTGGGTAAATAGAGGGTCCCATCAGGTGAGAACATCTACCAGGGCCTTCCCTTTCTTTACCTTTTTGTAGGCTACATTTCAGTTAGACAAGGTGGAGTTTGCACACACAGAGCAAACTGGATATTGTCAGCATAGAACTTATTCATTTATTTTCATTACTGAGAAGGGTAAAGTTCCCTGTCTTACACTCTGCACTGGTCCTCTGGTAATTGTTGCTTGGTGGTCTACTGGGGTCACTTAACTGCATGATCTGAATAGTTCCATGACACAAAATTAAACTGAACTCTACTAGCCTTCCATGCAGTTTGCCATGTTCTCTCGATCACATGGTGTGAACAATGTGTGCAGGGTGCTGCTGCCATGTGAGCAGGGCATGCTCTCCTGTGACCGAGGAGGGATGTGTGCAGCCAGCTGGGGTCAGAGGAGAACGCCAGCTCGGGTGACAGGACTGCAGTGAGCAGCCGAGCCAGGCGAGTGTCTGAGGACTGAAAGGGAACACTAAAGCTATGCATGGGCTTTGTGCAAGCCTGCATATCAAGAAAAAGGAGGAAGTGGGGAGGGTCTAAAGGATAATTACCCCAATTTTTTCCCATCCTTGTACCTATTGCTACCACTTCTTTGGCTTTGATTAAAAATAGCTGTTCTGTAGCTTGTTTAAAAATCTTCCCAATGCCAGTGGCTCAGGTGCAACTGGTAAATGGGTGTGCAGTGCTGGAGACGTGTGTGGAGCCAAGAGGTGAACAAAGGTATGGAGATGTGTGTGGAGCTGCTGTGCTCATGCTGTTGTGGTCTGGGCAACAGTGGGCAACATGCTGAGTAGGCATGATACCATTTCCCTCTCTGTTGTCTTAGTGATGTCTCATCCCCATTTCTACACTTTAAGCTCCCCTGCCCTTCCTGAGGGTTTTGTCTTCACAGCAGGGCACTGCTGCTTGAGTGGAGAGCCTTTATCAGCCTCTTGGCCCCAGCATTTGGTCACAAGGTTTCCCAGAATAGAACAGCTGAGACTTGAGCTGTGCCCAGCCTGAGCCAAAGAGAGGGGTGTGATGCATTCCCCCTCCCTGCAGAATGCCCTGGGCTGGCAGGCAGATTCTGGGCCCAAACACAGGCTGCTGGTGGGGCTGTGCCTCAGAGCCTGGCTGGGGTGCACCAGCAGGTCCTGTCCTGGTCTCTGAGCAGAGTTTGGGCGTCATGGGCAGTGTCACAGGTGGAAGAGATGAGAGCCAGGAGCCCATCCGCACCCAGCAGGCATGTGGCCCTGCCCAGGTGTTCTGGCAGGCCCTGCTGGCCGGGGATCAGGGCACTGTCGCCAAGATCCTCAGAGATCCTCAGAACAACCTGAGCCCCAGTGCGGTGTTTGACACCAGTGACCTGGAAGAGTGGAAGAACTACCGCTTCAATCCCCGCAGGCTGAGTATGGGGCAGCAGTGGGGCTCAGCCTGGCTGTGTGCTGCGGGGCACGGCTGCTGCTGGGGCAGTGTGTTACGGGTGCTACTGGGCTTGCAGAGCAGTGGGAATGGGAGCAAGAGCATGGGGACGTGCTCAGGTTCTCCTGTGTTCCTTGTGGAAGGGGGTTCCCGCTTCTGAGAGCGCAGGGTGCATCCAGGAAACCTGGTCCCTCCCGCAGGGATTGTCTTAAGTGCTTGGGAACTGCTCTGTGCAGCCTGCTCTGTGCTGTGGACTCCCACCATGGGTTGTGCCAGACTGTCACAACAGGAGTTAGACCTATGAGATGGTGCAGTTTGAACCTGGCCCTGGAAAACACAGGTGCCATACTGCCTCTGCAAGCAGGAGCCGAGAGGATTGCACCATGCAGTCTGGGATGTCCTCCAGCTCAGTCTGGGTAGGCAGCAAGAAACACAGTTTAAGGAGATTTTTCCTGTAGCATCTGCAGGCTGTTAGCCAGCAGAAAGCACCGGCTCAGCGGTGGTTTGTGCTGGGTCAGCATCTTTGAGAGCTGGCACATTTCAGCCCCTTGCTCTCTCCTAGGCTCTAGATGTCTGTCTCTGCTGTCTGTAGCTTGTTGTCTGCACCCTGCTCAGGGCTTGTTTGAGTCCCCTGTGTGTGTGGCAGTTGGCTCTGACACCTCTCTACTGCCTGGTTCCTTGTGTTTGTGGTGCTTCACACATGCTGTTTGGCCCAGCCACCTCACTGCCATCAGCCTGCTCATGCCCCAGACCCTTCATCTGCTGCGCCCCTGACAACAGAAGCCCCATGTACCCACCTGAGCCGCAGGTGAGGGGCACTCTCACTAGAACAGCCTCTCCTGCGGGCTGCGGCTCCCTGGAGCTCCTGTCCGCAAGGCTGAGAGCCTGCCAGGGATCTCTGCCTTTGGCGGGCTAGTCCAAATGCAGGGATCTTGCAGGGAGGGGACTTGATGTCCCTTGAGGGGAAACACACGTGTCTTCGGGGGTTGTACCCCAGGTACTTCAAGGAAAGTGGCAGGTCTTTGTGCGCCGCGGCTGGACGTGGCTCCCTGACCCCTCTTCCCTGCAGGACTGTGGTCGCTGAGCTACGAGCAGGAGCTCACCACGCCGCTGCACATCACGGCCGGCCGGGGCTACGCGGACTGCCTGCGGCTGCTGCTGCTCCGCGGCGCTGCCGTCGACTTTGCTCCGGGCGGCAAGACCGCCCTGCACGAGGCTTGTGCAGCCGCCAGCACCGCCTGCGTGCGCCTGCTGCTCGGCTCCGGGGCCGATCCCGAGGCTGTCTCCGAGGATGGCTACCGGCCCCTGCACCTCTGCAAGAGCTCCGACTCCCTCGAGTGAGTCCTGCCCGGGGGAGCGCAGCCTGCCTCCCTCCCCCTCGAGACTAATCCCCTGTAGGAGGGGTCCCACCTCTCCCCTGAGGGTGGGCTGGTGGGTGCGGAATGGGGGTGGCCTTGGTGCCTGTTCCTGCGCTGGGATCGCCTCTGAGGTCCAACCTCAGAGGTGACTGCAAGCTCCTGTCCCCAGCAGAAGCAGCTGAGGAGCCAGTGGTCACACTGTAATGTTCAGGGCATTCCTGCACAGATCCACTGTGGTCACACTGTAATGTTCAGGGCGTTCCTGCACAGATCCACTTGGTCACACTGTAATGTTCAGGGCATTCCTGCACAGATCCACTGTGGTCACACTGTAATGTTCAGGGCATTCCTGCACAGATCCACTTGGTCACACTGTAATGTTCAGGGCATTCCTGCACAGATGCACTTGGTCACACTGTAATGTTCAGGGCATTCCTGCACAGATCCACTTGGTCACACTGTAATGTTCAGGGCGTTCCTGCACAGATCCACTTGGTCACACCGTAATGTTCAGGGCATTCCTGCACAGATCCACTTGGTCACACTGTAATATTCAGGGTGTTCCTGCACAGATCCACTGTGGTCACATTGTAATGTTCAGGGTGTTCCTGTGCAGTTCCACTGTGCATGCCAGCAGGCATCAGGTGTGACAGCACTTTAAGAGGTCTATGCAGAGTTATCTGAATTTAGGGTGACAGTATCTCTGCTCACCATTCATCCTGGCTTAAAAACACTGCTCCAGGGCATGAGCAGCAGGGATCTTTGGACTCTGGGGAAAAGCTGGGGTGGTGCAGATGTGGGAGCTGGGAGGTGGAGATGAGGCATGGTCACCAAGTCGCCTTGGCCCACACAGGTGTGTCCAGCTGCTGCTGCAGCATGGTGCCAGCGTGAACAGCCAGACAGAGGAGGAGAAGGACACGGCACTGCATGTGGCATCACGGCATGGCCTGGCAGAGCACGTCCGGCTGCTTCTGCACCAGGGTGCTGAATTGGAGGTGAAGAACAAGGAGGGGCAAACACCACTGAATGCTGCCTGTGCTCAGCACCATCAGCCCCAGGACATGGACCGCTACTACCGGGTCTGCCAGCTGCTGGTGGAGAGCGGTGCCAGCATCAACGCTGAGGATCGGGACCGGCAGCACCCACTTCACCTGGCCTGCAAGAATGCCAACGCTCAAATCGCAGAGTTACTGCTGGCCCGGGGTGCCAATGTCAATGTCATGAACTACGGCGGCAACACGGCCCTGCACAACATCCTGCAAGTGGCTGCCTACAAGCTGGAGCATCACCCAGAGCTCGTGGTACGGGCGCTGCTCAACCACGGAGCCGTCCGCATCTGGCCAGGTTCCCTCCTCAAGGTGCGGGGAGTGTGCTGGGAGGGGAAGGGCTGGGAACACCACCAGGGCTCCAGTGGACCCTCCTGTCACAGCAGGGCTTGTTCCAAGGCAGCCTGTTTGCTGCCCTGCCCTGCCTAGCGCCTTGGAAGGGAGAACTGGCATTATTGGTATGGGAATCCCTGATGTTTTCTCCTGGGGTGTGTTTTGCTGTAGTACTCTCCTGCTTCTGTCTGCTAAGCTGTGTGGACAGCACTCACCCAGTTTCCATTATTACTTGCTCTGGAAATTGTTGGTCCTTTTCCTCTGGAGGTGTTTCTTCTCAGAGGCACACCCTCCAGCTCCCACTGTCTCTGCAAGTCACCCGCAGACAAAGGGTTAATTTCCTGTCTTAATTCCTGAGCACTGCAATAATTACCCAGCCCGGAGATCAGCAGATTGCTCTCCCCTTTGGGAAAATACAGGAAAATCAACAATTAACACTAATTAATCTCCTATTAACGCCAGATAATGAGGATCACTGGTACAGCCAGAATAGACTCTGACAGCTACTGCTGGCCTGGGCCATGGGGAGTGGCAGCCCGGAGCCAGGGAAATCTGCCTCTGTGCGGCTTTGCCTGGGTGGGCTGTTCTCCAAAGGCTGCACTGTGGCTAGGTACACGGCACTGGTTTATCACCTGCACCCACGCCAGGGTGGGACACACCAGAGATGTTGTACAAATATGTGTGAAGTCTTCTGCGTTTCTGTGCCATCCTTGACATGGGCACAGCACTGCTTTAGACATAGGTACAGATGTCTCTGCAGCTGTGCACCAACGAGGCACAATCCTGCATCCCTGAGACCCTGGTGTGGCTCTCCAAAGAGGTATAGTGTGCTGTGCTCTGTCTGATCACAAAATTAATGCCAGTCCCTGCCCTGGAATGGCTCAGCTCCAACTACTGAAATGTGAGGTGAAGAGTCTGGTGTAAAGCAGAGTGTTGGTGTTTGTGAACTGCTGGCAGCAGTAAAGCTGGTGGAGATCATCACCCCAGCCATCTAGGATGGCTCCTGTGTCTGAGGAGAAGCTGTGGGGACCTGGTTGTGCTGAAGGCAGCCATGCTGTGCATGTTGAGTGGTGGCTCAGTCCTCCTCTTTGTAAGGAGGTGCTTACAAAGCTCTGGTGCTCCTTATTTGCCATGGTTTTTCTCTCCTGGGTCACAATGAGGGAAGGACAGGACTTTACCAGATTTACTACATCTGGATTGAGCAGTACTTTAGGAGGTGACAGTGGGGCTTGCAGGAGCTTGCCAAATGATGGTGACCACCTATTGTAAAATGCAGGCAAACCTGGTGGAAAGAAATGATGATGTCCAACTCTAGAAGGCTGAATGATTTCTTTATTTATAGCTATGCTATAATACATTAATATACTATATAAAGGAAGATTCTGAAACTACATACCTACTTTCTCTAACTCCCATATCTAACTCCTCACAACTCCTGACCCTCTCCGGAGAGTCCAGCCCCAGGTGGGTTGGATTGGCCATCAGGCTCAAACAATCCTCACCAGAATCCAATCAAGCAATCACCCCAGGTAAACAATTCTCCAAACACATTCCACATGGGAAAAACAAGGAGCAGAAGCAGAAATTGTTTTCTCTTTCTTTCCTCTGTGCTGCTCTATGAAAAAATCCTGAGAGAAGGAAGAATGTACCTGTGAAAATCACCTGTTCTTGATGCCTTAAGTTCTAGCTTTCATATTTTCTGGATTCTGTATTGTATTAGTATATAACTCTGAACTTTATATAAAGTGTTAGCAAGCTCCCTTCACAGCTTAGTCAGGCAAAACAATCCTTTTCCAGCCCCAGAACCAAGAGCACCTTTACAGCTTCAGGCCCAAAAAGTGTAAACAACATGAATTGAGAAGAGCAGTCTGGGAGGATGGGGCTTCATAACCTGAAGCTGTAATTGGACAATTAACTCCAATATGTGAATGAACCAAAACTTATAAAAATATGACAACTTGTGACTCGGAGTCTATCTTGGGTGTAGCCTCAGCCAGGCTCTTGTACTGCCCAAGGAGCATCCTCTGAAGGCTTTTTACTCAATCCCTGCTTTATTCATTTAACACTGGCTGGCCCCTGTTCCTGGGAGCCTCTGGCATCTCTCTCTCTCCGGCCAGGTGCTGCGGTGCTGCCACAGCTGCCCGCGTGTCATCGAGGCCCTGGTGAACAGCTACAGCCACGTGCGCGTCTCCGAGGACTGGGAGGAAGCAGTTCCAGCAGAGGTTGTACAGGTGAGGGGGCAAATGCTGACTGCTGCCTGAAGAACACATCTCCAGCTTCTGGTGGGCTGCCAGGGGCATCTAGGCCTGAAGGGGGTTGGGCAGAGCTGGGGCTGGCCGTGGGGGTTGCAGGCACAGGGATGGTGTGTGCTGTTGGGGCAGGGAGAACGTTCCATAGTGAGGCAAGTGGATGTCTGGTTCTACCTCTGTCCCAGCGTGATATCTTCAGCTTTGCATGCCTCTGGTCCTTTCTTCTCTCTGTAGAAATACCCATGTTTCTACCAGTCACTTTTCTCCCTGGGGCACAGACCTCGCTCCTTGCAGCACCTGGCTCGCTGCACACTTAGGACCCTCCTGGAGGGCCGGCTGCTTCTGGTCCTGTCCCAGCTACATCTGCCGAGTGCCCTGCACCAGTTCCTGCTGCTCGGCTTCGAGGACGTTCTCTACTAGGGGTGGCAGTTCCAGTCCTGCTGTGCCTTTCTGTGCAGATGTTCCACCCCTGCCACTGCGATCTGTGCTTTTGCAGCCACCCCCTTCCCCTCACCCCCTCCTGCCCGGCCCCATCGGCCCCCGTGCCAAGCCTGCTGCTGTGTCCCAGTCCCAGCCAGCCTTGTGCTGTGCATTGTGCACCTGTTTTGGAGTTTTCTGTTTGTCCATACTAATACAGAAAACCCCAGACTAACAAAAGGAGGTATGGGAATTAGAGAAATTTGTGGTACAAGGAGCAAAGACACTGCATGGGTCCCAGGCTTAGTAGTAGGATACCAGTTTCCCTGTCCCAAATCCAAATGCTCTAGCCTCTACTAGGCAACTCTGGTGCCCTGGATGATTGCTGTGGTCCTGTCTTTAGTCAAGTTGCTTGGTCTGTACCCAAAGGTGCTTGGAATAAATCCTGTTCTTAATACCTACCTGAGCACGACTTCTACATTTCTTTGAAGACTGTCCTGACAGGGGTCACCTGACGTGCCATGGGTGGTGGCATATGCACTCAGACCTGTGCACCCACCTGCTTCTCTGAGGGAAATGTGCGGTGGGTGTTCCAATCAAAGCCCTTTTGTGAAGGTACAATGTCTGGGTTACCTGGCTCAGGAGCTTGGGGCAGGAAGGCTGTGCTTGTGCAGTGCTGGTGAGGAGGAATGTGTCCTGAGGCTGCTGCTCCCCTGGGCAGAGAGCAGCCAGCACCCGGAGCGCTGCAGGCTCACACTGCGCTGGGCTGCACCACACCCTTGACAAGGTGAAGGGAAATGTTTTATCCTGCGACATGGAGATGCAGTTATGAAGAAAAGGAAGCACTATCCATCCTTTAAAGATCTGCTGTAAGCAAACTCCATTACTGCCTGTGGCTCAAGGAGTGCCTTGAGCACCACAGCTGTGGCTGGCAAAGGTACCCAGGGCATTGGTCCCTCCTCATGTTGCACTCGCTCTGCCTGGCCTCTCCTCACGGCCACGGCAGCAGCAGGACTCTGCAAGATGCAGCTCTGAAGGAAAGGCTGTGTGACAGACCCAGGGGTGCTCTCGGTTCCCACCTCTCCGGGCACATGGGTGGTAGCTGCATGCCCTCAGTCCTGCTGCTCTGAGGACGTGAGCCCAAAACCACACTGAGAGGTTGATCGCGCTGCTCCTGGTGTGCCTGCCCTGCCGCTGTGCCACAGCAGGAATGCTGCCAGGGTATGAGAGGGATGTGTTTGTGTGCCACAGGTGCACACAAGGTGCCTGGAAAGCACTTGTGCCTGTCTTTATGTAGGTACCATTGCAGTATAGAGGTGGTATTTCTCAGGAAGGTTTGGCTGTGTGCTGTATGACATATGGGGCAGAGAGGTGAGGTGTTGGCTTGGGGTGATCACAATGATCTGCAAAACTGGGATGAAGTGTACAGGGGAGCCAAAGTTTTTAAAATACACGGCCAGTGGCCTGCCCTCTCACCATGGACCAGCAGTGCATTTCCCTTGCACCAGTGTAGGAACGGAGTCTGAAGTTAGTTACCTCCTTCCTGTTGGCTGAACCAGCTTGTCTGCTCAGGTCATCTGTTTACATCATCAGGGCCAGTTATATTGTTCCCAAAGCCTAATCACCACTTTAGAGAGTTCATTTTTAGCCAGATGATGTCTGTGAGCAAAGGAGGAACAGAAACAGGAAGGTCTATCCTTTTTGGTGGCAGCACAATCTGGGATTGCCATAGCCTGACCTGGTGTCCTGGTCTGAAGGCAGCTTGCAGAGCAGCACACCTGGACAGATATCTCATCCTTCCCTGTAACATTGTCCCTATGCCTGCATTAACTTGTGCTCAGTAATGCATGCTCAGCCATAATAATACCTTCTTAAAACAGGGAAGAGTTGAATTTAATAGTTTGCTTTATTTTGTAGTTGTTATTTGTGACTGTTAGGCTTATAGCTGTTTCTTGGTTTTTTGGGTTTTGTGGTTGCTTTTGCCAGTTCTAAGGCTGCTCTGCACTGGCTGATGAGGGCAGCTGCAGCTTTCCCAGTGGGGAGAGATGAACACACAGGGTCTGGTTTCTGCAAAGGCAGTAGCAGATGGAGCTCTGGCACATCTTAGTCCTTCCTGGACGAAGGTGGCCCAGATGGGCACCTGCTGCAACAAAGGACCCATGTGGGGGCTGCAGGTACATTCCAGGGTTCCTCTCAGAGCCACCAGACTTGTACACAGAGCATCCTGGTGTGCCTGGGAGGGCTGAGGTCAGGTGGATGACTGAGAGGAGCAGGCCATCCCTGGCCACATATCTTCAGAAACTGAATTTTGTCTGTGCTCCTACCGAAATTGAAAGGGCACGAGTTCATTATGCATAAGGATACCACTGGATAACAGCCTTCAAGGAATATGAGGCTGGTAGGAAAAAGGGAGAACCTTTTACAGCATGACCAAGGAAACTGGTGGTGATAAAACTAAACCAAATCAAACCAATCCACCAGAAAAGGTTCTGGGAACTCCAGCCCTTTGGCAAATGGAAACAATCAGAAAGGTTCAAGCTAAGATTCAGGCCGAGTACAAATGCTCTGACTTCAACTCAGTTATGCTAACTGATTAGCAATTGATTTTAAAAAACATTTACAATAACAGATTTAAAAAGATTTAATGTTCCAGAGCACATTCTGGCAACTTAACAACCTTTGCTATTTTCTCAGGTTTCTAAAGGGGAAATTGGATGTACTTGCTGGGACAATTTTGCCAAGGAAATTTAACCACCCTGAGTGGGAGGGCTGTGATTTCTACCGAGAACACTGAACCTAGGGGGTTGTTAGCACAGGGGCACATGGTTCTGGTGTGTTTTTGTCAGCTGCTGCAGGCACAGGCAGCTGCCAGCCACTTCTGTGTCCTGGCTTTGCTGGGCATATCTCTTGGGCACAGACTGGTGCTCCAGCTTCAGCATCCACCTGGGTTTGTCAGCAGAACAGTCATGGCAAGACGCAGCCTTAGGAGTGGCTGGAGAGATGCGAGTCCACTGTTGCATTTTCAGTGCAGCCATTCAAGTGAGGTGCTCTGGGAAAGAGTCATCCCAGTTCTAGACAGAAGTTTCCATCCCAGCTGCAGCCACTGGATCCTGCTGACCCTCCCTGTGCAGCCAAAGCCCTTCCCATCCCTGGTATCCCTTCTGACAGACAACCAGCACACTCTGCAGGCTTCCCAGCCTCAAGCACCTGCTTGACTCTCACTCAGTTTTTCCTGTTCCTCAGTAAAGAGCATGGGGAGCCATAATGGGGGTTAACAGTAAGGCACTTACAGCCAAAGCAAGCAGAGAAAAGCTCTTTCCCAGGATGTCTGTACTCACCCTGTGTTGTAAACTGCTTCTTAGGCAGTTTTGAGTCAAAAAGACATCTTTGTATTTTTTGGTTGTGGAGAGATTTATTTTTTTTCTGCCATAAATTTGACCAGTCACTTCTTGGGCCTGTGTATATTTGAGCATTCTGATGCCCTTGTGGGAAGGAGAGAAGAATTACTCAGTGCACTGATCACCTCACTCTCTTTATATTTCTGCTGTCACTATTATATTTCACTTGATGCCATGTAAGAACATATGGGCGAAATTTTTCTGTTTCTCTTCATATAATTTAAAACGAGAGAGATCTGTGCCATCTCTCTCCTTATTTGGGTGGAATTGTGTTCAGCTGTGCTGTTCCTGTGTGGAAGCTGTCACCCAGCCCTGACTCCACACACAGGTTTCCCTGGGCCTTTACTTGTTGCAGTGCATCCCTTGAGATGGAGGGAGGACAGCTGTGCACAGTGCTGTGGTTGTGTGGGGGCTGTTCTGCAGTGCACTTGAAATCCACACCAACGCTCAGGAGCTCTGGATCCGTATTTGATGTGATTTACCCTTTGGCACAGCCCAGGAGAGGCCTGGGCAGAGATGCCTCCAGTCAGTGTGCTCTGTGCTCCACAGCAGATGTTGCAGCCTCTGATGCTGTTCACACTTGTTACACCCATGACGCCGTCCCTGAATTAAGGTGAAGCCTCATCCTTCTCACTTACACATTGCACCTCACGCTTCAGTGTAACCAGCCAGGCTGTCCCTCAGCCTGGTGTTCCCAGCAACCGCGAGCAGGTTTTCTTGGGCAAGTGCACCTGTTACTTTTACCATCCCAACAATTCATTTTTAGCCATTCCAGTCATTTTATCAGCAATGGTTTTTTTTATTTCTCCCTCATTGCAAATAGCATATAGCATTGATATGTGAAGAGAATAGAGACACACCTGTCAAAAGGCTGCGTAAGATAAGTCTCCTCAGCCACCAAGTTCTTTTGGATCAGTTAAACTGAGGACACTAACTGCAGCATACAGCTAATTTTTCTTATTAGAATGCCATGCAGAACTTAGTCAAATGACTTACAGATTTCTAAGCATGCCCCATCTCTCTCATTAGCTCTATCAAACTTGTAGGCTTATAAAAAAGTTACATAAAATAATTTGAAAGTACCTCTTTCAAATTACATTGAATTGGGTTCTAGTTTTTACTGACTTACCCAGAACATCCGTTGACTGCTTGTTTGTGGTTGCTTGGGAGGTATGTTGAACTAACTGCTGTATAGTTTCTTGGATATCCATGTGAACACATTTAAATACAAGACATTGGTATTTTTCCCCTTAGTAATTTTAAGTTCCCCAGTGTGCCATGATTTGTTATAAAGGAAAAAATAAATGGTTCTGTGAACTCATTAGCCAATTAAATACTCTTGGATGTAAGCTCTTCTCCTGCACATTATAAAAATTGTTACTTACACAGTTTAGCATCTTCCTTAATTACTGATGGAATAGAAAGTATTTCATTACCACTGTAAAATATGAATACTGCACATAGTTGTTTCAAATGCAGAGCAGAAGTATTTACTGAGTTGCTGGATTTCATTATGCAGAATGTGTGCTGCACACAGACACCTGGGGCAGGTGCCCAGTGCCTGCAGGTCTCTGGGTTCTCTGCTGCAGGGGCACTCGGCTCTGGGGTTGATATTTCGGAAAGTTTGAGAGAGAGCAGGGGTTCAGAGTAGCACCACGAGTGGGTGATGGGCTGCAGCAGCTCCTGGCAGTGGGAGCTGTGGAGGTGAGGGGCTGGACACACCAAGGCTGCTCCTCGGAGCCTGTGTGCAGGTGTGGGTGCCTGTTCTCCTCTCAGGCATCATAGGGCAGGAGGGGCTGAGAGACACCCCCTCCCAAAGAGTGCCAGGGACCCCTTCATTGTCCCCTGACAGCCACTGCTGGACCCTACTATGCCTTCTTGCTCAACCTCCCTGCAGGGCTCATTCAGCACTGTCAGGCCTTTCCTTGGAGGTAAAACCAGATACAGGGGCTGGAAACTGAAGCTGGGCAAACACATATTAGAAATTAGACATTTTTAATAGCAAGGGCAATTAATCTTCTAGTTAGTTGCATCTTAGAACAGGTTATCATGGTGGATGTAGATTTCTTATCCCAGGGATTGTTTTTAAATCACATGGGTATCTGCACTAGCCCAGACCAGGGTTCATCTGCATGGTGCTCAGCCCAGTCCCAAAGAGATCCGGGCTATTAATTACAGATCTCTGAACCTTCACTAGGTGCTGTAAGCTGCTGTCACCACTGAGACTGTATTTGGTCCCAGGATGATAAGTTCCAGTTTCCCTTCCCAGCACTGCTAACTCCATTTACACCTCATTGACAGCTCTGACTTAACCCGAGTTTCCTTCATTTCGACCCCACTGGTCTGTACTGGTTCTATCAGCTTCCTTGCTCTGAATTTGCTGGCTGCAGTGGTTTCTGAGAAAGACAGTCTGAAATAAATGGGGATGCTGCTTTTATTAAATTATTTAAATATTTGGTCTTACACCACTTTTCTCAAAAGCTTTATCTTTGACATCCCAGCTGTTTGGCAGCACCAAGCATGTTTCCCTTGAGTGGGATGGACAGTGGTCAGGAGTTCTGAAGGACCCCAGGGCTGGATGTGACCCACAAAGGCAAACCCCATCCTTTCCCCAGCACACCAGCACCTCGGGGGCTGCCTGACAGCCCTGGCTGTGATTCCCCCTTGAGTAAGCACTGCAAGGTGCCCTGACTCAGGGCAGTAGGAACCTCAGTGTCCACCCCGAGCTGTGACACAGTGTCCAACCCCACAGCAACACAGTCCCCCTGAGCAGAGCTTTGCTGGGTTCATGCTGGGGGCTTGCTTGTCCCGACAGCAGCTCTCCCACTGCCAAGGGCTTCTGGTGTTTGTGAGAAACAAGTCTCCAGATACTTCCTGCACTTCTGTTTCCATCCAGAGGTGCTGTAGCAGATGCTGATGCTCCTGAGGTGCCGTGCTCCACGTGTGAATGAATCTCAGGGGAGCAGACCCCTTTGGCACACTGGTGCTCTTTGGGCTGTCAGCCTCGCTCCGATCTCTGGCTCGTTCCACACCTCAGCAGAGTCACCTGCAGCTGCTTACCACGGCTGGGTGCTTCAGGTCGCTGAAAGAATCCCCAGCAAAGGCGTCAGCACAGGCTGGTTTGGTGTAACTTTGCAGTAGTAGAAGAAGACAGCAAGAATGGTCAGAAGACAAGGAAACAATCAACAAAAGCCACCTCTAGGAGAAAACCTGAGCAGTGACAAAATAACAATATCTTAACATGTAGAAATTACCTGAGCACCTCTCTTGTGAGGAAAGGCTGAGGGAGCTGGAACAGTTCAGCCTGGAGAAGGGAAGGTGCCAGGGGATCTCATCAGTGTTGGTAGATACCTGAGGGGAGGCCACAAAGGCGATGGAGGCAGGCTGTTTTCAGTGGTGCTTTTACTGGGCTCTGCTCCCAGCTGAAGAAACGATGTTCATGTGCCAGCCTGTATTCTGCATAGTGTTGCCTAACCCATTTTTTTTCTGAATCCTGCATCCTGCACTCTAAGAACATCAGCTTTGCTTATAGGCTCTCACAGAGCCATGAGATGTATGTCTACATAGTGACCTGCAGATGAAGGATGTCTTCTGGAGTGCCATGCTCACATAACTGCTGGGGCAGAGCAGTGCACTTGGAGAGAGCTGCTTCTAAACATGCGAGAGGTACCAGCCCTGTGCCTTAGAAGCCCCATTAATTTCTAAAGAATTTGGTTAACATTGCTCTCCCTGAGCAGGATCCAAACACAGGAGTGAGGGAGGGCTTAGCTCTCCTAAGCAGAACAATCCTCAAATAAATATGTGAAAGGAATATGTGAACCTTGTCCAGGGCTACAGAAACAAAAATTTCCATTCTGAGATCTTGTCAGCAGCAAATCCGAGCACCTGGGAGTGCTCTTGCTACTGTTAATGAGAATCCTGGACTCTCATAGCTCTAGCTGTGGCCCTGCCAGGCCTAGCTCTGAAGTTCCTTCCCCAGGCATGAACACGCAGACAGTCTCAGTGTCAGAAGCTGAAGACAGAAATATGTGGAGTAGCTCTGCATCAGGGAGAGCCTGTGGGACCACGGCTGCAGAGGCCAGGGGACCTCCTGGGTGCCCCTTGCACAGGAGCTGCTGCCCACCTCAGGCAGGGGGTGGCTGCAGAGCCTGATGGACCATGCCATGGGCACCCCAGGAGCAGGATCTGTGCCTGGCAGGAGCCAGCTTTGGTCAAACAACACCATGGCCACAGCCAGCCTGTTCTCTAGCCTTCCCAAACTTTGAGTAAATAATTTTACAACATTACTCTTGCTTTTAATATGTTTAGCAGTTATATTGCAGGAATGCCTAGAGGCTGTGACTAGATTTAGTCCTGTTGTGCTAGATTCCGTGCAGAGATAGTAAGTGGAGCAGGTAGAGGCATAAAGTTAAGACTGCATAGCAGTTTCCATTAGGAAGACCTGCTTTCATTTCCCAGTCTGTCATTACGATTTAACTGTTGCAGTTGTGGTTGCTGTGTGTGTTACTCAGAACTTTACTCATTACAGATACAGCAAAAATTAATTGGCCTGTATTTGGCCAACAGCTGGTGCATCAGGAACACACTCCAGAGTCTCCACCTCAGAGAGGAGAGATGGCCTGGGTGGTTCTTTTCCTGCCCAGAAGCACGGGATCAAATTTTCCTTAATTAAGAGCCTCTGAGGACCCCAGTTTGCAGGTTCTGAGCAAGGACATTTTTAAAGGCTGATGGTTTTCTTCCAGGGTTCTCTGTGCTGATCAGACAGGTCCTGCACCACCTTCAGTGCAGGCACTGTCCCACGTGCGAAGTGTTGAGCAGGACACTTTCCAGGCTTTCCTACTGACTCCAGAAAAGCAGGCAAATGGACCTGTCCATGTTCACATTTCTGCAGCAAGGAATGAGGAGGAGGAGGAAGCTTGAGCAGTTCTAATGCAGAAAACAGAGAAGAGAGGTGGTAAGCAAAGGCAGACTGAGGATGGAGGAGATGGGCCAGGCTGGTCTGTGATTGCTGAGGGCACTGCTTGTAGAGACTGGACTTGAATTCAGCACTCAGGGCCCAGCTTGGTGAGACTCAGGACCACCTGCAGAGACTGGAAAACACAAGCCATGACGCAGTGACCCCAAAACAGGAGAGAGCAGGTCTCCTCCTGAGACTCTTTTTAAACTCAGTGTCTGATAATATACCTAGCAAGGTCCTGAGACATCTCCATCAACAGCTGAGAGTGCAATGAGACATGGGACTTCACAAATTGCACACACAATTAATATTTCTGCTGTACCTGGCGTGTTGGACACTATCTTCAGGCACATTAAGGGAATACACCGGTTCCTTGAGAGGGAGGGATAAAGCCCTTTAAACTGGAATCAAGGGGCTTTCTGCAGAGGTGTGTGGAGAGTGAAAGATGCCCAGGAAGCATCTGAGCAGAGGAGGTCTGAGCCTCGAATGGAAGCCATGGAAACTGCATTTCACTCGGCAGCAAGCAGCTGTGGAAGATTCAGCATAGGTTACACAGTTGAAATTGGGAAAGCCCATGGAAGTCCAATGGGTGGACGTGCAGCCTGGACCCTCATTCCACCCTGTGAGGATGGTGGATGTGGGAGCTCTGTCCTATTTGATGTACACATGAGAGTATAGCAGCACATCTTTGCTTTATTATTCTCACAACTTTTTTTTTTTTTTTCTATAGTCCTTCAGCATATCCTTCTCTGAATCTTTGTTTCATTATTTGCACATGAGTTTCTACCTCTACTACGAAGTCTCATGAGAAAAAGTAAACCAAAGTGGAGTAAATTGCTGGGGCCCTGAGTACATTCCCCCCTCCTTGGGGGAGGATTGACTCTCTAAGGCCAGGGCCAACTCATAGGATGAAGCCATCTGTCATCAGATCTGCTCTGCTCACCTTCCTCAGGCCCTGTGGGAATGCACCCTGGTCAGTGAAGCCCCTGCCTTGCTCCAGCCCTTCCTGCCTGGCTTCCCACCCCTCTGGAAGCAGCCTTTCCTTGCTGCTCCTAGCATGGAACAGACTCAGTGTTCGAAGGGAGATGGGGGCTGCAGGAATGCAAGTGTATGATCAGGTAAGCAGAACCTTAACCTTGGAGACATCAGAAGGGACTTGCAGGGCGCAGCTGCTGCTGTGCAGAGGGCAGTATCGAGCTTGTGCTGTGCTCTTTGGGCAAGACCTGCGCTGTGGCACGGGCTGCCATCCTCCCTCCTGTGGGACACAGTTCACCCCAGCTCGCTCAGTTCTCCAGCAAGGTCGCTAAAGACAGCACTTTCCTGTTGCTCTCAAATATCTTGCTAACCTATGTGCAGGTGTGAGGTGTGGGTTGGTTACACAGAAAAGATTCATCGAACAAGTGATCAAATTGTATTTGCTCAGGAGTCAGAAAGCTGCTTGCACAGCCTGGATCTGGGCCTTTTTTGAGCGCAGTCTTGAGATCCAGTAACACATGGCTATGCTTTCACTGTCTCCATGGTCTAAGGTGCTTTCATAGCAGGGAATGGACCCGAGCTATGTGCATTGAAGATGACTCCAATTTGAAGGTCCCTTTACCACAAACATCTGATGAGGCAGAGAGCTGGGGCAAGGCCAGACAGAACATGGATGCTGACCAGCAGATCTGGAGCCATGTCCCTTATTGTGTCACAACTGGTCTCTGTGGTGAGATTAATCCAAATGCTTGTCACTGCCATTTTCCTTCCCACCCTGGAATCTGGGCCCTAATCCTGACTAGGGGCCACAGCCAGTCAGTGACCTGCAAAGATGAACATCTCACACTCTCAGCAATCCAAGGACAGGAGGTGTCTGCATCAGAGTGGTGACAGGGATCCCCTATGCCTCAGTTTTATGATTCAATATTTGAGCCTGGGTGATTATTGTACCATCGACTTCTCCACACCCATTTCCCTCACTTGGAGCGGGGCTGTTCTTGCTGTGGAGGGATAATTCTTTGGGACCACAAGGATGTGCCACAGAAAAAGGCACAAAAGACAAGAAAGAGGCGATTGTGGGATGTCATATCTGGGCCCTGGGGATTCTGATTGTGCCTGTTTAGTGGAGGAAGGCCGACTTTAAGTACAGTGGGCCTATTTTGCCTCACTTAAATGCTCCACACAGGATCCAAGTGTCCAATTCCATGGCTGGGCTGTCATGTCCCACAGAAAACACACACTTCAAAGTGGTGTTCCAGACAACCTCAGGGACAAAGCAGAAGGTGATGGTAGAGAAATCCATGTGTTTACACAGATATCGATGCCACCAGGCAGCCTGGGTAGCTAAGCAGCCTGGGGTGATGCAACCCTGGTCAAAGGGGAAATGCAGGCAGGAACACACAGGGGACTTGAGAAGAGGAATACCCCTAAGTGAGAGCTAGAGGTCTGGAGTGTCACTGTGCCACTGAAACTACAGCTGGAGTGAGCATAGACATGACTCCAGCTTGCATTTCCTGGCTTCCAATCACTTTAAAAATCCTGATACTCTTCTGAAGCAGGCTTTCCGTTTGCCTGCTGCAGGTCTGGTGAGCAGCTCTCTATAGACAGGACAACCCAAATGCCGAGCTGGGGGCAGAAAGTCCTCTGTTTTAGCGCGGGGACTCCCCACCAGAGGCAGGCGATGTTCCTCCGGACACAGAGAGCACAGCGGAGCCGCGGCTCGGGAGCTTTCTCCTCGCACGGCTCTCGCCGGCTCTGCAGGTGGAGTGATGCGCACCAGGGCTGCTGGCCGTGCCCGGGGGACGAGTCCGACACGCGGAGTGCGGGGGGGCGAGCGGTGTCGGGGCCCCGGGGGAGCAGCAAGAGGGGACATTTCAGGATGCGCCACCGCCTCCCACCCTGACCCGGGTGCGTCCGCGGGAGGCCCCGCGGTCCTCCCGGCCCCGCGGCGTTCGAGCCCGCCGGTCTCACGGAAACCCCGCTACGAGCTGACAAGGCTCCAGGGCCGAGAAAGGGGCAGTCCCGCCCCTGCCCCGTGGTCGCTCTCCCCGCGCCCTGTTCGGGCGGTCTGCAGACACGGCACGGCACGGCACGGCACGGCGCGGCCGGTGCCTGGCCAGGGCCGGTCCGTCGGGGCGCTGGAGCCCGCCCTTCGCTGCCGTCCCCGGACCGCTCCCCGCGGGCTCGGCCACCAGGAGCTGCCGGGACGCCCGGCTCGGGTCCGGCGGCGGGAGCCAGGGTGGTGCCGGGCGGAGCGGAGCCGGTTCGCCCCGTCCGCGGGCCCGGGCCCGGAGAGGGCTGTGCGGAGGGGCGCGGCCCCGTCCCGTCCCCACAAAAGCACCCTTGTCCTGGCCCCGTAATTGCTAATCATCAATCACCATTAATAACAGCTGATGAGGCGGGAGGGGGAGGCGCCTTCCCAGGGGCCGGCCGCGCCGGGGGAGCGGGGCGCCTTGCCCCGCCGGAGCGGGCGCTGAAGGAGGAACTCGACCGTGATGTGCAGAAGATGGATGAGAGCAGAGGGCGACACCCCCGCCCGCCTCCCCTCCCCTCCTCCCCCCTCCCCTCGGCGGCCCGGCCCGGCCCCCCCGCGGCGGGGCGGGCGGGCGGCTCCGAGCGCGCCTCCACTCCGCCGCGCCGAGCCAGCGAGCGGGCGGGCGGGCGGCAGCTCTCGCCGGGCGCCGGAGCCCACGGGAGGCGGAGGGCGCGGGCCGGGGCCGGGGCCGCGGCGGCGGGGCCCGGCGGCGGCGGGATCGCGGCGAGTTGGCGGCGGCCCGAGCTCGCCGGAAAGTTGGTGCCGGCTGAGCCGGAGGCGCCCGCTCGCCATGCAGAGACCCGGCGGCCAGGGGACCGCCTTCTCCATCGACTCGCTCATTGGGACGCCGCCGCCGCGCTCCGGGCACCTGCTCTACACCGGCTACCCCATGTTCATGCCGTACCGGCCGCTGGTGCTACCGCAGGCGCTGTCCCACGCCCCGCTGCAGTCGGGGCTGCCGCCGCTGGCCCCGCTCGCCTCCTTCGCCGGCCGCCTCACCAACACCTTCTGCGCCAGCCTGGGCCAGGCCGTGCCCTCCATGGTGGCGCTCACCACCGCCCTGCCCAGTTTCTCCGAGCCCCCCGACGGCTTCTACCCACCGCAGGAGCTGCCCCCGCCGCGCGCCACCCCCGACGCCGGCTGCCGGCGCGGCGCCGACGGCCTGGAGGCGGAGGAGCTGCCCCCGGGCCGCGACAAGGGGCCGGCCGAGCCGCCGCTGCACTTCCCGGAGCCCTTCCCTGGCCTTGCAGGTAAGAGCGGCGCGGGCCCGTCCTGCCCGGCGCAGAGCACCCGCCCCGCCTCACCCGGACCAGCGCAGCCCCGGGGAGACCTGCCCGGCTCCTCTCCGCCGTCCCAGCGGCACCGGGGGCAGGCGGTCTTGCGGGCCGGAGCTCGCCAGGACGGCAGCCGCGGAGCGGAGGTGCCGGGGCCGGGCGCGGCGGGCAGGACGGCGGCGTAGCGGAACCCGGTGGCGGCGGGACCTGCCCTCGGCCGCACTCCCGGCCCGGCTCGGAGTACTGAGCCGATTCCCCTCCGTCCCGGGCCCGGATGGAAGCTTTCCCGGATGGGAGCCAAACTTCGCTTGCCTCGGCCGGGCCGCGGAGCGGGAGGGGCGGGAGAGCGGCCGGTCACGGGGACGCCACGGCGGGACTGGAGCGCCGCGGCCCGGGGCCGCGGCCGGACCGGTCGCACGGAGCTCTCCGAGGTCCTGGCACTCGGCCCGGGGCAAGGGAGGAGGAAGGCGGCGGGGCGTCCCACGTCTCGGTGCGCAGCCCTCCCCGCCCGCACCGATCTTGGTTCTGGTCCCCGTCCCGGTCCCGTTTGTTGCGGCGCGGGGCTGCGCCTTGTCCCCAGCCTGGTGCGGCGGCCCGGGCCGGTCCCTCCGGCGTCACCGCGCTGCGACCACCGGCTTTCTAAAGTTTGCCCCGAGCCCGCCCCGCAGGGCGACGGCGGAGCAGGTCCCGCGGCGAGGCGGCCGCCGCAGCCCCGCTCTTCTCCGTCCTGCCCGCCGCGCCGCCGTCTCGGCACCGGCTCAGCCCGACGGCGCGGGCAGGCGGCAGCGCCCCTCCCGGGATCCGCGGTGCGGGCGGGAACGGCTCTCGTCGGGGTCCTCGCCTTTGTGCGCTGCGACCGCTCCCCGAGTGCGCCAGCAGCAGCCTCGGAGACTTGTTGCTCCGTGTTTCTCAGCCAGGTCCAGCACTCCGCTCTCCCCGCTAGGTCCTGCAGCGCGCGGCGTGAGGGGTCCCTGCGGCAAGACACAGACGAGCCAGCTGCTGCTTCTCTGGCATGGCCTCTCTTGAGCTGTCTCTCCTGGCTGCTCCTGGGATCCACCTTTGTCTCACAGGCTTCCTGGCATGGATGCGTGCTGAGAATCTCTGCTGCTTCTTGCAGTGCTTGGCTGTTTGTTCTCCATCCTCTCTTTAGTCTCTCCTGAGTAAGCCCAGGTGTCTTCCTTGCCCTGCCTTGTTCGCCCCTCAAAAGAGCATTTCACACACTCAGGTACCCCTTAGACCTCTCACCCCAAGCAGGACAATGGGGGCATTCTGCCTCTCCCTTGCCTTTCTGGGTTATTGGGTGCTCCTCCCGTGCTCCCCAGCCCCTGTGCTGAGTCAAAAGCCCAATGCAGTCTTACTTTTTCTGTGAAAGTCTTCTCAATGCCCTGGCCAAAACCAGGTCTATACGACCTCACCTTTCCAGTCTGTGAGCAGATGAACTGCATTGTGCTTGATCTCCCTCTATGGCTCCTCCATAACTGAGCCCAATATGTTCTCTCCTCCCAAGGGACTCAGATGAACTGTCCCAAACCGTAGCCACTTCTAAATCCAAGAAATCCTACCTCTAAGACTTTTCCTGTTGCAACTGGATCATATGATCGAAGGAAAGATGTCTTGCTACTTCTGTTCGTCCCCTGTTGCCTCTGAGCACTGGGTTTGCTCATGAGGGGTGCTTGTCCTTCTGCACAGACATATGCCCATTAGACCCAGTTCTGTGGGCTGCTTTGCCCAGGTCCAGGAGGATTTGTCAGGCCAAACGTGGCTACCTTTACCTACTGCTTCTCCTGGCTGTACCAGACAAAACTGGAGATGGACAGTGGGGTTTGTTTTACAACCATCTTAGGAGAAACTCAGGAGGGTTGTTGTGAGCTTTTTCCAGTACTAAGGAATAGAAAGATGATTCATGTCAACAGGAGCCATCAAAAACTATCTATACTGCAGTTTGCTCTCACATCCAGTCTGTGGCCCTGACCAAAAGTAGTTGTCCAGGGAAAAGCAAGAGAGCACAACATGTTCAGTGGTCAATTCTAAAATGATACTTCCCTCACATCCAACCATCTGCACATCAGGAGTTCCTGTTCCAAGTGTTGTTTCCGTATATTTAGTAAACTTTGACTAATTTGTTTTCTGTGGCCTTATCTAATCTCCCCTGGAGTCCACCAGAAAGGAGGGATAACCGTGACATCAGCCACATCAAGATGGCAAGATGTTGCACAGATTTTTTTACCTGTAGAAGAACCTCGTGAAGAATAAATTCCCCCTTTTGATAGTTTTGCTGACATTTAGTGACTTATACTCTGGAGTGACGGCTGCTGTCCCTAGGCTCTGTTAGTATCTCCATCGTGCAGGTGTCTGTGGACACAGGATCAGTTGCTTTCTGGATCAGCCAAAGGAATTAATGCACTATTTTAGGACTTTTCTCTGCATCCACTGGGTTTGAAACTTGC
This sequence comes from Taeniopygia guttata, assembly GCF_048771995.1. NCBI lineage: Eukaryota > Metazoa > Chordata > Aves > Passeriformes > Estrildidae > Taeniopygia > Taeniopygia guttata. Next base: position 311,248 of record NC_133026.1, read on the forward strand.
TTCCAGCAACTGCCACCCTTCTTGAGCAGGAAGAGGCATGTAGAGAAACTGGTGGTGAGAAGCAGCAAAGCTTGAGGTCTGGTTTATTTCTACAGCTGCCACAAAGGTATGACCCCTGGTGTAAGGGTACTTAACAGCCCTAGCTCTCCACACCTCTTGTGAGAGCTGGTTTGTTCCTGAGCTGTACAGATCTCCTCTGAGATTCAGGCAGCACTCTGAGACTCTTTCCTGGTTTGGTGTAGTGACAGTACATTCAGTCAGGGACAGGGTGAAGTTTCTGTTGTTCCCCTTACCAACCCAGGGCTCATCACAACACCCATTCCTGACCCAGGTCTTCCTGATGCTTCCCTGATAGCTTTGTTACCTGTGACACTCAAGTCTCTTCACCATGCTTTCCACATCCCCAATCACAGAATTACAGAATGGTTTGGGTTGGCAAGGACCTTTAAAGGCCACCTAGTCCAAACTCCCTGCCGTGGGCTGGAACCTCTTCAACTACATCAGGTTTCTCGGAGCCCTGTCTGACCAGGCTTTGAGTGTTGCTGGGGATGTGGTATCCACTACTTATCTGGGCAAGCTATGCCAGTGTTTCACCACACTCGTTGTGAATAATTCTTTCTTATGCCTCATTTAATTGACCTTTTAGGTAAAATCATCACCCCTTGTTCCATCACAAGAGGCTTTAAAGTCTCTGTCTTTCTTACAAGCCCTCCTTAAGTACTCAAAGGTTTCAATAAGGTTTACGTGGAGCCTTCTCTTCTCCACACTGAACACCCCAACTCTCTCAGCCTGGCCTCACAGCAGAGGTGCTCCAGCCCCCAGAACATTTTTGTGACCCCCCCCTTTGGACTCTCTTCAATGTCTTTGACAAGATCAATGAATAGCTGTGACTTTGTGAAAGACAAACCAGCGGGTCAACCCTGTTCTTCATTTACTGCTTCTCACTGTTTTTTCAGTCATGATGCTTTTCTTCATGACAGCTTCACTTACTGTTCAAAGGCCTTGAAGGTCTCAGTATACCCCAACCACATGGGTGGGATTCCCTGCCTTCATTCCTTCCTTGCTGGGGACATAGTAGGTGACTAACAGACCAATATACCAATTTTCTTTGTGAACACATCCAATTTAGATTATGTTATCAAGTAGTTCCAAGTTCCTTATTGCAAACCCAGCCCTTTTATAAGACACAAATGTGAGAGTGCTCCATTTAAAATTTGGAGTCTGGTTCAGAAGAGAGTATTCAGAGATAGCAGCTGTTTTGAAAACCATCATATTGCTCAGTCTTTTTCCAATCTCCTAGGCACAGCCTGAGCTGACAGGAGCAAAGTGCCCTCCAAGCACTGTTTGCTGGTGTGGCTGCTGGGATGCCATCTTCCATCCCTGGGGAGCTGTGGTGCCAGGGCAGGACCTAAAGAGCCCTTGAGGAAGACACTGAATTCCTCATAAGAGCTCTCTTACCTTGTCAGGCCCCATGCTCCACCAGAGAGAGGTGGTACACAGAAGTGAAAGCTCTTCTTGTCCTCAGCAAAGTGCCTGCATGAGGTTGTGCAACGGCAGCCAAAGTGGTCCCTGCCACCTGCTGCTGATCCTCGGCCCCACAAGCACGAAATCTCTTTACCCTCTATGCATATGGGAAATCTCTTCCCCTGCCCCTGACCCTCAGGAAGAAAGAGATCACTCTGCAGCAGGATAGAGATGAAGGTGTTCTTTCCCACTGTAGGAAACAGGAAGAGGAGGGAGAAGATTCCAGATCTCCAGAGCCTGGTCTCGGGAAGCCACAGGATTGCTGCAGGACTGACAAGGGATGTGGGAGCTCCACAGTCACCAGACTACCAGGACTGTCTTCTGGGCTCAAGTAGTCTCCCGCAGTTCTGTTTGTGTATTTAAACCCTGCATTGTCAGGCTTCTGAGGGCTGTTCTGCCTTTCCCACTGAGATGAGGTCAGGTGGCCAGTGATCCAGGGGCCGTGGCTGCATGTGCCAATACCTGAACTGCTTAGAAGTTTGGAGAGCTGCTGCTTCTCCTTGTGCATGTTGGATTATATAGAGCAGCAGTGCTTCAGGACAACACCTTCCAGCAGTGATTACTGCTCTTGGGTCAGACTTGAAGAATCTTCTGGTCTCTTCTAGTCTCAGCTTGACAGAAAAGCTTCTTCACCTGCTTGTGCATAGCTGTTGGTCCTCCCTTCATGACCCGTCTGTGGCTGAGAGCATGTTCTCAATTTGAGCCCTTCTACTATGGAAATTACTGTCTTTACTGTCTTCCAAACCTCTTTCCTCTGTCTGTCTCTCACCGTGTCCTCCCTTGCTCCATGGCTCTTTAATCCTTCAGGCAGCAGTTTGGGACACAAGAAGCTTGCAAGGAAGAGATTCATACCCCAGTACCCCATCAATATCCTCACAGGCATCTTAACAGAGGTGTCTGCTGTGATCCAAGCACTGCATTCTGCCTGATGGCCTGGGATGAGGTGCTGTCTGTTGTGTGATGTTGACAGGTTCTGTCCTGCCCCTCTGCCCACTGCTGGGCGTAGCTGAGTCCTGAGCATCAGCTGCCTCAGCACCTTGTTCCCGGGCTGCACAGTCTGCTGTGGTGCATCCTTCGATTAGGGAGGGAGAGCCAGAAGTGGGCCACCCCATGTCCTGTAGAGCCCCGCAGAGAGGTTTGCTGGGCTGGAGCTGGCTCTGGATGCTGTTTCCAGGACAGTTCTTCAGCTCTTGGCTGGCTACTTTCTAACAGCATCGATGGGCTGGTGCACTGGGAAGAGACAGGGGGGGCTGAGCTGAGACAAGGTACGGGCGTTCTTTCCTACGTGGAGATCCAGACAAGCCCTGGAAGTGTTGGGATGCCCTCCGCTAGACCAAGACCGTGATGCTGCTACCACTGGGCCGTGGGATGGGGACGGGGCCACTGCTGAGGGGGTCGGAGCCAGGGTGGCCGCCGGGTCCGTCGGTGCTGCCCCTTGCAGCCGGGAAGAAGGGCGCTGGGGTCCGCGGGCGGAGCGGCTGGCGCCGCCCGCAGCAGGAGCCGGTGCGGGGCTGCTGGGGCTGGAGCCGGGGCTGCTGCTTCGCCCGCTCCGGGGCTGCGGGACGCGGTAGTGACGGGGTCCGAGACAGCGGGAGGAGCTGCAGCCTCCCGCCGGGGGAGCGGGGCGAGCTTCCCCCGCGGCTGCGGGCTCTGGGAGCGGGGGGAGCCGGGCGCGGGCGGGGTGCGGGCGGGGTGCGGGCGGGGTGCGCCGGCGGACACTGACGCTGTGTGCCCCGCAGACGGGAAGGCGTACAGCTCAGACGAGGAGAAGCTGGAGGTGAAGTCGGCGGCGACGCCGTGCAGCGAGCGGGAGGAGGAGAGCTCGGCGGGCGAGAGCGAGGAGGAGCCCTTCCTGGACGGGGCGGCCGCCGGCACCGCGCTGGGAGCCAAGGGCAAGGGCAAGGGCGGCCCCGCCGCCGAGCAGCCCCCGCCGGGCTCCGCGGCCGGGAAGAGCCGCCGGCGCCGCACGGCCTTCACCAGCGAGCAGCTGCTGGAGCTGGAGAAGGAGTTCCACTGCAAGAAGTACCTGAGCCTGACGGAGCGCTCGCAGATCGCACATGCCCTGAAGCTGAGCGAGGTGCAGGTGAAGATCTGGTTCCAGAACCGCCGCGCCAAGTGGAAACGCATCAAGGCTGGCAATGTCAGCAACCGCTCGGGAGAGCCCGTCCGCAACCCCAAGATCGTGGTGCCCATCCCGGTGCACGTCAATCGTTTCGCCGTGCGCAGCCAGCACCAGCAGATCGAGCAGGGCGCCCGGCCCTGAGCCCGGCCGGGCTCCCGGACCCTGGGGCGGGCGGCGGCGGCGCGGGGCGGGCCGAGCGCCCGCTCCCCCTCCTGTGTACATGTCCCTTATTTATTCCGTGTAAACTCTGTACATACGGCAGCGTGTCCTTCTGTCCGTGCCACGGGGAGTGCGGCCGCCTGGCCCTCGGGCCCTGGCCGCCCGCTGGGCCGGGCTGAGCCGGGCCGGGCCGGGCCGGGCCCTCGCTGCCGCCTGCCCATGTATAGCTGTGATTTCAATAAATTATTTTCTATGGAGCAAGACCACGTTCTTCCTCGCTGCAGGAACGGGGGTCCTGCGGCCCCGGCCCGGCGCGGGCAGAGAAGGAGAGCAGGGAAGGGAGAGGGATGAGAACAGGGAAGGGGCAGGGACAAGGACACGAGCACGGGCAGGGCACGGGCAGCGGGCGGCTGCGCCGGCCCCGAGAGGCGGCCGCGGAGGTCGGGGCGGCAAGCGGACGGGAGAAGAGGAGGCTCCGGGGCTCACCCGCCCCTCGGCCGGTGCCGGTACCGGGGCCCGCGGATCCCGAGGCTGTGCGAGCAGCAGCGGCGGCCTTGCGGGCTCCATTGCAGCCGCTGCTGCGCCGTGCCGAGACGCGGGAGAGAGAAGAGGATGGGGCGGGCCGGGAGGCGCCCGGGAGCATCTCCAGGTCGGCCCTGCCGCCGGCGGAGCCGGGGCCAGGACTGGTTCGGGACCGCCTCCGCAGCTCATCCCGGGGTGCGGGAACGTGTGTGCTGCTGCAGGCTCCAGCACGGCTGCGGCCGCTGCCCTGGCCCGGCTCCCTGGCGCTGATGCCCTGGGACAGGTGCAACAACACAAGGGGCTCGCACATCCAGGCCAGCCATTCTCGGCCCTTGAGAGCTATCGCACGAGATGCTGCTTCCGCAGCCAGCCACCTCAGATACTGAGCCCGGCCCCAGAGCCCCATGAACCCAGTTTTGCACAGGGCACAGCTGCATGCCCAGTCAAGAGCACAAGCGCCGTGTGGCTCCCTGGGTGTCCAGCCTGGGAAAACTGTTCCGGTGTGACAAACATCAGCGAGTCCATGGGGCAAGGGAGCTCCCATGCCTGTGCTGTGGTAGCAAAACCCGTTGCAATGTCACCAGAGGTTCCTGGACAGGGGGAGGGCTCTCTCCAAGGTTTGGCTAGGGCACCAATTGCTCACAGGTTTGATAGGGAGTCTGGGTCACAAATGGTCCAGCCGGCTACTGTCACCTTCCCTGGGAGACCCAGCTTGGGAGAGCAGGAACTATCCCTGACAGCCAGAGCTGACTCCGTCTTCCTGAGTGCCCTCCCTGATGCCACAGCGAGGGCTGGGCCATCTGAATGCTGCCTGGGGGGCAGTGCGCCCTCCGCATGTCCCTTCCCTCTTTGGCAGGTACATTCTGTTCACCTGGAGTGTGGGATCCATGCTCAGAGCTGAGTCCTCCTGCAGTGCCCTGGAGCTTTGGAACACTGGGGGGTGGCTGTCTCTGCCCCTTGGCTCCAGTTGGCTTGTGTGGCCAACAGACACAGACACAGCTCAGATCAGAGCAATCATTTGGACAAAGCTGTGCTTCTAGATGTCCCTGGTGTGGGGCTCTTTCCACAGAAATATTTGCTGCAGGTACTGAGAGGGTTCTGTGGGATCCTTTCAGGATTTGGTTTCTCAGCACAGTTGGCTTCCACTGCAGGACACCTGCCTCTGTCCCTGCACTACTCTCCTGGAAACAAGAAAGTGTCCTCAGGAAATGCCTGGCCTGGTGCTGCTCACAGCATCCCCAGCATGGATTTGCCCTGTCCAGGTAGCAACACCTGCTGGCATTCCCTCTGGATCAGGGGAGTAAATGTGCTTTGGCAGCAGCCCCTAGCGCCCTGCTCTCAGGAAAACTGTCTGCTCCCTTTTCAGCAGGCTGGGGTAGAGCTGCCTGAGCCTGCACCACTTCTCTGTCCTCAGGTGGGTGTTGGCCTGAGACAGCTCTGACCTCAGCTGTGCTCCGTGGCTGCAAAGGGGATGCAGCTGTTTGCAGTGACTGCAGTGGCTCTGGCACAAGAGCTGGTACTCACCTCTGTGTGGGAGGGCATGGCAAAGCCATTCTGCAGTTACATGCAGGGCTCTGCCACTACAAATGTCTCACATGAGGGGTCTGTGCCACTGCAGCCAATCACAGCACAGCAGTGCACGTTAACCACAACACTCCAGAAAGTGTCCAAAGGTCCAGGGTTGGGGCAGTGACATTAAAAAGAGTCAAATTTTATTTTAAGGTCCAAGAACTCCCTTAGTCCCACTGGGCATTTGTAACTGACACTGGCTTGATATGTCCTGCCCTAATGGCAGCACGGGTTTATTGTGTCTTTAACCCATGTCCCACACCACAGAGGCCACTGCCCACCTGAAATCCATGTGCAGAGCACTCCCACTCCACTGCATGCTCATCCATGGGCTGCCACTGAGGTGGTTCCAACACTTACAGTTTTTAGCTGCCTAGAGGGTTTTGTTGTTGTTGTATTAGAACAACCCCAGAGCCCATACACACTGCAACCCTACTAACAGCCATGCTGAAATTCCCACAAATGCTGCAGAGGTGCAGCTCTGTATAGAGCTGCTGGAGGTGACAGACTCATGCTGTCACCAGCGCTGCTGGAGAGAGCTGCAGAGCAGCAGAGTGTTCCTGGCAAAGAGCAGAGCAGAGCTCCCTGTGAACCCTGAGCATTGTGATGGCTCTGGTGCCTCCTGCACAGCGGAGAGCAAAGCCCACACTGCATTGCCCATGCTGCACAGTGAGCACGGTGCCCTGCACTGCCCACAGTGCACAGAGAGCACGGTGCCCTGCACTGCCCACAGTGCACAGTGAGCACGGTGACAGCACTGCCCACACTGCACAGTGAGCACGGTGCCCTGCACTGCCCACAGTGCACAGTGAGCACGGTGCACAGCACTGCCCACAGTGCACAGTGAGCACGGTGCCCTGCACTGCCCACAGTGCACAGTGAGCACGGTGACAGCACTGCCCACAGTGCACAGTGAGCACAGTGCACAGCACTGCCCACAGTGCAGAGAGAGCACGGTGCCCTGCACTGCCCACAGTACACAGAGAGCACGGTGCACAGCACTGCCCACAGTGCACAGTGAGCACAGTGCACAGCACTGCCCACAGTGCACAGTGAGCACGGTGCCCTGCACTGCCCACAGTGCACAGTGAGCACGGTGACAGCACTGCCCACAGTGCACAGTGAGCACAGTGCACAGCACTGCCCACAGTGCACAGAGAGCACGGTGCCCTGCACTGCCCACACTGCACAGTGAGCACGGTGACAGCACTGCCAACACTGCACAGTGAGCACGGTGCACAGCACTGCCCACAGTGCACAGTGAGCACGGTGCCCTGCACTGCCCACACTGCACAGTGAGCACGGTGCCCTGCACTGCCCACAGTGCACAGTGAGCACGGTGCACAGCACTGCCCACAGTGCACAGAGAGCACAGTGCACAGCACTGCCCACAGTGCACAGTGAGCACGGTGCCCTGCACTGCCCACTGTGCACAGTGAGCACGGTGCACAACACTGCCAACACTGCACAGAGAGCACGGTGCACAGCACTGCCCACAGTGCACAGAGAGCACGGTGCACAGCACTGCCCACAGTGCAGAGAGAGCACGGTGCCCTGCACTGCCCACTGTGCACAGTGAGCACGGTGCACAACACTGCCAACACTGCACAGAGAGCACGGTGCACAGCACTGCCCACAGTGCACAGTGAGCACGGTGCCCTGCACTGCCCACAGTGCTCTAAGCAGCTGTGGCCCCTCCGCAGCTGGGAGAGCTGTGGGGGCCCCATGAGCTGGAGCTCTGGGTGCTGGGTCAGACTGGGGTTAGTGGGAGAAGGAGGGCCACAATGACAAACTGGGCTGTAAAGACAGACCCAGGGCAACTGAGCCGCGAGGCTGGATGGGGCCTTGGGAGGTCTCTGCTCCAGCGCCTGCTTGAAGCTTGTCCCATTCAAGATGCTGAAGAACTTGCCCATCTGACTTCCAGTATCTCCAAGGTGGGCAAACCCTCCTCTTCGGGCCCCTACACCAGTGCCCAACCACCTGCCTAGCATGTTTTTTCACTTGCATCTATTTGGAATTTCCCATCTACCAGCTTCTGGCTGCTACCCTGTGTCCTGGAGTAGGAGCTGCTGGGGAAGGAATCTCCACACAAGCACTGTACACATGTACATGCACGGGTACGCACACATGTACACACACAGAGTAAAAGGCAGATACAGGTGCAGACACACACAGAGATAAATAGATAGAATTAGAGTGTGCTTATACATGGACACGTGTTTGTTTATATCAAGACGTTTATACACACACATATATATATATACATACACATTCATAAAACAAGACTTACTTTGCCCTAAGGAAGGCAATTTCAGAATTTACAATGGAATTCTCCCTACCCAAATCTCTCCACTTGTTTACCTGTATGGTGGTTCTTAAAGAACTGGGAAAGGGTCAGGGATTGCATCCCACGGTGTTTATGCACTCAGCACAACAAAGCCGGTCCTCAGCATTCCCTGACAAGGGGCATGTAAGAAGATGTGATGGCCCACAATATGGTGCTGGTACTATTCATTATTCACTAGCCAGCGGCTCCAGGACTAGCTCAAGGTGCAGGAAAGAAACAATGGGCAACAGAGAAACAATGTCCCAATGGCTGGTACCTGAGAAAGGTTGTGACCCTCCCCAGCTACTCTGCAGCTGTGCCAGCTTGCCCAGTGTCCCCACCAGCCAGGCTGGAGCTCGCCTCAGGGCTTTGTGACTCCTTGTGCTGTGGCTGTCTGCACCCACCCGCAGGGCTGATTCCCGTGGGTGGGCACGGGGTGCAGGTGTTGTAGTGGAGTGTGTGGGTGCTGTACCTGAGTGAGCACAGGCCCAGGGGGCTGGGCACTGTCACACCTGTGCCTTTTCCCCCAGAGGCAAGGCTGGCTTGACACATGAAGGGGCAGCCCTGTGGCAGGATCTCTGCTCTGGCCACCTCTGCATGCACTCAGCATGATCCCAGCAGCCTCAGGGTGGATGGTGCTGCCCCATGCCCACCTGTGCCCACCCACAGATTCCCCAGGAAGCTGTGCCTGCTCAGCTGGGGCTGCAAGAAGTCCTGTGGGGCTTTGATTGTAAGTTGTACCCTGTGGGTTTTTTCCTGGCTGTGCCCAGGCTCTCTAGGAACTGCTGCAAACCTGTGCTATGGCTGGTTTCCTGCCAGAGGCCGCATACCATGGATTTACTCATGGCACGAGGCTGCATCCCACGGCTTCTGCCCTGTGGCACCCACCTTTCCCCCGGCTCCAGCCTCAGCTCGATGAGGTGAGTACTGCAGGCTGTCTGGAGCAGGGTCCTCATGGTGCTGCAGTGGTCGCTGCTGCTGCTCGGGGCCACGTAACTCAGAGACAGCCCCAGTGTGCTGCTGCCCTGGTCCTCTGGTGCACAGCAGAGCAGAGGGTTGGCCTGTCCCCTCCCTGGCTGGTATCAGCCTGAATACAGACACCTGACTCCTGCCCCGAAACAGACACAGTGCCCCTAAACACAGACACACAGCTCCTGCTCCTGAGCACAGACACAGCTCCTAAACACACCCCTAAACATGGACACACACCTCTTCCCGTGCACACGGACATGGAGCTCCTGCTGCATTCAGCCTGTCCTGGTCCAGGGCCACCTGAAGCCACACTGGTCACCTTGGCATCCAGATGTGCTCCAACACCGAAGTAATGCTGGGCTGGGGTCTGGCCCACCCTTTGCCCCTTGGGACGGTGTCAGAGCCTGCAGGGATCTGGTGGCATTCATTCCCTGCCCCGAGGTGCCAGCAAAAGGGCATCACCAGGACCGCCAGCACCTGTTTGCAGTCCGTGGGCAGCAGCAGGGCATGGGGTCTGTCCCCACGGCGCTGTGTGCCCACAGCAGTGCCGCTGCCAGCAGAACCTGGCCGGGGCTCCGGGCGCCCTGAGGGGCCTGCATGGGCCGTGGGGGCTGCTCGGGGCTGTGTGGCCCCAGACCTCGGATGATCTCTGCGGGTCCCTTCCAGCTCAGGGTATTGCATTTTGACTGCAGAGCTGTCCCTGCATGGCTCCTGGTGGCACGGTCACGGCTCGCAGCCCCAGCCCCAGTGCCGCAGGCAGAACGTGGGGGCAGGCGAGGGGCTCCTGGGGTCAGAGCTGGGTCCAGGCTGGCACCCGGGGCCTGGGGCAGGGCTGGGATGGGAAGGGAGGCGCCAGGGCTGGGTAGGGCGGGATCCCGCACGGGAGATGATGTATGGGCAGATGTATCAGATCGCACAAGATAAACAAGCAGTGAATTTCATCAGGGCCCATCATGGCTTTAATTTGGCTGCCTAATGAGTCAGATCCAGCCGCGCAGATAAAAGTTGTCAGAGCCGCAGCCCTAATGAATTTCTTGCCACTTGTAATCAAGGCAGCTTGTCTGAGGGGGATGATTAATGGGCCCCAGAGGAGCTGCCGTCCCTCGGCTTCCATTCCCGTTAATGCAGTCGCCAGGAAATTAACCAAACCCAGCACCGGGCTGGGGCCAGGGCCGGTGTGGGGGTACCCCTGGGCACCACGAGGGGACGGGAATGAGGGGTGGCATGGGTGCAGGGGCTGGGCTGGAACCAGGACCAGGACCAGGATGAGGATGGTGACATGGGCACACACAGCCAGAACACATCAAGGAGTGGAGGGGCTGGGGCCACCATCTGCAGGCCCCAGCAAGGGAGCCCTGTGCCATGGGAGAGGCACAAGGAGGAGGCAGCAGGGGTGTGACAGGGACATCTGAGGGTACCTGTGGCAGCTGGGGATATTCTGGCACCTCCCTTCCTCCAGGCTTGGGGCCCAAGGCCTGTGCCCCAGTACGTGTACAGCGTACAGTGCACTCCCAGCGCAGCAGAGCCCGGTCCCCAGCACAGCACAGAGAGGCACTGGAGCCCCAGACTGCTGCTTGTGGTGTGGCTGGGGGGCAGCCAGCCCAGAACTGCCAGCACTGGGGCCCTGCTCTGCCCACAGCTATGAGAAGCACACGAAGGCAGGGCTGGCAGAGCACACGGCTCCCTTCACTGCTCAGGGGTCTGCCTGTGCCTTGGGACTCGATGACCCCGCTCTCCTCACTCACCGTGGCAGCCCATCACTCCCTGCCCATCTCTGCCTTCCCGCAGCCCAGCCTCACATTGCTGTCCCGTGCACAGGGACCAGCTGGCCCAGCACTCCTGCCCTGCATGTCCCCTCTCCAGCACACCCCTCTGCTGTGCCCATCTCCCATCCCGCCAGAGCTGTGCATTGCTCTGGGGCCATGTTCTGCCACTGTCCCTCAGTGCCCCGGCTGGCACATCTCCCCTCCAACCTCAGCGCTCTGCCGTGTCCCAGGGGCCTGGTTTGGCACAGGACTGCTGTTATCAGAGCCCAGGCCGGAGGAGAAGAGGCTGAACGTTTGTCAGTGTGGGCTAGAGAGTCACCAGACCCAGCTGCAGACCAGGGCTGCACCGGAGGCCCCAAAGGCAGCACATGGAGACACCGGCCTGGCAGGAGGTGGGTTGCTTTATTGGCCTTTATCTCCTTGGCTGCAGATAACACACACAGGGCAACTTATGGAAAAGAAACCGTATATACAGAGTGTCCATATAAATATTTCCAATGTACATTTTATACACAAGTGACAGAGACATTCCATAGCAGTGTCCAAAGCCTTGAGGTTCCAGCATTCAGCTAGAGGCTTAACCCCAACGAACGAGAGATGCTCCTCTCCTCTCCTCTTGCTCAGCTGGAGACCAGCCCCACCTGGGCAGCAGCGGGAGCCAGCGGGAGGCTCCGATGGAGACACTGTGTATGGCTTGGAGCTTGGAGCTTTAACCTGGAAGGACAGTGACTCTACAGACAGACAGACAGACAGAGCTGGGGATGCTGAGGTGACCATCCTCTTCCCCCTCTAGGTCACCATGGAGGCTGGGGAGGCCTTTGTCCAGGGGCAGTGCTGGGGAGGCACCACCCTTGCATCAGCACATGGGGAGCAGCATCGGTGCGTGCATCCCTCCTGCACTGGCCAGAAGCAGAGGAGCATGGGGGGGTGCAATAGAGAAACAGGCACCTCCTGCTGCCCCCCACCTCACCACTGCACTGGGGGCTGTGGCAACACGTAGGGAGAGTAGGAGGGAAGTGACCACACTGACCTCCCTGAGGGAGCAGGTGCTGCAGCCATCAGCCCCCCGGTACTGCTGTGCAGGAAGGCTACACACCTGAGCTGCCCCCAGCCCCTGCTTTATCTACAGATGTGTGTGGGGGGCAGGAGACACCGCCTCCCCATCCACGTACCGGTCATGAGAACGGGGCGCCCTGCAGCCACCCCAGTGATTACACAGGAGCCCCTCCACAAGCTGCCAGCACTGGACCTGCACAGCTGCATGGCGAGAGGTGGCTGGAACCAGCACAGAGGAGCAGGATGCTGGCTCCCAGCCGGCTCCCAGCCTCCTCCTCACTGGAACGGGGGTTCTGGTGGGGGCAAGCACCATGAGGGCCCGTCTGTGCTGCTCTCAGAGCCACTCCTGCGGCCCTGCTCCCCGGCAGGGCTGGAGGGCAGCTGTGCGGCGACCAGAGGGCCCGTGCCGGGCTAGGCTGTGCCGGGGCCGGCGCTGAGCTCCGCGGGCGCGGCGGCGCAGGCGTTGTTGTTGGCGTTGGCGTTGCGGCGGGGCAGGCTGGGGGTCAGTGTGGCGGCGCTGTCGCTGGGGCAGCCGTGCTGCAGCAGGATGTCGATGCACTCCTGGCTGCCCGCCCGCCGGGCATAGGCTAGCGGGGTCAGGCCCCGAGCGTCCCGGCTCTTCACATCCACTCCGTACTGCGCAGGAGACAAGCAGCTGGTCAGCGGTACCTGGGAACCGTGTGCCCGGGGGCACGGCCGCAGGCAGAGAGCTGGTAGGGTGGGCAGGGAGAAGGGGCCAAGAGGGTGGGCACGTGGGGGAACCCATGGAAGCAGGATGGCTAAAGGTAGCAGGAAAGTGGGGAAGCACTGGGATAGCACCAGAAGCATTACGGTGGAGGCTGCAGGTTCTGCCTTACCCAGATGAGCAGCTGTGTGAAGACTACATTGGCCATTGCACAGGAGAGATGCAGTGCTGTGCGTCCGTCTCCGTCTCCGTAGGTCTCGTTCACTTCCTCCTTGGTGCCATGGGCCAGGAGTGTCACCACGAGCCGCAGGTCATCCTCCACCACGGCCCGCAGCAGCTGCTGCCCCAGCGGGATGTCAGACTGGGGCAGCGGGGCCAGAAAGAGCTTCTGCTCATACTTAGCCCGGATCCAGCGCTCCTTCTCCTCCCTGCCAGACAGGACATTGTCACGGTCACAGTTGAGACCATTTGCTGGGGCCTCATGCACAAAAGGACACGAGCATCAGCACTGCCGTGTGAACATCCTCGTGTGAGCAGTGAACATCTGTCACACCCAGATAGCCCCTGCCATGCCCCTGCCGCTCCCCTGTGCCCACAGCTGCCACCGAGGCTCCGTCACCCCGCTCTGGACACCTTCCTGACACCCGCTTCACTCACGGCACCTCCTCACGGCTCCCTACGGACGCCGTGCGCTCACATCCGTGCCTGTACAGCAGCAGCCAGACCCCGCGGCCGTGCCTGTGCAGCTCCACGCCGGAGCCCTCGCAGCCGGGGCCGTGTGCCCTCGCAGCCGGGGCCGTGTGCCCTGCTGCGGCAGCTCGGGGACCGTCCCCTGGCAGGCCTGCGTGCGGGCCGCGGCCAGCGGCAGGAAAAGGCTAGCAGCGGACACGCCAGCCCGGTGCCACGGGAGGCACCTTATCGCTGCCGCCGTCTCGCCTGGTGCAAACAAAGGCAGTGTCCGCGTCCGTCCCGCGGGGCGCGGGTCGATGCGCGCCGTGCCGCCGCTATCTGCTGCCATTCTCTCCATCTGCGGCGGGCGGGCGGCCGCCAATGCCCCGCGCCGCGCGCGGCCGCTGCCGCCGGCCCTGACCCGCTGATAAGGCGCAGAATGGGCCCTGGCTGGGATGAGTGACAGCACAGCGGCTCCGACACGGACAGACAGGCCCTGAAAGGGACGGGCCCTGAAAGGGACGGGCCCTGGAGACCTGCACGGCGCTGCCAAGCCATCTCCGTTAACCCCTTCGGCTTTGCAGCCAGACTCAGCTCCCGGAGTCGCTGCACGGCGCAGCTGCCGTGGAGCCCCCTGCCCCAGCAGCGTGGCAGGAGAGGCCAGTGCCTCGCAGGCAGGCAGGCAGGACCCCCGACACCGGAGCATCCTGAGGAACCCTGCCTGCCTCAATGACTGCTCCCAACCCCTGTCGTGTCACCCAGCCCTCTTGCTGTGGTTCCCAAGAAGCATTTCTGGGGTTCACCCCCTCCCTTACCGACTGCTCTCAGGCGTGGGCTTGGGGTACCCCTCCACCATTCCCTCCCAGACAGCATTTGCAAGTGCGTTGCCGATGGCCGTCATGACCATAAGAAGCTCGCTAGGCCAGTCATCCAGGTCCAGGGAGCGCACACGGGACAGGTGGGTGCCCAGGTTGCGATGGATCCCGGAGCACTCGATGCACATGAGAGCTCCCAGGTTCAGACTGGCCCAGTCCGGATCTGAGGGCAGCAGGATCAGTGGGGGAGAGTTAATAACCTGCCAAGACTCACCAGCCCGTCTCCTGCCGTTCAGACTCGTATTTGCAGGCACCTGCCCACCAGAGCCCTTTCCTAGTTCAGTGTCCCTGGAGAGGCCAGGACCTCAGGCTGGCTGGTGAGGAGTCACAGGCCAGGGTGGCAGTGTGGTCTGCACCCCAACCCCGAGGAGCAGGTCCACTGCAGGAGAGGACAGGACAGACACACAGAGCAGGTCTCTCTGGGCTGAGAGAGGGGTGCCAAGGGTGGTTGGAGCCCCCTCCCCTCCCGGTGAGCCCCTCGCCCAGCGTGGCATCTCTTACTCGGTGCGTCGCAGTCCACGCAGAAGCTGTTCCCACGCGCGGTGCGGACGGCCTGCATGGCCTGCGCGTCGCCCTGGCTGCCCAGCCGAGCCTGGAAAGAACCCCATGAGGCCCCTTCACTGCGGGCCAGCCACCCTACCATGCATCCTGCACCGCTCCTGTCATGCCACACCACACTCCATGAGGCTGGCCAGCATGGGGGCTCTGAGAGCAGGGTCTGGAGTGGCCAGCTGTGCGCCAGAGGTGCAGGGGACAGTGGGCCAAAGTGGGGAGAAAGGGCAGAAATATCCAGGGAGGGAATGAACCATGCAGGATCCAGCCACATGGGAGGCAGAGTACTCTGTGGGGCCAGAGCCAGGTGGGGAAGAGGTGACAAGAAACCCGGGGGAACTGCCCAGTCCCAGGGACGGGACTGAACTCCCACTGGGAGAAGTGGGATCAAGGCAGGATTCAGCGTGGACAGACAGGCAAGTGTGGGACATGGAGGAATGTGGCAAAGCAGATGCCAGAGAAGACAGATCAGAAGTTGGCCAACACCTCTTACCTTGTTTTTGCTGCTCTCACAGCCCTGCAGGCTGGCCAGGATCTGGCTCTCAATGGCCTGCACCCAGAGCTCCCGCTCCTCTGATGTTGAGGCTTCAAAGAGCCACGTCTGGCCCGTCAGCGACACGATAATGAACTCAAATGGCTCATCTGGTTCTGGAAGAGAAAGAAGTGCCTAACATGGGACTGGGAAGGAGGGGGTCTGCCGTGGGACAGATCCTGGCAGGCCATCCCCACATGGCAGGGTTGAGGCAGCAGCAGAGCCCAGGAGGCTGGGACAGGCAAGTCCCTGTCTTCTCCTGCAGAGAAGAACCAGAGCTCTGTGCCAGAGCTCTGCCTCCCACAGCTCCACTGGCTTGTGCCCACTCTCCTGCCCTGTGTCCCACCCTCAGAGAAAGCTGCCAGCCTCTGGAGCAGTGAAACCAGTTCCTCCACGGAGCTGGTGTCTGCAGACAGCCCCAGCGCCAGGGCTCTGCGCCCACCCTGGAGGGGCCCTGCAGACGGAGTGAGGCCATGCAGGAGGAGCCTGTGTGCTGGGCTCACCATGGCTTACAAGGAGTTCTGCCCTGCTGGCACCTGCCAGCCTGGCTCTGCCTCACACGGCCCCCCACAGATACAGTTCATGGGGTGTCATGTCAGCCTCACACCCAGCACCAGCATTTACCTTTTATTGCCAACTTCAGTAGTTAGTGCAGTAAATGACTTAACTAAGCGGGGCCTGAATGGAATGACTAATAAACGTTATGTCACAGCACACGCTTCAGCTCATAGCAAAATGATTTGTAATTACCTAATTAGCGTTATGCAAATAACACCCTCATCTCCATAATGTGCCTTCCCAGCTCTCTATTAAAAGCAGGGAGTCAACTGCTTGGCTCCAGAGACAGCACGGAGGCCGAGGAGCCTCCGGTCCACATCAAGGCAGAGCTGTGCTGGCCTCAAGCCTGGCAGGGTCTTGTGCACACCGGGCATGACGTGGGGAGGTGTGCAGGGGTGTCTGGAGGGGCTCGAGGGAGCCCCCCCTCCTGTCCCTGACTTCTCTGCAGCACAGAAGGCTCTCACTGCAGAGGGAAGCAGCAGAAAGGCAGGGATCGAGGAGCTGCCGCGGCCCACCATCAATGGCTGCAGAGCCCCTGGCTGCGTCCCACGAAGGGCACGGCCACCCTCAGCTACTGTGGGGCCTCCTGGGCCCAACTGAGCCGGGCCGTGCCCATGAACATCCCCAGAACTCGCTGCAGCCTTGGGAAGTCTCCTTAGGAAAGCCGGGCCTGTGGGCATGGTGGGAGTGCACAGCCCTTCCTCCCAGGCTCGTGGTCAGCACCTGCACTGACAGGTACCGGGCCTGGAGACCACCAGTGCCTGTGAACTGGTGTGGGAACACGAGGCTGGGTCTCCACACCACCAGAGACTGGGGAGGATGGAATGACTCCAGCATGAGCGCTTGTCCTGGCTTGCGCTTCCCAGATAGGCTTGCCATTCCTTTTACTCATTTCACCCTAAATCAGCCTGGGACTCCTCCTCTGGGGAAAGGTGTCTGTCCTGCCAGAATGTGAGACTGAGCCCTCAGGAGGATGACAGACTGCAGGGAGTGGGTAGTTAGCTGCGCTGCTGGACGCTCCCCTCTCTGTGAGTAACTGGGACATCCCACTTGTCCAATACTTTCCTCCAGATCTCAGCCACAGGAGAGACCCCACAGACATCAAGTCCCAGCTCAAGAACAAGATTCTTGGAAAACATACAGCTGCCAGCTTGTGAATACTGGGAGAGGAAATAACCAGGCAACAGCCAGGCTAACAGGCATTGCCTCCTTTGCTTGCTGGCACCAGCCTGTGTGAGTGCTGCCAGAGCCTGGCACGGGCAGGGAGCCCCCAGACTGCAGGGGAGCCAGGACCATCCCCGCACAGCCAGGGGATGGGGGGCTGCCTGGGGCCAAGCACTGCCAGCCAGGAAGGAATGGGAACAGCTCCCTGGGGCAGAGGCTGCCCAGGGGCTGGAGAGAGCGCTGCTGGGGGGCCCTGACACATCAGAACAGGCCCAGTTCTCCTCAAATCTCATCCTGCTTTGGCCTGAGCCACCTGTGGCTGCTGCCACTGTGTTGCTGAGCCCAAGCCAGCTGCCTGGACTTAGGAAGCACTGGGTGCACTTGAAGTCCTCCCTGCTGCGGCAGGGGGAGGACATCATGGTCAGCAGGACACAGCGAGGGTTCCTGCTGTGGGCTCACATGGCTCCATCTTCCTTGTTCTTGTTTACCCAGCACCTCCCCACCAAGCAGGCAGGCAGGAATCCCAGCCCCAGCCTTCCTACACCTGTACACTTCCCAGGGAAGCAAATGTCTTCCCTGCGTGCCCAGGGCTCTGGTGTGCGGGTCATTGCCCCTCCTTGAGGCACCACGCTGGGGCAGGGGGCTCCATGTGGATCCCAGTACTCTGCTCAGGACATTCACAGTAGGGCAGGAGTTCCCTCCTTCTGGGTGAGAAATTTCTGGGGCTCCAACTTGACTCGGACGGACTTTCTTACTGTCACAGCTGAGGGACATCCAGAGCTCTGGGGCTGCCCAGTCCCAGCTGTGGGAGCAGTCCTAGTCCAACCAAAGCCCCGGCGCCAGTTCTGCAAGACGCAGAACCTCCGTTCCCTTCCTTCTTTGTGCCTCCTGGATTCCAGCTTCACGCCAAACAAAGGCCCTGCTGCCCTCGGAGCCCGGGAAGAGCTAACAAAGGATCACAGCCTTTCTGCTGCGCTACAGCAAATTCCCCACCTCACAGTGCAGGACAGCATGTGGGGCTGGATCACTGTGGAGGCATGACTACAGCAGAAGAGCGTGGCACTGCAGGACTGCAGGATCACACCCTGGATTCACACGTGAGGACCAGCAGAGCTGGGAAGGGAATCCAGGACTTGCAGTAGCTTTGAACACTGTGCAGATCCACCTTCTGGCATGGTCTGGGACCAGTTCCTGAGCTCCTCAGAGCACCCATACAAGTTGAATTAGACTCGAACAGTTGTTTTAGGGAAAGCACAGGGTATTCTTAGTTTCTTCTGGGGAGAGGTACAGGTTTCCAATGTGGCAGGGCCGTTTCTGGCCGGATGAGAGATGGCACCAAGCAGATGACATAAACAGAAAGGTTTAGACTACCTCTGCTGAAGCAGAACTGGCAGAACTCCCTCCCCTGCTCCACACGTGGGCACAGGCTCCTCCTCAGAGGCCAGAGAAGTCCCAGAGCTTGCCAGCTCCAACTTGACAGGGCTCAGACCTCAGAGGAAGCCAGTCCTAGAGGAGCGGGGAGCCCTTCCCAGCTGCCTCCGAGTGAGCAGCTACCCGGGGGCCAGACGGCAGAGCCCGGCCCCCCAGCCCTGCGGCTGCCCCAGCGTGCTGGTGGGAGCCCATTACACCAGATCCATTAGAATTAGTGGGCAGTGCAAATGAATGCGCTGCCTCTCTCTCTCTTGATGATTTTTTGATGATGTTTTAAAGACTGAGCTCCGTGAAGAGTTGCTGAGCAGAGTTTGGTGTGAGCTGGCTCTGCTAATGGGTGTTAACCCCTCGACCCCCTTTCCAACACTGCCCAGAACGAGCGCTCTGAACAGGAGCAGGGTTAGGGAGGGCACGGCCAGGACAGCAGGGCCACATGGCACCCAGACCCCAGCAGGACCCGCAGGTGAGGAGCAGCCCCAGGGCAGCCACCCTCCCTGTGCCAACACCCCAGCCCTGAGGGAGGCATCCCCCAGACAGCAGAGGAGCACCACGGCGCTGCCCAGAATGAGGGAATGGAGACACCCTGTGTGTCTGGCCGGGAGACAGACCAAAGGGACAGCAGCAGGGTACCAAGTGCCCACCCAGGTGCACGGGAGCATGCACCTGCTGCTCAAGGCAGCCCTGTGGAACAGTGTGTCCCACAGACACCTGTGGGATGCCAGAGAGGAAAAGGAAGGGGAGCAGCAGTGACACAGAGCTTTGCCTCCACAGCTCGTGCCAAGCCCCCTCTCCATGCTCTGAGTAGGGGGAAGTACAGCTCTGAGCACAAGGGGTACACCAGAGAGCTAAAAACGCCTCATCTCCAATACAGGGCTGGGGCAGAGGTTGGTCCTGCCTGCAAAGGGCTCTGGCTACACCCTGCATTGCTGCCCAGCCCAGAGACCCTCCTGCAGGGACCCTGACGTGGAGCCATGGGAGCAGTACTTCCCACCTCCATCCCCTCCATGTGCACCCTGCTTCTCCGTGGGGTGCACCCGGGCAGCGTGCTTCCCTGGGGAGCTGCAGGGGGACAGGCTGGCCCCACGCCTCACCCCTACCCGAGCTGCCCCAACGCAGGCTGGGGCAGGGCTCTCAGAGCGCAAGCAGCAATATGGGGGGCTGCTCCTCTGTCCCAGAAGCACCAGGATATGAAGCAGCTCTGTGAGGACAGAGCAATGTCCCCACCAAGTGTGGCAGGACCATGCTCCCAGCACTTGGACACAGCACAGCAATTCCCTCTCTACACAGGGCACTGGACAGAGCTCCCCCACACCAGCCCAAAGACCCAGGGCAGCACTTTCTTCCCTCATGGGAAGGGGGAGTTCAGCACAGGGGATGGCAGTAGCATCTCCATCCCAGCACACCAGGCAGAGAGCCTTCCACACCAGACAGCTTCCCAGCCAGCTCCTTCCTGAGCAGATGGGTGCAGGGTAGTGTAGGACACCTTCCCTGCATCCCAGCAGGTCTGGCAGAGAGGAACAGGATTCCACTCACATCAGGAAAACAGGAAGCAGAGCTGGCACTGAGCCCCACTCCTGAAGTAGAAGTTTACTCTGTCACCTCTGCTCTTCACCATCTCCCAGTCACATCCAGCCTCTCCCTGCATGCCGCCCTTCTTCCACTCCCATTACTGCTCCTGCTTTGTGCTGGCAAAGTAGAAGTGCCTCCAGAGGCCCTGGAGAGTGGGTAGTCATGCAGGGAGGAGGTGGGGGGATGCCTCCAGCATGTGGGGCACACGGCAGGAACCAGGGCAGGTCCTGTCAGACATGCAGGGAGACCCTGGCCCACAGCTCTGCTCTCTGGCTGCCAAGCTTGTGAGAAGGGTCCTGGAGCAGGGCAGCTGGCAGCCCCTGGCCTCGGGTGCTTGTTTGCAAGCTGCGACTGTACCACATCATTACGAGGTGTTTGGGATATCAACAAATTAGCAGGCGTCTGGGAAGAGAAGGATGCAACACCATTCGTAAATGTCAGCTCGCTACCTCCTCATTTTGCAGATCATTAAACCCAATATTCCCAACCTGTATTAGTGCGACAGGGACAGGCCCTCCGCGGGGACAGTCGCAGGAGAGCGCAGCAGGAGCAGGGCTATGGAGAGCCCCCAGTGCCTGCTGTCCCGGCGCCCCCAGGCCCAGAGTGCCCCGGCTGAGCTGGCACGGATGGCACCACCAGGGATGGTGCTGAGCTGGCACGGATGGCACCACCGGGGATGGCACGGGGGCCGGGGGTGGCAGCAGCGGGGGACTCGAGCGTGGAGGGGCACAGCAAGCTGTACAACGGGGCACACGGTGGGGTCACAAACGTGTGTGGCACGTGTGGGGAAGGACACAGTGTGTCAGCGTGTCCCTGGCTCCCAAGGGACACCACAGGTACACAGGGGTGTGCAGGGGGTCAGGTAAGGATCGAACAGGCCATTTCTGTGTACCTGGCAAGGAGGATGCAGTGTGGGGTGCAGCGTGTGCTGGGGGGTGGCAGAAGGGCTGGGAGGTGTGTACAGGCATCAGGGAGGCAGGTCAGAGCTGGGAGGGCACAGGAGGGTCTCTCAGAGCGGTAACACGGAGCTGTGTAAGCTCCCCCAGGAACCACAGACCGAAGGGGTGGGACTTGATGGAAGCAGCTGAGCCACAGAGATGCCCAGCACAGGCTGCCTCCCTCCCGCCAGGACTGAGCAGGGAGCTCCAAGGTCCATAATAAGCTGGAGTGACTTGTTAGCACTGAATTAAGAGGCTTGGTGGAAGGAAGCGCGCGGGTGACACAAGCTGTGTGGGGCAGGCGGGAGCTGAGCGATAGCAGCTGGAATCCCCAGCGATCTGCTGAGCACGGCTCAGCCTCACACTCCTGGCTTGCCACGATGGGCCTCGACAGCCCCTGACAGTTGGCATTAATCACGCACATCGCCCCAACACAACTCTTTACTGGCCATCAATTTCCTGTGGGTTTTAAAACTAAAAAACAAAGACAAAACCGCGTCGTTTGGCCGCCACTGAGAAGCACATTAAGGGGCTGTCAGCTTCTCGCCATGCACCCTGCATCACTCTTTAAGCACATGAGAAGTTCATTATCCCTGGAGCTCTGGCAGCCATGGGGAGACTGGAGCAGGGAGCGTCGCAAAGGCGCTGCTGCCCTCAGCCGTGTCTGGTGGCTCTTTGGCCCTCCTGGAAGCATGAGCAGGGGCCGAGGGTCCAGGCCAAGAGGAGTGTGGCTGCAGGGGGGCTGTGGGCTGCTCCATGGCAGGACAGGGCACTCCTGGCCACAGAGCTTTGCTGGGCTCTGATAAGAGCAGACTTTCCTGATGGCCCTTGCTGGATGACACTGCACCTACACCACGGGGATGAGCATCTTCGCCCCCTGACAGCCTGACACACGTTTGTCAGCCTGTGGGTGCTCCCTGACAGCCTGAGCTGCACTCCCCAGCTTGGTGACATCTCCGGCAGCCCAATCCCACGCCTGCCATAGTTTGTGGATGCTCCCTGGCAGCCTGACACGGAGCTCTCTTTAACATGAGCCCATGTAAAAAAGCAACAGCTCGTTTGATTTATGATACTTCAGAACAACTAAGATTCAATTGCTCTGCACGTCCCTGGCTCTGATTACCTCCTAAATGAGATAAACTGATGGCAATTTATCCCCAGACCTCACCAACTTTCCCAGGATGCTAACCTGAGCTGCTCGTGCCTAGCTCACCAGCGTGGGGCGGGTGGAGGCAGGTGCAGGCAGCCTGAGCACAGCCCAAACCTGCTCCCTCACATACCCCAGGGCTGCTCCTGCCCGCAGGGGTGCTGTGACAGAGGCTGAGCCTGACACCCTGCCTGGCCCCAGGCCGCTCCTGGTGGGTGGGAAGTTTTGGGGGGGTGTCCCTCCACAGGTGGGAGTCCCTCCACAGTACTCCCCCCACCAGAACAGCCAACGGAAAGCATGGCTCCTCACTGGGCTGTCCCCATGCTCCTGCCAGGACAGTGAACCCTCCACAGAGGGATGAGCACCACGAGGGGACAGCAGCTCAGACACAAGGGATGGCAGCTCTGCCACAGGGCCCGGCAGCCCTGCTCCTGGCACAGCAGGTTCACACTTTCACCATGTTGACTGTGCAGAAGCAAAAAACTCAAATTACCCTGCTCTGAAATAAACTACCATAGCTGTTCAAAAGAGCTAAAAAAGATTCAAAGGGGTATCAGTCATACTTATGGACACCAGTCCATGACACAAACCATTGGCCATGCCCACGGTGTGGGGCGGTGCTCAGCCCAGGGCTCACAGCCAGACCATCCAGACATTGGGACGGGACCTCAAGCGGAGGCTCAGCACCTCCTTGTACTTGTTGCCAGTCTCAGCTTGTCCTGCAGGACAGTGACCCACCATGGGTGGCCACCTGAGCACCAGTCCCAGAGTCACTTGTCCTCGGCCTTTGCCCTGGCCTGCTGCTCTTGGTGACGAGCTGCCGCAGTGTCCAGAGCTGCGTCAGCTCTTGGAACAGTCCCGGAGCTGAGAGCAGGAGAGAGACCAAGCAAGTCACTCACAGAGGCAGCAGGGCAGGAGCTGAGCAGCAGGCACACGGCAGGCGGGGGACAGAAAGGATCCGTAATTCATACTGAGCACAGGGATGGGCACGGTCCTCTCTTGACCAGGATGCCCCCCTCACGCCAAAATGGGGCACACAGCTCACTGCTGCTGGAACTGGCTAAAACCTAGCTGGAAGCTCTAAGTGCAGCAACAGTGGCTGCTCCCACGGACTCAGAGCATGGTTCTGCTGGCACGGACGCTGCCACAGCCGCAGGTCCTGTTGAAGCAGGGCAAGGTAGGAGCACGACAGAACTGGCCTCTAGAACTTTTGCAATTGGATCAGTTTTTGAATATACTAGATACTTTTAAAAAAGAAACATGAGTTCAGTTTGTCAATAGCTGACCAAAAGCCAGAAACCCACCATGCAGCAGCCCACAGCACCTCTGTGCCCCAGCAGAGGTCTGGGAGCAGCTGGTTCCATAGCCCTGCCCCACTGCAGCAGCGAGCCTGTTCACCCACTGGAGAAGGATACAGGGAATTGGACAGTCTGGGTTCACACTGGAAACGGGAGGATGGGCTGCCTGTGCCCGCTCTGCCGTGCCGTGCTCTGCTCACCCTCACGTGCTGCTCGCACTGCTCCGTCCCGCTGCAGCACCAAAGCAGCTCAGCCACCTGCTGCCACGCACTCTGGCACCAGCAGCACTGCAGATCACAGCGTGGGGACTCCTCCTGCTCCCGGTACTGCTGCCAGAGCTTCTGGCAGCAAGAGGATCCACAGTGTGCAAGGTCTGCGCGGTGACAGATGAAGTTTGGTAATTGACACTGGTAAATGAAGTTCTGTGTTGAAAAATGCCAAAGAATGTACACTGTAGTAAAAAGTTACATTTCTAAAACACCTGATAGGGCTTTAAATTACTCATATCAACCTGAGACAGGGCCTGGGTAACACTTCAGGTAAGACAGACCGCTGCCCAGCTCACCACCAAGGACCAGTGCAGGACACAACAAAAATGCTGTGATGTCCTCATGCTCCTTACATGTCTCCACCCCCATCACTCCTCCTTCCAGGGATGCTGCCAAACCAGGAAGGACAGAAAGAGTGAGCCTGTGTCAAAAAACATCCCTATGAGATGATGGAAAAACTGGGATTGCTCAAGGACTCCTGTCCTGGGCACACAAGGAGAAGGGTGACAGCCCTCCAGCCTGTGCATCTGGGAGCGGAGGGCTGGGAATTCTGCCAAGCACGCATGTGTTGCTGAAAAGGAACTAATCAAATTTTAAGACTTCAAGCAGTGGTTAGTCCATGTTACTACTTCATAAAAGTGTTCCCACATTCAATTCCCTTTTCCACTAGAAATTGGCATCACATTCTGCGCAATGTCAGGTCCCAGATTCGGCACCTCTCCCACTCAGTCCGCTGCGCTGAGGGGCCGCAGGACCAGACCTCCTCTGCAAGCACTGACACATCAGTCCTGTGCCTCTTGGTCTTTGTTGTGGTCAGCTGAGAGCCCTCCTGTCCACAACACAAACCCAATCATCACTCCGAGGTCAGCTCTGGACCTCCTTTACAACTCTCTTAGCATTCTATTCACAGGACAGGACACACTTCTTCGGCACATGCTTTCTCATCTTACGTGTGGGGGTGCAAAACCATCCCCTCCTTCACTGTCCCACTATTCATACAAAGAATGAGCCTCTCCTTTTGCCAAGCACTGGGCTGAGAACTGCAAACCAATTCGGGAAGGCCAATGGGTCTGAGGAGGCAGCATACACACAGAGAGCTAAGAACAAAGAAGCAACGCTTCTTGCTATCCATGGGACACCAGTTTGACACACTCAAACGATCCTCAAGGTTCCTCAGTCAACCACGGCAGATGGGAAACCTGTCTTAGACTTTTGCATTTCAGATGCAGACAGCTACAACAGAAAAAAACCCCAACAGAGCTGCCCAGCTCTGCACAACATCAAAGCAATTGATTCCAAGAAGATCTTGAGCTGCTCTGCTGTGGGACACCTGGGCTGCTGGACTGCAGGCAGACACGTGATTTGGAGCAAGGTGCCAGGACAGCTGCAGCACCTTCTGGTACAGAGTAATATTTCCTGGTTTGTTTTGCAGCAATTGTTAGCTCCAAACACTTGTACCGAACTTTCCTCCCCTCTGAAATATGTCTTTACTTCGGTTCACTACAGAAGCTTATTGAGTGCTGTGGGACAGGATGACCAAGAATAAAGTAAAATCTCACTTTTCCAGTAGCTATCACAGATGCAGGCTTTGGAGAACATGGCTGCCAGGCTCATCTCTACCTGGACAAATTTGGTGTCTTTTCCCAGCAGAATGCTTCCCCATGCCTTGCAGCCTCCCTGTGAAGCTTTGGGTCCCTCTTCGGCAACCACAGACACCAGAATTTCTCAACAAAAAACCTGTCAGTACTCTGAACATCGGGAAAGCAATGCACATGCCTTCAGCTGGTCCCCTGAAGGAGATCAGCTTTTCCAAAAGACCCTTAGCTTGAGGCAGGTGCCCAGCACAGGTCTTCTGAATTGTGAAAGTCTGGCCAATTTACAAGTCAATGGAATTAGGTCCTTGTAGTGTAAAGTGTCTGAGAGCACACCTTAACCATATGGTGTGCTCTCAGGTCTGCTACTACAGTTAGCAATTTTAATTACCAGTGACTGTCTGAGCACGCACAGGCATGATGGTGGTTCTGCAGGGCACGTGGGAAATGGAGGGAAAGGCAGATCAGAGAGGCTGGTAGCCCTTTCCTGCCTCAGCCCAAGTGCTTGGACAAAGAGTGCTCTGAGCCCTGCACGAGAAGCGCTCCGAGCCCCAGGCACCCAGAGAGCACCGCAGGACCCTCTGAGCAGCAGAGCTGCCCCCCAGGCAGACCCTTCCTACCTTCTGCTGCCGTGCTGGGGCCATCAAGCCGAGTTGTCCCTGTGCTCTTTTTCCTGCGATGCTTTTTCCTGTTGGCATGTGGTGACGGAGGCGGCTCCAGCTTTGGGCTGGCAGCACTGGAAATGTTTGGGCTGGAGCTGAGGGAGTCGGCAGTACCGTTAGCTGGGGACAAAAATAAGGCAAGTCACGTACATGGGACAGACACTCTCCTCTCCCCAGAGACACCCAAGTGCTCTGGAGCCAGCCCCGGTACTTGGCTGGCTCGACCCACACGACCCCATGAGACAGGGCAGGACCTGCCCAGCTCCATGGCACAGGGCCACCCCCACAGCCAGTGCAGCTCAGGGCTGGCAGCTCCTTGGGCGCTCGGCTGGACCCGCTCTGCGCTGGGATCCACGCAGAACGATCGCACAGGGACACGTGCAGCAGCACCTCTGGAGCAGCCGAGGCCCCATCCCCAAACGCAGCTCCCTCACAGGGCAGTGTCCCGTGTCTGGACAGGCCTTTTGGGAAGGGACAGGCCCAGAAGGTGATCTGGCTCTCTGAGGCAGCCCCAGGATCTGCAGAGCCTCTGCAGAAGCACTGCCCTCCCAGCACTGCTCTGCCAGACGAGGTGACTGGGGTTGCCACACTCAGGAACCTGAGCGTGATGGGCTCAATAGCTTCCGATACGGAGCTGAAGAAGCTGCATCCCCAGCAGCAACGCACCAAATTTATCCTCAATCATACTGTTCCTTACAATTAATAGCAGAATTAGAAACAATCAGGGAGCTGCCTAATTACTGTCAATTAGAGTGCGCTAATCAAGCTCCGATCACACACACACACGCTGCCGCTGCACTCACCATTAAATGTCAAATTTCATTAGAGACCAGCAACAAAATCAAAAGCCTGACATTCAATTTCAGCAGCACACACAGCGCAGGCTTCCAATCAGCATAAAAATGCAGACTCCGGGGAAGGCAACGAGGCGCAGGAGTCCTCGCTGCACTGTTAACCCTCTCCTAAATCCACTCCTGCCTCTGCAGTGTCCACCCACCCCCAGGGCATAGATGGCAGCTCCATGCCCAGG
Organism: Taeniopygia guttata; assembly: GCF_048771995.1. Lineage (NCBI taxonomy): Eukaryota > Metazoa > Chordata > Aves > Passeriformes > Estrildidae > Taeniopygia > Taeniopygia guttata. The sequence goes on from NC_133026.1 coordinate 338,235, forward strand.
ACCTCTGCCCCAGGCAGCGTGCTGTCCTCTCTGCCACAGTCCAGTGTCTCCCATCAAGTCCTGACTTCCCATTGCCATGTTCTGTGGCACCTGGAGTCAAGAAAGGAACCACAGCATTGCACAAGGGCAGCAGCTCCAGCAGTGGGATGGCAGGGACCTGCCAAGCCTTTCTCCCACCCCAGCCTGTCCTCTGCTCCCTTGGCTCATCCTGGTTGGGTCAGACTGGTTTCTGGGGCTTGGTCGGTCTCAACAAACACCCAAAGTGGGTGGAGAGAGGCACAGAGGGTCAGAGGCCCAGGCAGGGATGGAGGTGCAGCTGGTGTCCCCCTCACACACCTGAGAGAGGCTGCAGCACTGGAGCTCTCCCAGCTCTGGTTTCTCCTGCACTGACACACACCAGTAGGGTGTTTCTGCTGCTATTTATCCATGGGGAAATAGCTCACCCTTGACAATTAAGAGAGATAAATCTAATAAAATCAGACTCCAGTTTTCTAAATATAAATTACTGATCCTGCTACAGGACCATGCTTACAGCAGGTGTGAAGCACCTTCAGCTCCTAGCCATATGTCACAGGGGACCTGAACTTTCTCATCAGTGGTTACACGTGGTGCCTCCATCCTCCCTCTGCTGCCCACCTGCTCACCAGGATGCTCCCTGGGCCAAATCCCACACCTCTGGCACCCTGCCCCACTCCAGGCTCGATGAGAGGGGCTGCACATTTCTGCACTCCCCTTCCTGTGGCCTGCTGTGAGCCCGCAGCTCCTGAGGGATTGTCACCCACATCCCTGCTCTTCCTGCCCAGCAGCCAGCACCAGAGCTGGGGACTTGCAGGGCCCCATGGGATGGGGACAGGATGGCAGTGGGGTGGGGCAGCACATGGAACACACTCTCTCTGTCAGAGCAGGCATTGCTCACTCTCTCCTTCCCCAGTAGGGCAATTGAACCCCTCTGACTTACCCAAGGACTTCCAGAGCCCCAGCTCACCAAGGGAACCTTTCACAGGCACACCTGGGACCTCCTGGGCCCTTCTCCAAACCAGTCAGCCTTAGGGGGGGCCCTGGGACCCCCCAGGTGTGCTGCAGAGCTCCCGCATGAGGGACAGATATAGAAACTGCTGGAGCATGTTTGTATGACTGCCTGGCCCCATCCCATTGCTCTTCCATCTACTCTCCAGGGCACAACCAGAGTGGACAGCCTGTGCCCAGGAGCTGAGGTGGCAGCCTACAGCCTTGCTATGTGCCCAAAATCAGCTCTGAGCACAGGAAAATTCCTCACCTGCCCGGCCATGCAGAACTGGAAACACAGCAGAGCCTGGGCCCTGGCAGAGCCAAGGTTCAGGGGTGGTGCAGCCTCACTCAGCCCAGCTCCTCGATGGAGGGCTGGTTGTGCTGCTCAGCTCAGCCCTGCCATGTGGAAAGAGCTGCCCCCAACAAATGCCCCCTCCCTCAGGACACTGAGAATCCACTTTGTCAGCTGTGGCTGTGGGGAACACAGAGCAGCGATGGGAACTGCCTGGGACCCCAGGCAAGTGCCCATGCTGTGCTGTGGGCCCTCCAGAGCTGCTGGCCCCGTGGCCAGTCTGTGGAGCACTAACACAAGGCTCGGGGTCAGCACAGGGCTTGGCACCTGAGAGCGGGCGAGCAGCCACCAGCATGCAGGACAACAGTGAGCCCCGAGATGGCATCTCACCCCCCCTGTCACTGGCAGGGGCAGCAGCACAGAACCACAGAATGGTTTGAGTGGGAAGCAACCAAAGCTCACCCAATCCCACCCCCTGCCATGGCAGGGGCACCTTCCACCCCAGACTGCTCCAAGCCCCGTTCAACCTGGACACTGCCAGGGATGGGACTACCAAAGCTGCTCTGGGCACCCTGCTGCCTCACCACCCTCTCAATAAAACATCTCTTCTTTATATCTAGTCTAAACTCACCCACTTTCAGTTTAAAACATTATTCCTTTTCCTGCTACAACAGACCATGCAGATCAGCTCTCATTTGAGTCTTCAGTTGCTGCACATAGAAGAGGCAGACAGCTCCAGGTGCTGTGAGCACGGACAGCTCCTCCAGGGACAGCAACAGGACAAGGAGCAGAGGGACACAGAGGAGGACAGGGGACAGGACAGGGGGCAGGACAGGGAACGGAGGGATGAGGGCAGGACAGGGGACAGAGGGAGGGGGGCATGGGCTGGCTTGCTCTCCTGTGCCACCCAGGGCAGGGCAGGACAGGGCAGAGCAACACACAGCATGGCCACACCAGCCCCCAGCTCCGCAGAGGGGCTGCAGGGAGGAAGGATGAGACCTGCCACAGCAGCTCCTGGGACAGGAGGGAACTGGGGCAAGGAGCTGCTCTCCAGAGGGCTGATGTCACAGAACCGATCTGTGCCAAGGCACCAGCGCTGCATGAGGGCACCAGCGCTGCTGCTGAGCGCGCCGGGGCTCTCGGCTCCCGCGGCCGGGCCCGGTGCCGCAGCGCTGGGGACCCTCCAGCCCGGGGACGAGCGGACACGGCCGTGTCCCCCTCGAACGCTCCCGCTGCCGTGTCCGAGGCGAGGGGGCTGCGGCAATCCCGCTCAGCGCTGCGCCCCTCCGCTCCCCTCGCCCGCGCTGCCCCATCAGCAGTAACAGTCTGATTAATTCGCTTCCAGCAGGGAGCTGATGGGGCCAATGATGGAGCCGCTGCATCAGGCGCGCTGAAATTGATAGTTTTTCACAGTTACAAATGAGGAGCCTCCTCAGCTGCAAATGGCGCCCGCACAGTCGGACTCCGGTAATGATCATAAAGAGGCTCCTTTAAACTGCGAAAGCCCCTGGGAGCGGGCGGGGGGGCGGCTGCCGCGCTAATGAGAACTACAAGGGGCGAGCAGGCATGGAAATGGCTCCTCCACTCTTGATGTGCATTTAACTGCTTTTTTAGTGCGGCGGCAGAGCCAGGAACGAAGGAGTGATGAATGCAGCACAAAAGCATTTATTTTCCAATTCGGCAAAGTGGCTACGTTGGGAAATGTATGAATTATTTTAATTCACTCAACTGTCCTGAAACATCACTGAGAGCGAGTGAGCGTGGGGGGAGGGGGTGGGCCGTGCTCAGTGTGTGCTCCAGAGACAGGAATCACTCCTATTCCTTCAGCTGCCCCGAAATCTGGGAGATGGGGGTGCCAGCGAGGTGCAGCTATGGGGGAAAGCAGTGGTACGTAACCCCAGTACCCCAGCTCGCAGAGCTCAGAGCAAGGTCAGAGCAGAGGGCTCGGAGCCATCCTGCTGCAGAGCAGCGTCCCTTGGCTGGAGCTCCTCATGCCTTGCAGGACAGCTTCTTCCCTGGCTGGGACACTGCCAGCTGACCCTCGCTGAGGGGACAGTCCCAGCGAGGCCCAGAGGCTGTGTCTCACACTCACAAGCAGGCTCTGGGCTCACAACCACAGGGCAGAGCTCAGAACTGCCCCACTGCTGAAAGGAGCCGCCCTGCCTGCTGAGGCTGAGGGACAAGGCCAGAAGGGCTACTCACAGGGGTTGGGGCAGCTGCCAGGGATAGCCACGGCCTCGTTCCACTGGTCTGCACTGGAGACAGAGTAGGAGCGCTGGTGCATCCCGTCTGGCTTGGAGCTGAAGCCCACGAGGTTGATGCCACTGATGGAGCGCTCGGAGTGCAGGGAGGTGCTGCTGGTGGAGTGGGGAGCACCTGCAAGAGAGACGAACGAAGCACAGGCTGACTGCTGCCTGGAAGCTCGGGGGAGAAGGAAAAGCTGTCCCATACCCGAGGTCACACTCCTCGGGTGGCTCCACATGAGGACTGGCTCTCCCTGGCTCTCCTCTCCCAAGGGGTGCTTGTGCATCACCCCAAAGGTGCTGATGGAAGAGCCCAGCATGCCCATTTCCCAGAGGGAGCTCCAGCTCCCAGCTTAGTGGGTTGCAGTGCAGCACCCCGGGATACACAGCTGGGAATTCTGGCACACAGCTTCCCCACAGCTGGAGTTCACAGTCATGATTTTCACTACATCCTCTGGCCCCTGGGCAAACGCAAACCCACCCCACAACCAGCACATCCACTTTCATCTCTCAACTTCACCTTCTTGTGTGTCCCTGGCAGGAAATCCAGCCATGCTGGGGACACGGGGAGAGAGCGTGAAATCACATGGAGGGTGTCAAAGAAACAAGCAGGGGAAAAGATGTCTGTAAGGCAGGGATGGCAGGTGGAAGCTCCTTTTTCCACTAGCTTAAAACTGCTGTGGCTGAGCCCAGAAACCTGAACCCCCAAGAGAGGTGTGATTTTGGGACTAGAGACTGCCACAGAGGACAAGTTTCTGGATTATAGGAATACCCAAAATGTCCAGAACAGCAAACAAAATGGTTCTGACAGGGAGCACACCCCCTCCCATTCAGTCTGCAGGCAATCTGCCACAGAGGACAGTGGCCCGAGGGATCCTACTGCACCTGCCCACCACCAGCCCCTCTCCCTTCACTCCCCTCAGGCCATTCTGCTCCAGCCACTGCAGAGCAAGTGCCCTGGGAGCTCAGGGGTGAGAGAAGGGCCCTGTCCCTACTACAAAGCTACATCTCCTTCCGTGCCCAGAGGCACAGACACTGAGCTGGGACTCTCACTGCAGACCACCTGGCCATGGCCCAGGGCAGGGCCACAGAACAGCTCCAGATGCTGCACACCCACAGCTCCAGCCCTGCAGCCGTGGTGAAGCTGGGCTGTGAGAGCCGAGCCATTGGTCCCATGGGACGGGTACAAGTGGGAGCCTTCACGGAAGCAAATGAACACCACCTGTGGAAGCAGGTCCTCAGTGGGAGCTGCTACGGCCAGGACAGCTCACCGGTCTTCCTGTGGGAAACCACATTCGCTTGGCTGTCATGGATCCCAGCACAGCTGAGGTGGGAGGGAGCTCTGGCACCATCCTGTACAGCCTGGCTCAAGCAGGCTCCCCAGAGCCAGTGGCCCTGGACTGTTTCTGCTGAGTCTGCAGCATCTCTAAGGAGAGAGATGGCATAACTTCCCTGGGCAACCTATCCCTGTGCTGTGCCACCCTCTATGAAGAGCAGAGCCCCACAAAACCCCACATGAAGCCTTAGAGTTCATACATAGATGTAAGTTTCTGTCCTTGTTGTTTCCATGAAAACCCAAGTGTTGCTATTTAGATGTGCTCAAGCAGAGCCAGGGCTGCCAAGTGTCTGAGGGACAGCTCAAGAGTCCAATACTCCCTCCAAAGGCAAGTGTTGAAAGGAGGGGTGAGGTGGCCACCAGCCCTGCACCAGGCACGGCTGCCACCCATCGTCATCATCACCATCATCACCACCATCCCTCCTTCATCACCAGCATGGCACGTACCTCCCACCCTCCTCTTCTGAACTCACCCTGGACCAAAATGCCCTTTCCCTGCGGGGGTGTGCAGGGATCCCCCGTGATCCTGCCTGCCAGCAGTGCCGAGGGAGGGCTTGCTGGGCACGGCTGCTGCCCCCGGGCTGCAGGACCCCGCACCCCAAACTGACAGGCCCTGCTGACCTGCACCCTGCGCTCCCACCAGCCCGACCCCAAGTTGCCAGGACCCTCCTTGCAGAGCCCCAGCACCTTGCCTGCCTCCAGCCCGGCTGCTGCACGTTCCCCCTCCCTCGCCTTGTTCAGCGCCACAGAAACACGTGTAAAACCATGACACTGACTTTGCCTCTAATTAGCCCTTAATTTACAAGACACACTCGGAAGGGTAATTAGCTGGCGCTCCGCTCCTGACTGCTGCATCCATCTCCTCTCTGCCTCCTCGTGGGAGGGAGCCTGCTGCTGCTGAAGCAGGGACAACGCTGCTCTCCCGGGACTGGGATGAGCTTGGTCCTGGGAATGGTGTGGCTGGGCTGGGCTGGGCTGGGCTGGGCTGGGCTGGGCTGGGCTGGGCTGGGCTGGGATGGGCTGGGCAGGGATGGGCTGGGATGGGATGGGATGGGATGGGATGGGATGGGATGGGATGGGATGGGATGGGATGGGATGGGATGGGATGGGATGGGATGGGATGGGATGGGATGGGATGGGATGGGATGGGATGGGATGGGATGGGATGGGATGGGATGGGATGGGATGGGATGGGATGGGATGGGATGGGATGGGATGGGATGGGATGGGATGGGATGGGATGCTCAGAGCTCAGAGTGTCTGCTAGCACCAAGCTCCAAGTGCCCCCAGCCCTGGTTATGGCCACAGCTACAGAGCAGAGGAAGGTGAAGAAGAGAGAGAAGAAGCAGAAGGTCTGAGAGAAGCTCCTCCTGCAGAGGGAAACATCCTGCAGGGCCCTAGGGAGTGCAGATCTGACCCCTGCTCCTTCACCCAGCCAGGCTGAGAGCCCCAGGCCACCAGGATATGCCCTTTCATCACACTTCTGAGGAGCAGCACAGGCTGCCACGAATGCCAGTGTTTCATCTTGAAAGAAGGAACAGCTTCCATCAGCCTCTGCAGCCCCTCCAAGCTCCCTGCACCTCTCTGCAGCTGCCTGGAGTCACCCAGCTCTGGGGGAACTCCTTCAGCCCAGCCACTTGCTCGCTCACAGACCTTGCACTGCACAACTCCAGCTTCTCCCAGGGAGCTGCTGGGTGGTCCCAGCAAGGCCGGAGCTCTCAGGAATTGCATCCCTTTGGAAGTGACACCCTGGCAGCTGCTGGATATGTTCCCTGTCAATCAGGTAAGTGACAGGTGACATGTAAATACTACCTGCCTCTGAGCCAAGACCTGCAGGAACTGAGCCCCCAGACTGCTGACAGTTCCCCAAGTCCCTCTCCCAGTCAGTCTCCTCAAGCCCCCCAGAAGAGACTCACATGGCTCCCTGATGCCTTTTCAGTACAGCCCAACTGACGACGTGGCACTGGATGGAAAATTACCTAAAACCAGAATGGCCTTTTCCCAGGCATGACATGTGGCAGCCCAGATGCTTCAGGGAAACACCTGGATCAGACCAAAATGGGAATTCCTCGTTAAGGTGTGGCTGCCTGGGGAACAGCATAAATGGGAGTTAGCCAAAAGTGTACCATCAGTCAGGAAGGAGAAAATTTGCAGAGTCACTTGAGGATCCTTTTAGGATCTCATTAATATTTTCAAGAGCAATTTGGCAAAATAAAACACAGGGTCTGGTGAAATTTCCTGGTGACATGATGCTGGATGCTGCTACAGGCCCTTACAGTGTGGAGGAAACCAATTTTGGCAAAGCGAATGGGTTATGCTGAATTTTAAGGAGGCACCAGCTAGAGAGCACTTTTGGGGTCCCCGTGGGTTTATGGCCAAGTACAGGACAGGTCTTTCCTCTGGAGTGCCAGGCCCTGCTCCCTCACACTGCTGCTGCACCACGGTGCAGAGGAACTGTCAGCCTGTGGCTCAGGATGGGGATGGAGGTGCTCCAGGATGGCTGAGGACACCCTGGCATGGAGCAAATCCTGTTTTCTCTGGTACTGCAGAGGCCAAGAGTACAGTGCTGATTAATGCTATTAACTGTCTGCCAAATGGGGTCCCACGGAGTCATCAGTCACTCTGCCCCTCAACCACTTGTTGCCAGCATGTCATCATTTATTCCAAATAAAAACCAGGATTATTGTGAGTCACCTTAGCGTACTGGCTCCCCAGAGCCTGGCTGGAGCCTGCAGCTGAACACGGCTCAAAGCCTCCCCAAAAGCTACGGCTACTCAGGACCCTGAACTGGACTGACCAAAACTCCAGCTGGGGGGAACCTCCACTCCCAGAAACCCAGCGGCTCTTGACAGGAGGACATAACTCAGCGCCCATGTCAGTGAGCCAGCAGCTGCTGTGGCAGGAAGGTGGTTGTCCTGGGAGCCCCTGTGGCTGCTGTTCCCAGAGCCACCTGTGCCCCAGAGCTGGTCCAGAGTCAGGAGTCTGTCTGGCTGGGTTTCTAAACCAAGCACTGCATGCTGTTACCTGGGCACTGTTGGTTCCTTCCTCCTGAACAACCTCCATGAGTCCAAAACACACGGGCTGGCTCCTACCAACCAGGAGCCCCAGGATGCAGACATGCCATTTGAAAGACATCACCCCCTGCGTTCTCCTGGGGAGCTGGCCACCATGCTGAGTGCCCATACAGCTCCCAGGCACGGTGGGCACGTTCTGGGGTGACAGACAGACAGGTGACAGACGGACAGGTGCTCTTCCCAGCTCTGCCGACACCGAACGTCTGTGTGGAGTCACTGATCCAAACTGGGCCACTGAGGATTCCCAGCCCAGCTCCATAGCAGGGCCATCAGGATCTGCCAGCTTGCACACAGCAGGAGCCATTGCCTTGCACTGGGCCTCACAGATGCTCTGACACAGGGAATCTCCCTCCTCTCTCAGTGCTGCCCTTGCAGAGCACAGTTTTGGACATCTGCACATGCTAAGTAACCAAGTGACACCCCAGCTACCACAGCTGACCCGTGGTGGGTACAAACCATCAGGACAAAAAACTCTGCACGGTGCCAGTGTCTCTGGGACAGCTGAGAGCCCGGGTTGGCTGTGGCAGCAGGATGGGGAGGCTGGCCATGACACTTCCCATTCCCCAGCCAAAGCTCCAGGAGACGCAGGATGAGCCAATGCTTCAACAGCCAACACATCCTCTGGTTTAGAGGCAACTGACCTCCTGTACAGCCCTACAGGGCCCCGCAGACTGGAGAAGCCTGGGAATGGGCACCTCTCTGACGCTGCCCCAAAACCCTGCACTGGGCACTCCGCCTGCCTGGGCACTGCGGGCAGCTGCAGCTTCTGTCTGTCTCCAGCCTGAGCTCTGCCTGCTCCAAGTGCCCACACAGAGCCCACGCTGCCAGCTGAGGCACCCCACGCCCACCACGGAGCAGCTCCGTGGCCAGGGGAGGTGAGCTCTGCAAGGAAGAGGCAGATTTGTGGAAGAGCAACGGCAGCCGTGGAGGCAGGGAGTGACCAGAGGAGCCCCTGGACTGCCCAAGCTTTGCTGCACAGCACAAAATCACATCACAGCTCTGCCCCTCTGTCACTCCTGCCTGAACAGTGACAGATCTGACACAAAATCTGATCCTGACTTGAATATTGCTGATGCCAGAGAGATCACAGTGATGCTGGGTAAGTGCTTCCAGTGGTTAATTGCCTTCACTGCTGAAATCTGGGCCTTATTTCTGGCCTGAGCTGTGCTCCTTCTGCCACTGTCACTGGATCCTGGTACATTTTATCTGATAAAGAGCTCTCTCACCAAATTTCTGTTCCTATACAGGTATTTACAGGTGTTGAAATTATCTCTTAACCTTTTCTCCAGTAAGTTAAATATATTGAGCTCATCGAAGCTTCCTACAAGGTGATTCTGAGAGCAGTTCCTGGTTTTTACAGCCTTTCCTGTCCATCATTTTTAGTCTCATCCTGTGGACACATAAATCCATTAACCTGAACTCCGAACCCCAAAACTGACTGTTACCATCCACACATGAAAAAGACCTTGACCACATCTTCTACAATTCCTGAATTAAATAACTCAGCCTTGCTGATTCCAACATGTCCACATCTCCTACATGCTGTTTAATTTGCTGCCTAATTACAGCTGGAATATGAAGAATTCATCATTCTGTGCTGAGATACATCATCTTGCCTCTTCCCAAACACCAAAACAAGTGTTCACTGAACACTTTGCTTTTTTCCCTTATTAACCATTCTATTATACCCACACAGTAATGAAAGAATGCTGGGGTTAGGATTCATTAGTTCCTAATGCACTTGAAAAAAAACCCTTTCACTGTCTGTAACTCTACTGGTTTCTGTTCTGCATCCCCTTGTGCAGCCATGGCAGTGCAGGCTGCTGTGCCAGCCAAGGCAGAAGGTCAGCTGGACAATGAGCTCCTGGTACTGGATCCATCATTTTTATTTGTATGTTACGTGGAAACTCCATCGGTTAGTTAGAGGCGTGGTGAGAGCCATGAGCAGTGCCTGGTCTCATGACCCTCAGGCTGAACAACTGTCACAGGGTGACACTGCCACCTAAGCAGAGGCCCACCCAGCCCTGGGCAAAGATGAGTCTTTGGCATGGAATGGCGGTGAAGGACACCACGCTGCACATCCACACCAGAGAGTGCCAGGAAGGACACGGGAGCTGCCCTGTGCTCTGCACCTGGAGCAGGAACTCACACATAGGAGCTGAGTTTTTGCCAAATAAAGCAGCTGTGAGAGTGATGAAAGAGATGTTTTCCTCTGGGAGAAGGGAACAGAAGTGAAGGGACAGACTTGTGCAGATGTCCCCAAAATGGGAAGCTCTCCATGGGGCTGGCAGTGTTAGTGTCCCCATCAGCTGGGACACCCCTGTCCCCACAGGCAAAGAGATGGGGGGCTGTCCCCAGCAGTTGTGCTGTGCTGGTGCTCACTTCATCTGTGACTTTGTTCCTAAATTCCTCATCACCACCATTTGTCAAGTGATGTTGAATTTCCTCCCTAGATCTGGTGGGCACGGAGCACGGTCCGGGGCAGCGCAAGGCCGCCAGGCTCCCCGTGAGCCCGGAGCAAATGGTGACACAGCCCTTTGTGTGGCTGCAGCCACAGCGAGTCTGGAAAGGCAAGGACCTGGAACACTTCCCAAAAAGCCAGGAGGGTCACTTCGAAGGCTGCTCACAATTAATCACTCCGGGCGGATGCTGGGCCGGGAGCGCTGGCACGGGAATGGCAGCGGGAGCCGCCGCCACCGCAGCTGGCTGTGCCGGGCCACAGCAGTGCCACAGCTCCAACGGGCTGCAGCTTCCACTCCTGCTCAGCACTACCCATTACTTTATCATGTTGCTGCTCATTTTATCACCTTTCAGACACACACAGATACAGCTGCACAAACCACAGCGGCACCATGCAGCCAGCTCCCTCCGCCCGCTCCTGCCCCTTCTCACTGTCGGGACAGGGAACAAACAGTTCACATCTCCTCTCCACCAAGACTGACATATTTTTAAGCAGTACAACCTTCCTTTTAACTTTCTGGTATCCGTAAAATATTCTTTAAAAACTCCTAATTATGCTTCACTTTTATTTTCCTATTTAAATTCCTTCTCCCAAAAGATCTGGCACGTAATTGCTTCCAGCTTGGTGAAATTGGCTCAGACACATTTTTGTGTGCATGTGTCTGTGCATGTGTTTAATTCCTGATCTGAGTGTTACTCTGCCTGAACACCAGCACAATGCAGCCAAGTTACCTTTATGCAAGGCACTACTGAATTTAGTCTGGCGATTGGCTGAAGTGGGGGTAACAGTGGTGTTCTTCTTGGAAGCTGCTCTGCTGTTTGCAACCAGAACTCAGAAAGTCCACAGAAGCTTTAGTGCAACTTCATAAGGTCCCTCAGTGACTTTTTCACATTATATAATTTACTCTCCAACACGTTACAAAGAATTATCTCAGAGAACCACGGCGCTGGGAATGAGCAGCGGAAGCAGATGAAGGAGGCAGGGTCTGTGTTCCAGATCACTCTCCTGGTCTGTTACTGTGAAGAGAGGTGTCCTTACGGTCCCTGCAGGAACCTGGAACAAGCTGCAGGAAATCTGCAAGTAACAGAGTCTAAAACACAACCCAGAAGAGATCCCGGAGATCCCCGTGGTGGTGGCAGGAGATGGACAGGCAGCACCGACATGGATCCCTGTCTGTGTGTAGATGGAGCAGGAACCTGGCTCTGAGACAGAACTGCAGGAGGGAAGGGAGCAGAGCTAGAACTTTCTGGGCTTGCTCAGGAGCGTGGAGCTGGACCAGCACTGCAGTGGCTGACGAAGAACAGCCCCTGCCCCCAGCTCCCAAGTGCACCTGGGAAAGGGCCATGTGGGGATGCTGGAATTGCTGTGTTTTCCTGCATAACTCCTGTTTCTAAAGCCATTCACTCATCCAAGGCTTTATCCACTCCTGCCTGCTTTGTCCATAGAGGCTGCTTGGTGCACAGCAGCACAACCTCCTGGGGTGCATAAACTGCAGGGGATGGAGCAAGCCCTGCTCTGCTTGGAGAACAGGATGGCTTTTCCCCTTGCCTGCTAGTGATGAGCTTTCCCCTGTTCCTCTGGAACAGCTCCCTGTCCAGCAGCACAGTGCAGACCCCAGACACAGGCCCTGTGTGCTGATGGCAGGGGCAGGTCCAGACAGACTCACCACTGGAGCCCCTGCCCACGGTCAGGGATGAGCTGGGGCTGTGTGACAGCAAAGAGCAGGACTTTGTGCTCTGTAACAGGTCACTCCCTGGCCCCTCTCCCTCCTGCAGCACAAGCTTGGGTCGTAGGGATGAGAAAGCTTGGTTTGTTGGAGAAGGCTCCCAGTCCACCTTGGAGAACACCAGCCACCCCTCCAGCCCAGCCCTCCCTGGCAGCACCAGGCAAGTTATTTACACTGAGATTTTCACAGGTGGCTACTAATTACGCCCTTGTAGCCTTTCCAGGTGCCCCATGCAAGGAACCTGAGCCAGATGCTCCAGAATTCAGGATGCTGAGAGCTACAGGCACAGCCCCCAGGCCTGGCTACCTGCCCCATGCCCACCTGGGTGCCCTGGACACCTTGGCCAGCCCTGGGCAGGGCTCTGATCACCATGGCACTCTGCTGCCTTGCACTTCTTCCTCCTCCTCCTCTCCTCCTTCCCTTCTCCAAGGCCTTTTCCCTGCTCAGCCCTGCACTGCACGGCTCCTTAGTGATCTGGTAAGGAATATCAGCTCCCAGTAATTATCTCTAATTAGGGTTAGTGATTATACTGTTGGGTCGGAGAAAATCAGTCTCTGCTTTTCCACTGGGAGGGCAGGTAGAGCTGGGGTGTGGAGGGGGAAGCACCAGCAGCTCCCTTCGTGCTCCCATCCCCTCCATGAACCTCTCCCTGCCTGCACAGCTCTGGAGCTGCCTGTTCCAAGAGCAGGAACCGTTTTGACCCAGCAGAATCTTGGCCCTCCAGCCTTCTGTCCAGCACTAGAACCAGGCACCAAGGATTGCTGGTCCTGTCCTGCCTCGTGTCATCCCACCTGGCTGCAGCACACTCCTCCTCTTCCCACGGAATCCTGACAATTTCTAGCTTCCACTCAATGTTTCCTTGTGCAAAAGTTCCACCAGTTTCCTTGTGCAAAACTTTAAACCAACAGCTCAAGCCTCACATTTGGATTCATCCTCCACCTTCAGACATGCAGATAAACAGTCGTAAGAGGTTACTGTATGACTGTAATGTTGAATGTATAATATTTATAATATACATATGAATTTGCAGTATTTTATACATGATTCATGATGCAAAATATTAATTACAGATAAATTTTAGTAAATCTCTCATCTCAGCTTCATCTTTAGACTACAAACAACCCTTTAACATATTATTGGGAAGGGCAGAAGTCCCACATGGAGGAACAGACAGATCCTCACCCTCCTCCTTTCAGCTCAGTATCCCCATGTCTGAGTTACAGGATCCCAGCCTGGTTTGGGTCGTAAGTGACCTCAAAGATCATCCACTTCCAGCCCCTGCCCTGGCCCTTGGCTGAACACAGTGACTAACATTGGACTTCTACAGTCAGACTCTACAGAAAGCCAAGGGAGCAAGCCGAAATCAGAGGGAGGGAAGGAGGGAGGGTCCCCACAGCTGGCATGGAACCAGCTGTGCATGGGCACTGCCCCCGCCCGGGCCCAGGCAGTCCCTCCGGCTGAGGGGGAGGCACGGGGGCCCTGCTCTGGCTTTCCCTGCTGCCCAGCTGCCAGGGAGCACAACAAAGAGCACAGCAGACAGGATCCCACCTCCGAGCAGAACACCGACCCTCAGGGAGCCGCTCGCTGTGCACGGACACAGCAGCCACGGCACTACGGGCCTGTCCCAGGGACACCGGAATCCATCAGCTTTCCCTGCCAAGCGTGGAGCACAGCTGTAACTTGGGATGCTCCTGGACACTGGCCAGGGCAGGGGGACCCGAGCTGCTGCTCAGGGGGGAAGCACAAGCAACTTTGTTTCTGGAGTCAGACCTGAGCTTTCTCTCCCAAGTGTCCACTTCCATTCTTTTGTAGGAGATTAATGACCCTGCTCTGACCTGAAGATCTGTTGTGTAGCTACAACCAGGAGAAAGGCAGGAGATGATCCACCAGCCTCCTGTCTGCCATGACCTGCACCACCCTGCTCTCACTGCTCTTCTTCCCTCAATGTCATTGTCCCCCATGGCGAGCAGCGGTGTGCCAGGGAAACAGGTTTTCCCTTTTCTTTGTTAATTCTTCCCTCATTACATTTGAAATTCCACAATCAGTGTGCACTGTAATTGTCGAATTTGATGCTAATGATTAATGAATTAAACATGGATCCATCAATTAGTCCTCAGAGAATAATTCTGCATAAAGCAGCGGATAATGTAATTACAGTAACAAAGATAATGAGATGTTAACATCGACGGAGCCCGACGTGACATGATCACAGCAGGCTCAGCAACCCCGGCCTGGGGGAGCCAATCCCTCACTCTGCAGAGGAAGAGCATCGGGGGGCACGGGCCTGGCGGGGGGGCACAGCGCTCCCCGGCACTGCGCTCTGCACCCGCCTGCCTTGTGCAAAAGCTCCCGGCCGCCCGCTCCCGCGGCCACAACCGAGCTGGCAGCGTCAGCAGCAGCCCAGAGAGGATCCCGAGCTGCCTGGAGACCAGCACCATCCCTGCCATCCCGACGTGTGCCGTGGCACGGGCTCCCGGCACGGAGGCCCAGGGACGGGCACGCTGCCGCACTCTGCGCCGCTGGTGCCCGGCCTGGGCTCTGCAGCACACTGAACTCGGCCCAGGGACAGCTGCACCCTCGTCACTCAGAGCAAACAGGAGCACTGGCCAAGCCCTGCATCCCAGGCAGTGCCTCCCACCACCGCACACTCTGGAAAACGCTCTCCCTGGAAGAGATGCAGGAGTGATGCTGCAGAAGCAGAAGGAGGAGGAGGACTCACACTGGCACTGGCCCCAACACACGTGTCAGACCGTGCAGATTGCTCCTCGGGCTGAAGGGAACTGGCCAGCAGCAGTGCCCACCCAAAACCCTACAGAGCTCAAGCTCACAACTCCATGCTGAGTGGAACCAGCCCATCCTGCTCAGCCTCACCCACACTGAGGACAAGGCTGCCGTCTGCTCTCCAGCACCACTCAGCAGCACATCCCATGGGAGACTCACAGTCCTCAGCAAGCTGGAGAATGCCCTGTGAGCTCCCCAGAGTGGAGCAGAACTTTCCCCTTTAGCCTGCTCCCCTCACTCTAATGCTCCGGCTCCCCCATGTTTGTTTCCTTCAGTGCCTCTCTGCCTGCTGCTGGAAACACCTCCAATCACTGCCTGCAACCACAGGCATCTCTGCACTGCTGCAGCCTCTTCCTGCACTTCTCTTTGCTTCCCGCTCCAAGGCAGGCTTCCCAGTGCTCAGCTCTCGGCAGCCTCTGCCATCACCGAGCTGCAGAGCCAGCAGCTGTGCTCCCAGCATGGCTGTGCTCCGTGCCACCTACAAACTGCCACAGGTATCACTGACCACAGCTCCAGCACCTCCCTGGCCAGCTCCCCTTTGCCAGCACTTGGGAGCAGGTCCCTACAAACCTCTGTGAAGCAAGAACACAGGGCTCATCTGGGCTGAGGCCAGGCTCTTGTGCTGACACTGTCTCCTGTGCCACTGTCTTTCCTCCCTCGCTGAAGTCCCTTTTCATCCCACCTGCATGTTGATACGAGCTGCCCTCGTTCCTCGAGCCAGAAACACGCGATGCAGCACAGCATGAGGCCAGGTGAACCTGAGAAACCATAGCAAGGGCGCACCTGGGGGGCCCTGAGGGAGAGGGCAGGAGAAGACACATTCCAGCGCAAGAGGAGCAGCAGGGATTTGAAGGAGACACCTGACCCAGCAGTGCCACACCTCTAGTGAATACCTGCCTTCAGGCCACAGCACCTGTGAGCTCTGGCAGGAGATCTGCTCATCCCCTTGCTGCCCTCTTCAGCGCAACCACTGTAGTCCCACCCCCTGCCACTGGCAAGGACACCTTCCACTGGACCAGGTTGCTCCAGCATCTGTCCAAACTGGCCCTGGACACTTCCAGCAATGGGGCAGCCACAGCTTCTCTGACCAACCAGTACCAGGATCTCACCACCCTCACATGGAAGAACTTCCTAATATCCAATCTAAACCTCCCCTCCTTCAGTATAACATCATTCCCCCTTGTCCCGTCACTCCAGGCCCTTGTCCAAACTCCCTCTCCAGCTTCAGGCACTGGAAGGGCTCTAAGGTCTTCCCTGGAGCCTTCTCTTCTCCAGGTTAACACCTCCAGCTCTCTCAGCCTAGCTCTGCAGGAGAGAGCTCCAGCTCTTGGAACAT
Organism: Taeniopygia guttata; assembly: GCF_048771995.1. NCBI lineage: Eukaryota > Metazoa > Chordata > Aves > Passeriformes > Estrildidae > Taeniopygia > Taeniopygia guttata. The sequence continues at coordinate 354,492 of NC_133026.1, forward strand.
CTCCATGGCCCCTTCTGGACAATGAGAACTCATCCAACCCGAAATAAAACCAATCTTAACTACAGTAAAGTTGCCTTCTTGAATCGTTTAAATACTGGGGCACAGAGCCCCCACTGGTTTCACAAACACAAGTTCCTTCCTCATTCCTACTGTACTTAGCTTGAAGTTGTCTATACCTGCTTTGGAGTTATTCCGATCCTCACCAGAGCACTGCACTCATGTATTTCATCCACATACAGGTCAAGGTGAGACTTCATTTTTTCTTCTTCTCCCCTCTGTCCTTGGTCTTTCCTCAGCCCAGGTAAGGACTGTGCAGTGGACATCAGCCAGCACACTCACTTACCTTTGCAGAGTTCAGGTCGCAGAGAACCAAAGACACTTGCTCTGAATTCTAACCACTGGCTACCTGGTTTTGCCCAGAGACTCCTGGGGCAAGACAGCAAATCCCTCATGTCTCCAAAGTTTGTGTCCTCTGAAGACTAACTTGCGACTGACAAAGAACTGCAAACTTTGAAGTGTTTCTTCTCCAGTTCCCAAAATATGTGTCAGATGAGGGATGCCGAGTGGATCCAGTAACAGCCTCATCCACAGTCTCAAAGGTGGCAAAACTGTGAGGTCACTGCTAATTTGAAGCCAGGCAGATTCTCCATCAACTCTAAATCCAGCCCTGGGCATTGCACAGGGATAAGAGCACATCACCTCAGAGAGTCTGTGTCCCACCAGTGCACTTGGTGACTGCATCCACTGCTAATTGTGCTTGGAATCATTAGAGAGAGATTTAAAAATTCCTCAGAAAAGCCTTTACTGATTGTGTACCAGAGAAAAGCATTTCTGACACTGCAGCCACAGCCTGAGCCAAGACAGGACATACACCTGTGTGCAAATCTGCTGTCCTGGTGCTGAGCCCGTGTGCAGAGCCACTCTGGGCAGCCCACAGCACTGCTCTGCTCGAGGGCCCAGGGCAGACAGCCAGCAGGGGATCCCAGAGCCACAGACCCTGCATGGCAGTGACCATTGTACCACAGCGTCCCACCCCTGCACACACACGCCCAGCAACACCCCCAAGCTGGACTGAAGCACATCTCATGAACACAAAACTGGTCTCATTCTAAAGGCTCAGGCAGTGCTAAGTCCAACTGCTCTCCAGATAAATATTCCAACCTTCATTTCCCCCCTGCTAGGAAACTGCATCTCCTCTCCCGTGCAGACCCCCAGGCACTGTGCCTGCCCCAGCTCCGTGGCAGCACTGCAGGGCACTCTCACGCCACACTCGCTCCTCGGCACTGCTTTTCCAGCAGCAGCGATCAGTAATCCAGGTACATCCCAACCTGCTCCTGCAAGCCCAGCAGGCCCAGGGGACTGCTGCAAGTGGGATACAGCGCCAGGTGAGCAGCTGGCTTGACACCAGCACAAGCTCCTCTGTGGTTTGAATCCTTCCCCCCGCTCTGACACCTCAGTCAGCTCAGACAAGGCACCTCTGACATGCAGCCAGAGAAGTGTCCCTGTCCAGAACCAGGAACTGTCTCCCTGCTGGGGAACGCCGAGTGTGGCTGGTGCTGGTGCTGAAAGAGCATCAGTGTACAGCGGAGAGCCAAGCAAGGAACAGGCAGAGCTGCACAGCCCTGGTCAGAACTGAGTTTATCCACTTCTCAAAGCCAAGAAGTTTGGGTTTGGGAGGGCTCATGATGTCCTCTTTGGCACCATGTGAGCAGTGATGTTACTGCGCTCCATTCCCTGTCTGTGTCTGTGTGTGTGTGATGCCAAGGACTCCAGCAGCTCCTGAGACTCACCCCAGCTGCACCCCACCTCCCCTCAGCCCCGGGACACTCTGAACCACTGTGCTGACAGCATCCGACCAAGGAGCAGAGCTGGGGCACAGAGCAGGAATAAACAAGATGAGGATGTGTTGCCCTAGCTCATCCTCAGTGCCAGTACTGGATTTGGAAGGATTTCTGTGATCAGCAGCACCACCAGCACTCCCTCAGCATCCCAAACAGAGCCCTTTCCATAACCTGTGCACCAGACTGCACCAACAGCTAGCTGTGAAGAAGGCAGGTGGGAACTGCCAACCTGGCCAAGGACACCAGCCCCAAGGACGCAGTAAAGGCTCTGGGAAATGTGAGCAGGATGGCCCCAGGTTCAACAGCTCCCCCTGGCAGGGTGAGAACCTCCCATGGCAGCAGCAGCAAGGAGGAGCATGGCAGGAACTCTGTGAGAAGAGGAGTGTGACAGGAACTCTGTGAGAGGCCAGACGGGTAGCCAGACTCCCAGTCTCACCTTATCACACTCTGGGGCAGCTCTTCAGTGTGCACACAGAGTGATGATCCCAAACCACATCTTCACCATTTCTCCAGGAAAAGGTAAGGAGGAAAGAGGGTCACAAACCCAGAAAGAAACAGAACACAACTTGTCAGCAAACAAGAGCCTTGGGATTTCCTTTGGTTTAGGGAGCAGCAGCTTCCATCACGTGTAGCAGCTCACCAGCCTCAACACTCTCCTCAGGGTGAGGAAATTCCTCGGGGGTTCACACTGCCAGTTAAACCCTTTAATGTTCTTCTGTCCTGGACACCAACCAGCACAAAATCCTAAGAGATTACCTCTTACCTGTAAAATCCCAAAAGGATTACCCAGGGAGCTTACCTGGGACCTGCACAGAAATGCTAACGCCCACCAAAGGGACTCCCTTCAGAAGGGGTTCTGTTACCAGCCCAGCAAAGCCAAGGGCTGCTGAGGCATTGTGGAGGGACGGCTGCTGGCTCTGGGCCACCCACAGCAGCTCCTACCTGTGCCTCCGGCCAGCTGCGAGCTGCTCCGCTCCTTGGCCAGCCCGTTGGCCTTGGGGCTGGCGCCGGGCGCTGCCGCCGCCGTGGCCCTGGGGAGCCGCTTGCCCGGGACCTTCACCGTGGTTCTCAGCAGATCGATCTCCTTCCCGTGGACGTTCTGCATGTAGTCCTGGAGCAGAGGCAGAAGGGTGGAGGATCAGCCCTGCCCCAGCCAAACACGCTCAGC